>NC_063350.1:9158594-9165322 GCF_021869965.1 Rhincodon typus
CGTTTTTCCTTCACAGATGCTGCCAGACCTGCTGAGCTTTTCCAGCAACTTCGTCTTTGTTCCTGATTTACAGCATCCGCAGTTCTTTCAGTTTTTATTAAGGATTTATTGTTGTTCCTTAATTCAAAATTGCTGAAAGAGAAATCTTTTGATCTGATTGCCACATCAGAAAGGTAAAAGTGCTGCATTGAGTTAGCAACTTTCATATCCTCAGGATGTGCTTTCCTACCAATGGAGTATTTTTTAGGTGTTCTGTCAGAACTGCAATCTAGGAATAGCAGTAGTCAATTTGTACATAGCAAAGCTTCACAGAGACTAAGTGCTAATGAGCAGATAATTTGCAATGCTAATGTTGGTCAAAGATTGGCTGAGACACCAGGAAAAACTCATTCAACTTTTCTTTGATGTAGCACCAGAGGATCTTTTGCACTTCGTTTAACTCCACACCTGAAAGACAGCACTCCTGAGATTGCAGCACCACTTGAATAGTGGACTCTCAGATTGCACATATATACTGAGCTCTCCAGAATGAAGCCTAATGGCCTTCTAACTGAAAAGCTACCGGTGAACCAAGGTTGACACCCAAATCACTATTTCCCGACTTTCTTATCTCTTTTCGTAACTCCTGATATTGTTCCAACCTGGAGAGACCCAAGCTCACAAAAATAAGGCATGCTGAAAGGTTCCAGCTCACAGTCTGTAGCAACTGAATTGCATTCCCCTCAGACAGCAGCAAAAGGAGGCAGAAATCAGGAGCAGCAATGAGTACTTGAATGAGGGAATGAAACAGCACTATGTTCACATGCCAGCATTATTTATGTGGTATCTGTGATTAAAGCTACAACAAAGATGTTCCCAATAGCCCTGGATGTGTCTCAGAAACCAAACTATTTGATCAGTGCCTCCCCTCAATCTATCAGCTACAAGACAGAGCCATGAATGTTAAACAAAGGCTCATCTTATCACACTATGACTCCCCTCTTCTGTTGTCATCGGAAATCAGGGCACATTTCATAGATTGGTAGAATGGCCATTCAGCCAATCATGTCCTTGCTGACTCTCTGTCCAGCCCCATGGCGAGTCCCACTCCATCACCTTTTCTCTCTAACCCAACAATTTTTCTTTCCTTTTCAGGTGATTATCTAATTTCTCTTTGAAAGCTGCAATTGAATCCACCTGCAGCACATTCTCAGGCACTCTGCTTCAGATTCTGGTCACACTCTGTATAAAAAAAATTTCCTTCTGCTGCCAATCACCATAAATTGGTGCCCTCAGGTTCATGATCCTTCTCTGATTTGGGATCGGACTACTCCATTACAGCCTAGTCCCCAGTGAGAGCTGACCGCTGTGCTGGGTGCACGGTACAAGAATAATAATCCAGTTTATACTCAGACAGCAAGTAAGACCACAAGGAGTGGGAGCAGAAGTAGGCCATTTGGCCACGGGACAGGGGATAGGGCCGCTGTGTTCACTTTGGGGGGTACCTATACTTCAGTCAGGAGCTGGGGGCCTGGGCTAGAAGCAGCCATGGGCCTGCGATTTCTGTCCCTGTCCTGCTTTCAGCTTTCTAGCCCTTAATACGCTCTGCAATTTGCTTGCCAACTCTCCCTCTCCCTCTCCCTCTCCCTCACCCTCCCCCTCACCCCCCTCTCTCCCTCCTTCTCTCCCTCTTTCTCTCCCTCTTTCTCTCCCTCTCCCTCTCCCTCATTCCCTCATTCCCTCATTCCCTATCCATCCAGTCACCCCCCCTAATGCGTATCTACATTCCATGAAAAGCGCATTGGAATGCCTTACTATGTGAATGCAAGTAGTTGTAAAATAAAATCCTAATGTTTGAAATGAAGGGCAGATGCCAAAGCATTTGAAGGTGCATCATGTTAGATATTAAGCACATAAAGAAATATTACTTTATTCCCATAATGTACCGCAAGAATGGGTAATTATAACTGCACTCTGGAGATTCACATGGCACCACATCCCCTTCATGCAAAAAGAAACAGTGCTGCTGTTACTCTTAGTCATTCTTCATATAATTTAGCCAACACGTAAATAAAGAAATACAGCTATTTACTCATTAGCAGGGCTGTGTTATACTGTTCACTAACCAATGAGTCCACTGCAACAAGAAGAAGAAGCCTTTGGTGACTGCTCAGTTTGTTTGGGTGCAGCGGTGTTAGGCGAATTTAAATATTGTGCAGTTATTAATGAAGGCTATCAGTTCCAGATCAATAAGTTCACATCAACGATCAAAACCTTGAAATCCCAATTAATTAGAACTCATCCCAGTTTAGCCTCTTCTGCTTTGTTCCAATATTACATTCTTATCTTTATTTCCAATTTCTTCTCTCCTTCCTCAATTCACCTTTGCATAAAATCCCAACATCGACAGTAGTCACCGTTGAAATTTTGGTTAAACTCATCTGAAACAGTGAGTGTCTCAGATCATGAAAGGCATCATATGCAACTTTCCAGCTGAGGGAATTGGCATGTTACTGATCATGGTCTAATGCTCAATCACTCATCAGAGATTGATTATCTTTGTGGGTTAATCGATTTAAAATCGTAAAACACATTGTAAGCTATGAAGTAGACATTACAGCAAAACAAATGATTTCTGAGTGTAGCTTGTAAACTCAGAGCAGGCAAAGAGACAGGAAGAGTAACAATATTGTCTACACATATACACATTAAAGATAAACTTTCTTAAACGTAAGGTACACAACAGGAATCATTGGGTAACAATGGCCCAATAGCTCAGTGGTCGTTCAATCAATAATCGACAGCTCAGTCAGAGCCACCCTCTCCAGAATAACTAAGGAGTTCAGCTGATTCTCAGATTAAGCAATGAATGTCTCAGAGTGATTACAGGTCATTATGTAATTCATGTCATAAGGACCAGTGATGTCTATCTCCTTTGCAACCCTAGAATATTAGCTATACACAGAACTAAATTGAACATACGCCAATGATGTTGGTTATCCAACACTAGAGTTTCAGGGGTGATGGAGAAGGTTGTGTAGCAGGAAGAGGTTTGAAGATGTAAAAAATAATAGAGTGAGTGGTTATTATCTCATCACAGCTTTTGGGAGCTTGCTGTGTACAAATTGGCATTTCCTCATTACTACAGTAACAACATATCAAAAGCACTTCATTGACTTTTTAAACATTTATTCCATCATTGGAAGTGAACATCGCTGAGAAGACCAGCATTTATTGCCCATCCATAATTACCCTTAAGCAGGTGGTAGTGAGCTGTTCTGCCCCTGTCCTTCTGGATGGAAGTGGCTGTACATTTGGAAGGTGCTGTCTAAGGAGTCTTAGAGAATTTCTGCAGTGGATGGTGTACACTGCTGCTATAGGGTGTTGGTGATGGAGCAAGTAAACATTAGTGGAAAGAATTGTTACAGTGTGGAACAAGGCTACTCAGCCTAACTGTTGTCTGTTCTGATTCTCCAAATGACCTAGTGCCATTCTCCTGCTTCTCCTCATAGCACTTCACATTGTTTCTTTTCAAATAACTGTCTAATTCCCTTTTGAAAGCATCAGTTGAATCTAACTCCACCACACTCCCTGGCAATGCATTCCAGACTAGAACGGAGAAGCTACCAGTGAACCAAGGTTGGCACCTAAATCACTGACCCGTCATTGTATGAAAATGGTTTCATTCATATATCACTTCTTTTACTTATTTATATCTGTGTCCTCTCATTCTCAATCATTTCATGAGTGGGGACACTTTCTACCTATTTACCGTATGAGAAGGACTGTGAAAAACTCAATCAGATCTCATCTCAGTCTTTTCTTCTCCAAGTGAAACAGTCTAAATTATTCAATTTATATTTATATCTGAAAAGTTTCTCATTCCTGTAGTGATTGTAACAAGATCAGCCAGGTGGAACTCATAGAATATGAGTTCCCTGATTGGAGCTGTTAATCTGGTCCAGTCAGGGAGCCCTGGATGACAGATAAGAATGGAATGTCAGACATCCTATTCACTCTGAGAGCTGACTCTGAGGGAACTGGATCAGTGTCAAGGACTCTCCACGTGCAAATAAAGGGTGACTTGATGATGGGATACCAGTCTCTGTGGAGTTATTTCAATCCCTTTAACCATTCTTATTAACCTCTTCTGTACTCTCCTTGACACATTAACATCAAAGTACAGTGCCCAGAAACGGACACAATGCTCAAGCTGAGACCAATCTAGTTCCCTATATTACTTCAACATAACATCATTGTTTTTGTCCTCTATACCTCTATTAAAAAAAGACAACTGTCAGTTTTATTGTGAGTGGTGAGTTGGAGTGGCCAGGTACCCTACCCCTGCCACCCCTGCCACCCCACATCTCCCCCCCCCCCCTCCCAGGTGTTTCATGTTGGGAACTACGTCTAGTTTGCTCATGGCAGTTGGTGGGATAGAAAACTGCATATTGATGAGTCAAGATTCAATGTTAATGAACAAAAGCAGAAGTTGCTGGAAAAGCTCAGCGGGTCTGGCAGCATCTGTGAAGAAAAGAATCAGAGTTAACGTTTCGGGTCCGGTGACCCTTCCTCAGATGTTAACTCTGATTCTTTTCTTCACAGCTGCAGCCAGACTTGCTGAGCTTTTCCAGCAACTTCTGTTTTTGTTCCTGATTTACAGCATCTGCAGTTCTTTTGGTTTTTATTCAATGTTAATGAGACTGTTAAGAAACAATAATCTCAGTTTACTATGCACCTTGTCGCTACCCAGTGAGAAGTTAGACATGACTCTTAACATGACTCTAGACATAACACAGATCTTAATTGGAAATTGCAGCCAGTTTCTCCCAGTGTCAATACAGGCCTTGCTGGACTAGTCATGTAATTCTCCAAGATTTCCTGCCATAGCGTATATTGTTCAGGCCCCTATACAATTCCACAAACTGTGTCTAATACAGTTAATAGAGGTTGAGGGTTTGGAAGGTCCTATCGAGGGACGCCATGATGAGTGGCCATAAGTTGTTTATGAGATTCTGAAATTTGCTTTTAAATTTTTTTCTTTCATTTGGGGAGAGAAAGTCAATGAAAGATTGTATTCAAGAACATTGTTTTAACTTAAAGCATTAGAGTCCCAGGAACCAATAGTGATGAGTAAGTGGGACTTACAAATAGGGAATGCAGATTTGGATGGACTGAGCTTTATGGATGCTGAGGGAGGCTGGTCAAGAGATTGATGGAGCAATTTAGTCTATTACAGTCTAAATAAAGAAGGACTTCAGCAGTTGATGGGCTAATGTAATGGCACAGGAAAGGAATGTTATGAAGATAAAATAATGTAGCCATTTTGATGGAGAAGATATGGGAGTGTAAGCAAAGAAACTAAGAAGGAAAACTATTGAAGTGATTAACTTGAGCAAACGTATCAAATGTCATCACTAAATTAACTCTATCTCTTTAATAAAGGAAGATGTAGGTGTTAAAAAGGCAAGAAATTATTTTCGAATCAGAGATAGTAGGAACTGCAGATGCTGGAGAATCCGAGACAACAAGGTGCAGGGCTGGATGAACACAGCAGGCCAAGCAGCATCATAGGAGCAGAGAGGCTGACGTTTCGGGCCTAGACCCTTCATCAGAAAAGGGGGAGGGGAAGGGGGTTTTGAAATAAATAGGGAGAGAGTGGGAGGCGGATAGAAGAGGGATAGAGGAGAGGATAGGTGGAGAGGAAACAAACAGGTCGAAGAGGCGGGGATGGGGCCAGGAAAGGTGAGTGTAGGTAGGGAGTTAGGAAGGGGATAGGTCAGTCCAGGGAGGACGGACAGGTCAAGGGGGCGGGATGAGGTTGGTCGGTAGGAGATGGAGGTGCGGCTTGAGGTGGGAGGAGGGGGGGATAGGTGGGAGGAAGAACAGGTTAGGGAGGCAGGGACGAGTTGGACTGGTTTTGGGATGCGACCTAGAATACTCCTCCTCCCACCCACCTTCCTGCAAAAATGCTATCCCCTATTCCCAATTCCTTCGCCTCCGCCGCATCTGCTCCCAGGATGAGGCATTCCACTCCCGTACATCTCAGTTGTCCTCGTTTTTCAAGGACCGTAACTTCCCCTCCTCGGTGGTCGAGAACGCCCTCAACCGTGTCTCCCACATCTCCCGCACCTCATCCCTCACACCCCGTCCACGCAATAAAAACCAAAAAAGAATCCCCCTCGTCCTCACGTACCACCCCACCAACCTCCGGATCCAACGCATCATCCTCCGACACTTCCGCCATCTGCAATCCGACCCCACCACCAAAGACATCTTTCCCTCCCCACCTTTATCTGCTTTCCGGAGGGACAACTCTCTCCGTGACTCCCTTGTCCGCTCCACACTCCCCTCCAGCTCCACCACACCCGGCACTTTTCCCTGCAACCGCAGGAAGTGCTACACCAGCCCCCATACCTCCTCCCTCACCCCCATCCCAGGCCCCAAGAAGACTTTCCACATCAAGCAGATGTTCACCTGCACATCTGCCAATGTGGTATACTGCATCCGCTGTACCCGGTGTGGCTTCCTCTACATCGGGGAAACCAAGCGGAGACTCGGGGACCGCTTTGCAGAACACCTACGCTCGGTTCACAACAAACAACTGCACCTCCCAGTCGCGAACCATTTCAACTCCCCCTCCCATTCCTCAGACGACATGTCCATCCTGGGCCTCCTGCAGTGCCACAACGATGCCACCCGAAGGTTGCAGGAACAGCAACTCATATTCCGCTTGGGAACCCTGCAGC
>NC_063350.1:9165332-9176103 GCF_021869965.1 Rhincodon typus
CCTCAAGCCGCACCTCCATCTCCTACCGACCAACCTCATCCCGCCCCTTTGACCTGTCCGTCCTCCCTGGACTGACCTATCCCCTTCCTAACTCCCCACCTACACTCACCTTTACTGGCTCCATCCCCGCCTCTTCGACCTGTTTGTTTCCTCTCCACCTATCCTCTCCTCTATCCATCTTCTATCCGCCTCCCACTCTCTCCCTATTTATTTCAGAACCCCCTTCCCCTCCCCCTTTTCTGATGAAGGGTCTAGGCCCGAAACGTCAGCCTCTCTGCTCCTATGATGCTGCTTGGCCTGCTATGTTCATCCAGCCCTGCACCTTGTTGTCTCTTGTGCTGGAAAAGCTCAGCAGGTCTGGCAGCATCTGCGAAGAAAAATTCAGAGTTATCTTTCAGGTCCAATGACCCCCAAAACTGAGGAAGGGTCACTGGACCCGAAACGTTAACTCTGAATTTTTCTTCACAGATGCTGCCAGACCTGCTGAGCCTTTTCAGCATGTTCTGTTTTTGTACCAGTCGAACTTGACTGATATCTCTTATTGATACTCATAAAAAATTTTGGCCAGCACTCTCCTAGTCTCAGCATTCCCAAGGAGAAAGAGAGACGGAGGTGGAAAAGAAAGGAAGAGAGAAAAAATAAAAGGCAGAGTGGGAAAGAGAGAGAGAAAAAATATTCTGGCCCTCCCTTATCTCTGTGTACTGAGATTTGATCCACTGAGCTGAGAATCAAAGTTAACATCCAAAGAGTGTTAAAAAAAATCCCTTGGCATGAAAACCTAAAGCACCTATTTTTGTTTCCTGGTGCATAGGAGGCTTGGGGCATGATGACCTTCCACAATAGACGCTCCTTCTGCCTTGCCCAATAGAGAAACATGTTCTTTATAATACATTTCTCATTAGAACTGTTTTTGGCACAGCTCCCAAGGAAGTTCTATAGTGTCTACTGCAAATTTCTTTGATACCGCAGCCATTTAGATAGACATGTATATGGCCTGCAGACAATCCATTCACTACGGTTGATTCATCTCCCTTCACAATATCACCAATTGGTTCGATCTCCTGGCTTGATCACTTGAGGGGTTCAGAGAGATATTTTGCAGAATTCCTGTTTCCCTTCTAGGCTCTGAGCACTTTTTCTCTCTTTCTTTTGCTCTTCCACAAAGCACTGGGGTAGGGTGTGGGTGGAGGGAGAGTGAAATAATTAAGAATTTAGAAGTAATGCTGAAGGGTGGCCTATTGAATTATTTACAATTCTGAAAAGATCTAATAGGACAGATGCAAAGAAGATATTTCTGCTTGTGGGGACCATTCAATTTAGGGGGGCACCTAATTTTGTTTTTGCATAACAGTAATGTCACTGGGCTAGAAGCCCGGAACCTCAGGCTAATGTTAGAGACACGGTTTCAAATCCCACCACAACAAATGGTGAAATTACAATTAAATAAAATTACAAACTAGCCGAATGGCAACCATGTAACCACTATCAATTCTTGTATAAGCCGATCTGGCTAACTTATGTTCTTAAAGGAAGTAAATCTGCCATCCTTACCGAGTCAGATCTACATGTGAAATTTTTAAAAATTGGTTCAGGGGGTGTGGGCACCACTGGTCAGCATTTATTGCCCATCTGTAATTGCCCAAAGGGCAGTCAACATTGCTGTGGGCCAGGAGTCACATGGAAGCCAGACCAGGGTAAGGATGGCAGATTTTCTTCACTAAAGGACGTTAGTGAACCAGATGGGTTTTTGTAACAACCCACAATGGTTACATGGTCATCATTAGGTTAGCTTTTTATTGAATTCAATTTTCTCCACCTGCTATATTGGTATTAGAAACACGTCCCTAGAATATTACTCTGGGGTGTCTGGATTACTAGCCCAGTGACATTTACCATGACCTCCACTGATGTCAGACCCTCTAGGCAATTACAGGTGGACAATAAAAACTGGCCTACTCAGTAGTGCCTAGATACCACTTTACCTAAAAAAAAATCAACAAACTTGATGCCCATCAGTTTCATTTGTGCCTAAGATGAGTGTGACATTCCAGATCCTTCTTTGAAAACATTCCTGCCTTTGGCGAGTCTAATAGTTAAGAGCCCTGCTCTTTAAGATTTGGACAATTCACTTTTACAGCCTCTACCTGCTACTTTCATGCTGACTTTATTTGACTCCTCCACCATGGTATGTTGTTTCCACACACTTGTGTGTCCTGCCCAACAGGTGAGCTGCTATGTTGGCAGAGAGCACCATTAGTGGATATCAGCAGATGCATCCCTTATTCATATGTTTGTACGAACAGGGTGGAAAATAATTGAATTGGGACATAGGACTTAGGAGAAGGAGTAGATTATTTGCTCCCTCAAGGCTGTTCCACCATTCAATAAGTTTGTGCTGGTCTCAGTTCAACTTTAACAGGGAAATATTGTTTTGAGGGTGCATGGGAAGTGTGACGCCCCTGACGTAGAAACATCCCCGAGTCCAGTCCTCAATCAAAACAGTACTTCATCGAGCTGGACTCCATGTGAGTAAAATTCAACCAGGAAGTGCCTAGAGATATTTTGATATGTTAAATGCGCTATATAAATACAAGCTGTTGTTGCTTGTTCTGAAGAAGAGTCACTGGACCCAAAACATTAATTCTGTGTTCTCTCCATAGCTGTTGCCAGACCTGCTGAGTTCCTCCAGCAATTTCTGCTTTTGTTTTTCCTTTGTGTTGCTTTGCGGTTGTTAATTGAAATTTTCATCTCTTTCACCTAATGGATTTTCCCACAAGAACAAGGGCCTGTTGATAGGATGTATGTATTCAAAAGAGTGAAAGCAAATGAAAAGTGGAAATCACACCAAGAAGGTGATGGAAAAGCAAGTAAGAGAGATAAAATTTTAAAAAGTGACAGATTACACAAGGAAACTCTTCCAACAAACTTGTGTTGTCTGTTTGCATGACTTCTGATTTCAACCAGACTTGGACACCAAATGTTCTGGGGACATGATGTGTCAGATAGTGAAAGATGACTTCAATAAAAAGCTAACCTAACGCTGACCATGAAATCATTATATCACAATATATACCAGTTAATTACCACAATCTTCCATAGGTTCTGGACTGTTGTTTACACATTGCCATTTTCAAATAATATCGATAAGGGGAAATTTATTTAGTTCTCTGCTTGATTTCAGGTTGAGTTTTCATTCTTAATTTAAAGTGGCATTTTTAAAAATCTATTTGTGTTGGAAAAATCAAACTCTGGTATCAGAACTGCTTGCACTGTCCTTACTGCTGACTTGACACTAGTTACTGATTCCCAACAGGATAAGGGAAGCAGATGGCCATTACCCAGTGATGTTCAGTAATAGAAGGATCCTATCTTTCAAAAGTTCTTGCTATGCTTCATTTTCTTTGTGCCTCTTCCAATCTAGGAATGCACAGATGTAGTGTGCAGCAGGTGAATAAGCTTATGCCAACACAGTAAAAAGCATGCACACTGTGCCATGATTTCAGAAGATATTTTTGTCTCTTTGTTTAACACTATGACATCCACAATGACATTGACAAGAGCTGCACAATAGCAATTCTCATTCATTACTCATAAGCGCACACCATTGGCAGGATTCTACAAGCCTACTGTTCTTTGTTACTACCAAGGTTACCGTAGTGTAGTTTTGGCAACTGTGTGCATTTTTTTTTGTCTTTAAAAAAGACACAAAAGGCAAATGTTTTACACAGAGGGTGGCTCTCGTGTGGAATGAACTTCCTGATGAAGTGGTGGATGCGGATACAATTTATGACGTTTAAAATGGATGGATATATGAATAGGAAAGGTTTGGAGGGATATGGGCCAGGAGCAGGCAGGTGGGACTAGCTAGCTTGGGATTATGTTTAGCATGGACTGTTTGGACCAAGGGGTCTGTTTCTGTGCTGCATGACTCTATAACTCTATATCAGGCTGAATAATCTCATTTTTAAAATCCATTTATGGAATGTGCATGTCACTGGCAAGACCAACATGTGTTGCCCAACCCTAATTGTCTTTGAGAAGATGGCACTGAGCCACCTTTTTGAACGGCTGCAATCTGTGTGGTGTCTATCTCTATCTCCACTTTTGCCTCACCTATGGTTTTGTTATCTCCAGTCTCAGCTATTCTACTGCACTCTTGGATGACCTCCCAGTTTCTATGCTGAGCGAACATCAACTCTACTGCAGTCTACCAAAACTCTAAACCATGCCAAGTGCTGTTCGTTTATTGACCATGTCTTTATTGACCTACATTGGCACCTAGTCTACACATGCTTCCATTTTAAAATTTTCAAGTCGTTCCACGGTCTCACTCAATCTTTTCCAATCCTGCAACACTCCAGGATTCCAGAATTCCTCCAATTCTGTTAACACTGTGATCTTCCAACCTATCATTTGCAGACTACTATTTTCAGTTTTCTAAGCCCCACGTTAGCCTAGAACCTATTGTTATCACTTCTCACCTCTTATTTAGATGGTTCTTAAAGCTTTCTCTTTCATGCAGCATTGATTACTTGTTCAAATATCACAGCATTTGGCTTGGTCTCAGCTCTTGCCTGATCTTGTCTCTTTGAAAAGCATTGGAACATTTTTCTGTTTGAAAAGTGCTATCAAGTGCGAGTTGTTTTTGGAGAATCAGTCCATTTGGCCACAATTTAAGTCATATTTAAATTTCTTCACAATGCATTAAGTCTTATCTTTTTTCTGCACTGATAACATTTCAATGCTGAACTTCAATGCAAACTTTGTTGCTGACTTTGAGAAACAATAAACAAATGAGGAGTGTACTTGTAACCTTAACTTGTCTCTAAGCCAAAGCATAAATTCCAACTTATTTGAGTCTGGCTCAATTTCCCACTGGGAAAACCAAAAATGCACCTGTCTGAGACAAATCAGGAATATGATGGAATTTTATCCACTAGCTTGTTGCTGTAGAGACTCTTGTACATAGTACATATTGCTGCCACTGTGTGCAGTGGTGGAGAGAAGAAATGTTTAACATGCCTGAATGGGTGTAGTTCCATCAACAATGAGAAACTTGACACCATCCAGGTCAAAGCAACCCACTTGATCAGCACCCTATCCAGCACCTTCAGCATTCACTCCCTCCATTACAAGCACAGAATTGCAGCAGTATGCACTATTCACAGCACACACTATCCAACTACAAGGCCCCCTCCAAGCCACACACCATCCTGACTTGAAACTATATCACTATTTATTCAGAGATAGTAAGAACTGCTGGTGCTGGAGTCAGAGATAACACAGTGTGGAGCTGGAGGAGCACAGCAGGCCAGGCAGCATCAGAGGAGCAGGAAAGCTGACGTTTCAGATCGGGACCCTTTTTCAGAAAGAGAGGAGTTGCTGCGTCAAAATCCATGGAGTCCCTTCCTAACCACACTGAGTGCACTCCTATACCTGTACGGGTAGCAGGAACATATTGCACAGGCACCCAGCTCACAGACTGGGCCAGATTGATCATAGGGGTTTGGCAGATGTCAGATGCCAATGTTCATGGACAAAGAATGTGTAATGCTGATGCCCGTGGATTGTGCCCTGGGCTTGAGTTTTGTCATACAAAACATGAATGTCTTTCAGAAGAAGTAGCGAACTGAATCTGCCAGTATCCACTCTGGTTTCTGTGTCAAGCTCTCTCAATGTTCAGCTTGTTTGGTGAGCTCGGTTAGATAGAAAGCTGAATATTAATGGGGCAAGTTGTCCTGCCAACAAGACATTTAACAATCGATAATCATCTTTAATTGGTAACTCACTGCTGCCCATCAAAAACCGTGCCACGCTGCTTGTGAAGAGCTTAAAAGATGGAACAAGATGCTCCTACTATTAAGCTGGGTCTCCTTGTCCAATTCTGCCTCACAATTACACATAGCTCACATTGCTCAGACCACTGCAAGATTGTGTCCCATGTATCTGACCCAAAACTGGTTTTTAAAGAAAGTCGCATCTATTCTTTTTGATTATTCAGAAGAGGCTCAACATCATTTGAGAAAAAGCAGCCCACTTGACCGCCACCCTATCCACCACTGTAAAGGTTCATTCAATTAGTGCACGATTGCAGCTATGTGTACCGACTATAACATACACTGCAGCATTCCCATTCTTACCACTGTCGCTGGTTCAAAACCCTCCCTGACAACACCTTGGGTGTATCTACACCAGATGGACTGCAGCGGCTCAAGGCAGCTACTCACCAGCATTCTTCTCAATGGCAATTAGGAATGAGCAACAATGTTGGTCTAGCCAGCAATGGCCATATCCCAAGAACAAATTACAAAAATATTTAGATCTGACATTTCCAATGGGTCAGCAGTATGGGAACCATCACATTATATGGAATATTTGATTAGATTTGTCTATTATTACTAATAAAAACTCCAATTGTGTTCCCAAGCAGACATACATCAATCCATAAACCACACTGCATAGCACCCTAAGGATTCAGCAAAGGCAAGTCAGCATTTCTCTTTCAGAATAATGGGTCAATTATTAAACTTCCTGCAAAGCAGAACAATTTATTCTGATTAAAAATGTGCAGTTTGCTAGCAGGCAAATTCCATTGCTTGATATTTCTAGCTGACCTAATAGATTATCTGATAAAAATTAAATGTGTGTTCAGTAGATATGTTCTATCATGTTGTATTCAATTGTTCGGAATAGAAATGGACAATGTAGGAATGGGACGAGGCCATTCAGCCCCTCAAATCTGCTCAGTTCAGTTAGGTCATAACTTAGTTCTATATTCTTTGAAAACATCCCACCAGCCATTGATCTTTGGCAAAAGAATTTCACATTCTATTCTGCATTGTGTGGAAAAGATGCTTTATGATTTCCTGTACAATGGAATCCCTTCAGCATGGAAGCAGGCCATTCAGCCCATCAAGTCAACACTGATCCCATCCCCTACCCTATATTTCCCAAGGGTTGATCCACCTAGCCAGCACATCCCTGGACACTGTGGACAATTTAGCATTGCCAATCCACCTAACCTGCACATGTTTGGATTGTGGGAGGAAACCCATGAAGACACAGGAAGAACATGCAAATTCCACACAGACAATCACCCAAGGGTGGAATCAAACCCAGGTCGCTGGCACTGTGAGGCAGCATTGCTAACCACCGTGCCACCCAAGTTGCATGGTTCAGCTCTAATATCAAGGTTATGCCCTTTCGCTTTTGATTCTTCCACTGATGCTCTGCGTTCTTTCAGGGGAAAACTGAACTTACTACTGTCCTCAACCAAAAGAGTGAGTGCTGCTAGGAATTATCAGGAGCCACATGATCATCTAATGAAGTTTAGATTTCCTGTGTTGATCAGCAAAGGATTCCCTAGATGTTTTTCCCAACTCGTTTTGGAATATTATTGTTTGCTCATCTTTTTCAGCAGATCGCATCTTTGGGGACGGGTTGAGGATCATACATTGTCGTAATGAGGCTTTCCCATTGTGGGGAACATGCTGGTTATAATAGAGAGCTTCCAGTTGTCTGTCATTGCTTGTAGGATTGTATGCAACCTGTCCATGTAATTTAAACATTCAAAGTTCTATAGCTAGGATGAGAAGATAGAAAAAAACAAAAACGGAGAAATAGACAATACTGAAGTTGAGTCAGTTCCATCAGCTCCAAACACACTCTGTACTCAGTAGTGAAGTATTGTTTTAGTTTTATTGCGAGTGAGAATGACACTCATTATTTACTGCCATAGAATTAATTACATTAATGCTAAAGCACAGAAATAGGCCTGGTCCATTTCCTGCTTTATGCTCCTCTCAAGCCTCCTCCTTATTTCACCATGTGCACATCTCACTATCCTCCTGTCCCTCATTGCCCAACTAGCTGCTCCATAAATGTATCTTCCATACTCACATCAAAGACTCCTTATGGTAGTAACTGGTTGTATTGTCTGCAGATGACTGGTACACCATTAAGGGACATGTGATCAGTGAGCTGTGCGTGGTCAGAAAGGAGAGCCCCCATCCAAGGGAGAAACAACCGAGTGTGTATATAGTTCAGGGATTTTGGAGACAGGGTGGGAATTCAATGCAGAGTTTTTGCTCATAGTTTGTAAGATTTTCTTATTAATAGGATAAATTGAGGTCCAGGATCCAGGACCCAGCACAAAAGATTCACATTACAGGTAAACCGTAAGTTCAGCGGTCGGTGATAGTTATTAATTTGACTATCTATTATAGATTACTTTCACATTAAACGTTAATAAGGGAAGTATTTACAGGCAACAAGATAAGAGACCAATATGAAATTTTCAAAAATCAAATTGAGAACTATAAAATTAAGATAGACACGCCAAGCCCAAACGGTGTGTTGTGACTACATGATGTGGGAGCCGGTGGACCCCATAGTGGTTCGTAGTGACCACATCTGTAGCAAGCATTGTTTGCTTGAGGAACTCCAGCTCAGAGTTGAGGGAGGCAAAAGACAGAAAACTATAGGCCAGTCAGCCTGACCTTGCTCATTGGTAAGATTTTAGAGTCCATTATTAAGGGTGAGGTTGTGGAGTACTTGGAAGTACATGGTAAAATAAGGCTGAGTCAAAATCTTCATCGAGGAAGTCAAACATGACAAATCTGTTAGATTTCTTTGAGAAGGTAACGAGCAAGTTAGACAAAGAAGAGCCAGTGGACGCAAACTATTTGGATTTCTGGAAGGCCTTTTACAAGGTGCTGCACAGGAGGCTGCTATGGTGTCAGGGCAGGGTACTGGCATAGATAGATGATTGACTGACTGGCAGAGGACAGAACGTGGGGATAAAGAGGTCTTTTTCAGGATGGCAGCTGGTGTCTAGTGCAGGTCTGCATTGGTCAATTGTTGGGACCACAACTATTCACGTTCTATATTAACAATCTGGGTGAAAGAAGTGAGGGTATTGTTGCTAAGTTTGCACATGACACAAAGATAGGTCAAGTGGTAGGCAGTGTTCAGGACATGGGGAGGCTGCAGAAGGACTTGAACAGGCTAGCAGAGTGGGCAAAGAATTGGCAGATGGAATACAATGTGGAAAAATGTGAGGTTATGCACTTTGGCAGGAAGAAAAGTAGTGCAAACTATTTCTAAATGGGGAAAGGCTTCAGAAATCTGAAGCACAAAGGGACTTGGGAGACCTAGTTCAGGATTCTCTTAAGGTTATCATGCAGCTTCAGTTAGTAGTTAGGAAGGCAAATGCAATGTTAGCATTCATTTCAAGAGCGAGGACATACTGCTGAGGCTGTATAAGGCTCTGGTCAGACCATATTTGGAATATGTAAACAGTTGTGGGCCCCTTATCTAAGGAAGGATGTGCTGGCATCAGAGGCCCTCCAGCAGAGATTTACAAAAGGGATCCCAGGGATGATGGGCTAGTCAAATGAGGAGCAAAGAAGGATTCTGGGTCTGTACTCAATGGAGTTTAGAAGGCTGAGGGGGGATATTAGTGAAACTTAAGGAATACTGGGAGGCCTGGATAG
Source organism: Rhincodon typus (assembly GCF_021869965.1). Lineage (NCBI taxonomy): Eukaryota > Metazoa > Chordata > Chondrichthyes > Orectolobiformes > Rhincodontidae > Rhincodon > Rhincodon typus. The sequence goes on from NC_063350.1 coordinate 9,174,827, forward strand.
AGTGGACATGGAGAAGATGTTTCCGCTAGTAGAGACTAGGATCGGAGGGCACAACCTCAGAGTGAAAGGACAATCCTTTAGAACTGAGATGAAAAGGAATTTCTTCAGCCAGAGGGTGGTGAATGTGTGGAATTCATTATCGCAGAAGGCTGTGGAAGCCAAGCCATTGAGTGTATTTAAGACAGAGATAGTTAGGTTCTTGATTGGTAAGGGGATCAAGGCTTAAGGGGCGAAGGCAGGAGAATGGGGTTAAGAAACATATCAGCCATGATCAAATAGAGGAGCAGACATGATGGGCCGAATGGCCTAATTTTGCTCCCCTGGTGTTATGATATAAAGCTCTCATTGTCCATCTTACTGAGCTCTGACCCTTGGAGCATGATATGCTAAGGGAATCGTGTTGTATCACATCCAAATTGCTTAGCTTCATCTGAGACTCTCAAGTGCCATTGATTGCGGAGTGCACACATAGATACCAGGTGCTGGAATAAAGGATCATTGAATTCTTCAGTATTAGTAACTCACGTCTCATCCTTATGTTACAGGATATAACATAAGTATCACAGCATGATAGTGCCTGGTCATCAGCATATCCTGCTACCTCATGTCACTAAGGCATATTATATCAAGATCCACATTCACACTCATTAGTAATAATGCAGCAAACTATACGCATTTGTCTTGTTTTTATAAAAAATATATACTTTTTCGATAACAGCTCATCAGAACCTTGGTGACAAAGCCAGGTGATAATTTGAGGTATACTTGCAATTGCTTCTCAGTCATTGCTGACCCAACTGCCTACGAGGAACTCAATCTCCTGTTTCCCTGCCACTGATTCACTGCTTGATTCCTGATGCAGTAGCTGCTTCTTCTCACTCGGTTTGTGGGCAGACTCATCATCTCAATTAACAATGCTCTGTCTGCTTAAACCTGACTGCGCGTCCACCCAACTACTGTCCTCCCTGTGGTAACAATTGATATGCATTAGATCCATTTCTCAGGCAAGAAATTGGAGACAAATCCCATCAATTTAGTAATGGGACAATCTGAGCCAATCTTCAGAGCTGTCAGATATGATGCCAAATTTGTGGGGAACATTTACAATGCTGCAAACGAGTGTGGAGCAGTGAGAATAGATTTAACATAATCTAGCAACCAGTGATAACGAGACAACAAGGTGCAGGGCTGGATGAACACAGCAGGCCAAGCAGCATCATAGGAGCAGAGAGGCTGACGTTTCGGGCCTAGACCCTTCATCAGAAAAGGGTCTAGGC
>NC_063350.1:9176503-9202807 GCF_021869965.1 Rhincodon typus
AGTATCTGCAGTTCCTACTATCTCTAGCAACCAGTGATGACCATTATAATGGGCTGAATGGATTCCTGACATGCTACAAAGTTTTCCAGTTCTGTAGATGTCATTGAGTTACCTTATTTGATGATGCTGTGGCTTTAAGAGGTACACACCTTGTGAGGTCTTGGGATTTTTTTTAAAGTTGGAACAATAGAGGCAGTCTGGCTGGGTGTGGCCAGCTCTCACAGACTAGGCTTCCTAGTTTTTTTTTTAGTGTTTACGTTTATCTTTAAGCAGTTGATGTTGTAGCCTTGAAGAAGTAGAAGCAATCTTTTCCCTCTCTTGGTTACAACCGGAAAATGGGGTTTCTGTCTGATGCTGGGTTACCTGTGAGACAAATCTAATTTTCTGAATTAGCTTTTTTTTTGCCAAGAGTATGTTTACGGGATGTTACTACATTGGAACAGTTAATTTGTAGTAGTTACCATATCTGTTATTCGGTTAAGTTTTTCAATAGAGTTAAGTTATTCACTCTTTTGTTTGGGTTTTTTACTATAGTGTTTTAAACTGTGTTTTTGCTTAACGTCGAGTCCTTTGACCATATCTTAGAATCTTAGAATCCCTAAAGTGTGGAAATAGGCCATTCGGCCCAACAAGTCCACACCACCCCTCTGAAGAGCATCCCACCCAGACCCATTCCCCTACCTTTCCCATGTCCCACACACCTAACCTAAACATCCCTGGGCACATTGGCAATTTAGAATGGCCAATCCACCTACCCTGCACATCTTTGGACTGTGGGAGGAAACCGGAGCACCCAGAGGAAAACCACGCAGACACGGGGAGAACGTGCAAACTCCACACAGACAGTCGCCCGAGGGTGGAATTGAACCCAGGTCCCTGGTATTATGAGGCAACAGTGCTAACCACTGAGCCACCATGCTGCCCCAACCAGCTGCATTGCTTCTGGAACAAGGCATTTGCCTTAAAAATAAGAAAAAGTTAGAGTCTGGGCCATATTTTGAGGGGATCTGGTCTGGTCCATAACACTTTGTCCATGGAAGACTGCGCCTCAGCGCTAGTTGACATTGGGCTAGAAGTGAAGGAGGAAAAAATGTACTGCACAGTTATAAAAACTGCTCACATCCTTGATCTATTTATCCAGCAAATCCACCATAAAGCACCAAACCTTATATCTATGTAGAGTTTTTCTTCCCCAGGAATGCTAGGTATTGGCTCCTACACAGAATCATTTCCCAGCAAGTTTCTCCCAAATTGCACCAAGAGGGCATCACATCACAATTCACGGCTTGTTCTAGCCCATTCTGTTACATTTTAGAAGACATTGGAATGGATTCACTACAACAGTCTCACCACATCCAAATTCCAAAACGTTCAGCATTGCCTACCTGTTGGGTACAAACAGAGCAATAACACAGGCACCAGGATTGGCCATGGAACCCAGAGCAGCAGACAGGTGGTAAGCAATGTTTCCATAGGGTAAGCATGAATATGTCTGCACTGATGGTAGGAAACCATTGGTCAATGAATTCACCCAGACAACGAGAAGATAAATGAAGAGAAGCTGGTGCTTGGAATACTTAGTGAATGTACTGAGTGCCACACTTTGTGTTTTGGCTGCAAGCTTAGCTTTATCTATTGCCTTCCCCAGATCATGAAGACTGAAGCTCTGTGTATCTGCTGGCCGCTCAGAGATGTATTTATTCAGTTCCAGTTCAGTGGCTGAGACGTGTGACACATCGTTGGACACTTGGTCTTTGTGAAACATTTTGTGAGGAACCCGTGTGAGGAAAACAAAGGCCAGCAGGCAGAAAATCATCATAACCGTGAGGAAAGCTAAGAATGTCTCTGTGGAGAAGTTGGCAGGCAAGTACTGAGTTTCAATCTGGTGACCGTGCACCTCTTCTGTGAAGTTACCAGTGGTCACATTGACTGGCTTTGAAATGTTCACACACTTGGTCATTCCAGAACCTTGGCCCAGTGCCACAAGGCCAGGAATGAAGCCACTCAGACCTTCTCCAATGAAGTAGGTGGTCATGTACTTTGTCGGGAGTCTCATCATGAAGGGAAGGAATGTCACTGAAGATGTGCAGTCCACTAGTGACAAGAAGAAGGCGAGTGTCAGAAACGCTGTACTGCGAGGTGTGTGTGCCAGTGATGTAGTTTCCTTCCAGAAGAACACCATCAGCAAGCTGGCCAAGATTCCAATGCTAACAATAATGTAGATGGCAACAATCTCTTTCATCTTCCCTGGCGCAAACTTGTGCATGAGAGTGACAAACAAGGGTCCCACGTTGGCTAGTTGAATGATGACAGTGAGATAAGAGGGCAAGTCCCATCCTTCGGGCAAAACATTCACTATAAGCGGAAGCTCCACCCAAAGGCCATTGATGGCAACCCATGAACCTGTGCCGAATACACAAGCCAGTATGTGGATGGCAAGGGACATGGTGCTCTGGTGCAGGGCCATCTATATCACGGTGTTCACTTGTTCATAGGCAGTACAGGACTGGTAGGCTTTAGCATCATCTCCTGAAATACAAAGCAACAGTCAATAACCTCGTGTTTATCAAATATGGTGCCCCCTAATCAGTGTGCCCTCTATACATTGGGTACAACTGGGGTCAAAGGGTATCATATTCCCCGTATGCAGAACTCAGTTTTACAAAGGAAATAGATGTGTCTTCAATTGTTTACTTGATCTGTGTTCGATTATGAGACACTTTTCATTATCGGCTCTCACTTTGGTTGGTTGGTTAAGGTTGGCTGTGGATTCAGAGAAAAGTGAATGGGCTCACATCATTAATAACGGAACCTGATGAAAATAAAACAGTGGCATTTAAATTGACCCCATTTAAATCATGGTTTCTCGCCACACTCCGACAAAGTTTAATTAGAAATTGTAAGTGGTACTCACACCCACTGCTGGTGGGCAAGGTACATTTTACATATTGAAGGTTTTATTTAGCTCAGGAGGAATCCTGAGAGGTCCCTCTGGCCTTCACAAAGAGACTCCACTGCCTCTGGTTTCTCTCCTTCTCTCAGCCACAGTCACTGCTGGACTTCCACCTGACTTTAATGCCCAAGGTCCACTTATTAGGTCCATGTAATCCACCCGAAATGCAACTCCCTCGGGTCATCCACATACTGGGTCCAAGCAGGAGTATGAGCCTCCTCAGTAAGATGATGTGCAGGAGCTAGAATTCTGCTAAAATACACACAACCATGCCACTCTCTCTTAATGCGACTCACCCTCCGTTCCCTCACACACTCATCTAGCTCCTTCTTAAAACCCACCCCTTACTTCAGTCACCTCTTACCTCTCTTCCCACCTTCTGCTTTGTGACCAATCCCGTTCAGACAATGCGCTACGCTAAAGTTTCCATTTTATCCAAGTTGTTCATGCATTTTTCTGGCTCCAACTTGCACATTCTAAGGTCAATGGCAAACAGGAGTAGCCACTTCATTATTATGCTGGGCAGGTGAATGATTAACAAGGCCTTCTAGGAGTCTGTTAAGTGCTTTGGTTTTATGTATTGTTTGAGAAAGAGGAGACAACACGAACGGTTTGCCCCATTGATCCAAACTTAACGTACACAGGACGTATTTGCAAAGTTTCTTTCTCCTATAATGACACATTTCTGACAGAAAAAAATATCTTTTCCAATTACTTTTGCTGAAGGGATGCTGTTCTTTATAGGATCATCAGAACTGGAGTAGATCATTCAGCCTGTTCCACCATTTCATAAGATTTACATTTGACAGCTTGGCATTGTGTTTATTTCCATAGCAACAGATATTCTGCAGTGCCTTGCCAAGTGGCCAGTAGTCACATCAGTGGAATATTTGATGGAGGGGGAAAGGCTGTTACAGTCAAACCCAATCCTGTTCTTGTGCGTAATCCACACACTTAAACTTTCTAACAGGTCATGGCATAGCCATTGGAAACGAAAGAAACTGGCTGGCAGTTGCCCTTTGTTTTTCTGGGGTGGGAGGGGAATGTGTGGGGGCAATAAAGCCCTGTAGAGGTACTGCCATCCTCACTGGACCCTCGACATGAGGGGCTGAATGAGGATGACCTGCTGCTTTGTGATATAACAGCGACCAAAACTTTAACGAAGCCCCTGGGGCGGGGTAGGAGGATGGTGGCAGTGATTCCTACCAGCGGAAGAGAAGATGACAGGTTGTGGGGGAATAGATGGCAGGTATCTCCCCTCAGCCCATTGAGGCCCCTAACTGACGAATTAGACCCTATGAAGTCTCAGCCTGTTCAATTCCTTCACAAATGACCTTCACCTCTACTCCCTGTATTCACTTTGATTCCATATCAGAGTTTTGAACATTTTAGTTAACCAAGTTGACAGGTTTTCATTTTACAGAATGTGTTCACTGTAAAAGTTTACAGCTTTGAGTTTAGTTTCATTTTAATGGTGTGAACGGTAACGTTTATGGAGACTGGTGCAAACGTCAGTGGCAAAGCAGGTTTTGTAAGCATGTAGCTTGCTACACCAACCCCAATTTATAGCATTTCACTTTATTCACGTTATGACATGAGGGCAGAGTAACAATTCTTGTGCTAAAGTCAAATTGTGTTGTCTCTCACTTCATCTGTGGGAGGCTATTTCTGTAATTGATTTTTGAGGAACAGCATTCCAGAATTCCACTTCCCTTTGTGTGAAGTGAGGGAGGAATGGCCTAACTATAATCTTAAAGTTACCACAAAATCATAGAATTCCAGGAGTAGACCATCATGTCTGCACTGGGTCTCCGAATGAGCATTATAATTTAGTACCATTTGGATGTCTTCTCCCCCTACACCTGCACAATGTTTCCATTCAAATGAGCATCCACTGCCTTGACTGAACGTGCCTCTATCATGCATCCAGCCAACATATTCCAGATCCTAACTACTCACCGAGTGACAAAGGTTTTTTTCCACATCACATTCACATCTTTTGTAACTTGCTTTAAATCTATGTCCTCTCATTCTTGATTTTTTTACAAATGGGGACAGCTTCTCCCTACCTATTCTGTTCAGGCCCTTCTTGATTTCACAAACTTCTACCAAATCTTCTTTTGTCCTTTGCAAGGGAAACAGTCCCAAATTCTCCAATGAATCTTCATAATTGAAGTTTATCGTCTCCAGAACCATTCTCATAAACACTCTCTCTAATGCATTCGCACCCTTCCTAAAGTACTGTTGACAATAATCCAGACAATACTAGACTAACTAGTGTCTTATATAAGTTCAGTATAACCTCCTTTCTCCTGTAATCCATGAATTAAGTTTAGGATACTGAATACTTTATTAACTGCACTCTCTCCACCTGTCTTGCACCTTTAATAATGTATGCACAACACACCCATGTCCCCTTGTTCCTGATATCCCATTAAAGTAGTGGTGTCTCTTCAAAGTTTCTATCAAAATGTATCACGTCACACTTCTCCACATTAAACTTCATCTGCTGCCTATCTGCCAACTCCACCAGCTTTGTCAATGTCCTTTTCATACTCCTCATTGTTTTGAATGTGTCCGAGTTTTATATCATCAGCAAACTTTGAAATTGTCCCCTGCACACCAAGATAGAGATAATGATTACATATCATGAAAAACACCTCTTTACTGCCCTCTGGGCGACAAGAGATGAGCAATAAATGTGAGCCTAGCCAACAACACCCACATCCCATGAGCGAATGACATAAAACTCCTTCATCAGAGCAAATATCTTTTCTCTCTCTACCTAACTGAATCCTTTAAATAATCTCAAACCACTTTATTTATCAAGCTAGTTGCTGTGGAGTCAACCACTCAGTTCCCAGTTTCCCCTTGTTTCCATGTACAGAGTTATCCCGTTTCCTTGATATGTTTCCCAACTCTCAAAAATTTAGATTTTTTTAATCCCTATTTCACTCAAGGGACATGAGTGTTGCTGGCTGGCCAGCACTTATTGCCCATCCCTCTCTTCCCCTGACCTGAGTGGCTTGCTAGGCTATTTCAAAGGGTTGTTGAGAGTCAACCTTGCTCTGGAGCCACATGTAGGCCAGACTAGGTGAGGATGGCAGATTTCCTTCCCTAAATGATATTAGCAAACCAGATGGGTTTTCTGAAAATTGACAATGGTTTCATAGTCATCGTTAGATAATTAATTCTAGATTTATTAAAATTGAATTCAAATTCCACTGTCTTTCGTGGCAGAATTCAAACCCTAGTCTCCAGAACATTAGCTGAGTTTCTGGATTAATAGTCTAGCGATAATACCATGAGGCCATTGCCTCCCCTTTAAATATTGCAGCACCCAGAACTGATTCATTTTCAGCAAAAGGTTTGGCTTTAAATAAAGAGACAGTGAATGACATTGCTCTTATAGGACAATTCTGTAACTGCACCTTCCTTTTCAAGGGGGTAAATAACCTTGAGCACGTTTTCACTGATGACCTGATTTACTAAGTGCAAACAGAGGTTGTGATTTTAAACAGTCCATCATTGGTAACTGTACATTCATGTTCTTGGAACCCTGTAATGCCCTTCCAAAACCTTTCTATCTTCTTATCCCTCTTTCCACCTCTAAAACAGTCCTTAAAATCAACTTTTGACCAAGTTTTTGGTCATTTGCTGCAAGACCTTCTTGTGTGGCTCAGTGAACAATTTTGTTTGACAACACTCTTGCAGGATGCTTTAGGATGTTTAGCCAAATTAAAGGTGCCATAGAAATGAAAGTTCTTTTGTTGCTAAAAGGCTATGCTACACATCATGCAGCTGTAAAGGTCTAACGAATCTGAAACAGTATCCGGAAATTATAAAAATAGAGAGAGAACCCAAACATTCAGAGCTCTTTCCCTAAGAGAAAAAAGGACTGAGAGAGCTTCTTACCTGCAAATAGAATAGGTCAAGTTCCTGTAATCTTACTTTGAAGGATAACAGGGACTGTACGCTGTTTAGAAATCATTTCACAAGGGCACAGCTCCAAAATACAGCCCCCACAATTGCTTTGGCCAATAGCACTACCCTCTAATATTACTTTGTACTTTGGCTACATTCCAACAGACATTCTGTACTGGTATGATTAAGGTGTGTTTTATGAGTTGGACGCAATAGAATGAATCGTATTAATCTCTACGTTTCACTTGCACATGTTGAAAAGAACTTCTATAAAGTTAACAATTTTCTTTTATCTGAAAGCAGTTATGACTAAAAGTTACGAGCAGCCCAATCCACACACAAATCATTTTGCATAAACTAGTACCCTTCTTAGTTCCAGAAAATTCTCATTCTGAGAGAATAATTTGAATTAGATAGCATAAAAATACAGAGCGGTTGTAATTTAATGTTCAACGCATTTGAATTATGAAATAATTTGAAATAAGCAGCTTTCAGTGAGAGTTTGAATGTATTCTGCAGATTTTTCTTGAGTTTCAATTGAAGCAACAGTGCCCTCCTCAGATCACAGCACCACAGTATAATTCACAAGATCAGGTCAATCAGGAGTATATTCACAAAAGATAGACGTGCATTTCTGATTTTCCATGACCCTACAATGCCTCACGACCAAGGAAATGAGTTGCAGACATTGTTGTAATGTAGCAATCAAAGCTGCCAACTCAGAAATAGCAATATTATATATTTTTTCCTTTGTGATAATTGAAGGACAATTTTGGCCAGGGCATGGGGAATAATTTGTCTGCTTTTATTCAAAATAGCTCCATGGCAGCTTTTGTGCCCACTTGGGAAAGCCTTGGGTAAGTAGCACAATTGAAAGGTGTATCTTTAACTATAAAGCAGTCACACAGAATTCCACTAGATGGCCAGCTTAGGTTTTTGGAATCAAGTCTTGAGGCAGGAGGCGAACCCACAAACTTTGACCTGAAAAGTTAGTGTGTTACAAATTGAACCATGGCTGTACTTTTCTCAACTCAAGAATACCTCGTAACGTATTACCATTACATATCGTTACATTTTGCTCGTTAATGCAAGTTCAGATAAGTTTCATCATTTGAATGAATGAATAAATTGAATGAGCTTTATTGTCACATGTACTCAAATGAGTACAGTGAAGGGTTTTTGTCGCTGCATTACAGGGCCACCTTACTTACAAAGGTACCTAGGTCCAGATACTTAAGATCAAATTCTTAGAAAACAAAAAAGATGCAGAAAAGTAAAGAAAGAAATAGTCCAGCATTATAGGTCAATGGAAAAAATTATAAAAATAAAGTAAAAGGTTCAGAATATCACTCTTTCCCACCCTGCCCATGTCAGCACTGAGCCTCCACCATCTCATCACCACCTGCTCTAGACCCACCAACACTGAAGTTGTCCCACTTTAGGTGCCATCTCTTCACCACTAGGCCCACTTCACTAATGCCATTGAACCCACACTCACCCCGTAACCGAGAGTCCCAGGTTCCGCTGCCCAGCCACTACTAGGCCACAAGTCCCACTTAAGCTGCAGATGTCGCTTTGCCAGTGCCGCCATCTTGCACTGTCCACTGCTGTAGGCGCCACCGTCCCCAATTGCTGGAGGAGTAACCGGCCCCAAACGCCAGGGGAAGAACCCTGCTGCCGTGACCGCTGGCCCCAAACGCCAGGAGAATGCACTCACTGCCACAGACCCCGAATGGAGGGAGAATGTCCTCACTGCCACTGGTCTCTCACCACCCGCAGAAGCCATGACCACCATTCTGCATGCGCCAGCGCTGCCAACTAACCCGACTCAGAAAAGAAGAAGAAAATAACAAAAAGAAAAGGAAAATAAAGCAAAAGAAAAGGGCAGAAGCAAAAGTAAAATAAAGAAGGTTTTCAATTGGAGGAAAATGGCCCTGGGCCAGAGCCTGCATGCAACCCTGTTACTCTGCCGCCATCTTGCACTGGATGCTTGTTCTTATCTTTATCTCACCCTCACTTTGATTCTGCTCAAACTCAGGGGTGGGTCAGTTAGCTCACTTAGCTAGACAGCTGGTTTATAATGTGCAGTGATGCCAATAGTGTGGGTTCAATTCCTGTGCCAGCTGAGGTTACCATAAGTGTCCCACTTTCTCAACCTTGTCCCTTGCCTGAAAGATGGTGAAACCACCATCAGTTATCTCTCTCTGGTGAGAGAGCATCCTTTGGTCTGCTAAGACTGGCAAATTTACCTTTATGTGCAAACTCTATTGCCTTCAAAATGATCTTTCAAGCAATTAAGTTGTAACGTTGCCTGATAAAACATTACTCTCATGTTCAGATATGAATCAGGGAAGTACGCATGAAGCCTAGCTAAGTCAAGATTGTATTTCGTAATGACATAAATAAAAGGAGCATGAATAGGTCATTCAAACCGGCTCCACCATTCAACTAGATTACGCCTGATCTTCTATCTCAATGTCATTTTCCTGCACTATAGACACATCCCTTGTCTTTAATCTCTAGAAATCAATTAATCTCCATGCACAGCATGCATTCTTGTTCATTTTTAAATGGAGCTTATTGAACTAAAATGCTTACTGCAGCTCACATGATGTGCAAGTTTACTCTGGAGCAGTTAGATAGCTATGAAGAGAGGCTGGAGATGGTCATATTGTTTTCTTTGGAGCAATGGAGGCTGAGAGGGAGTGGATAGGAAGCAGTTGTTCCCCTTAGTCGAAGGGTCAATAAGGTCAAAGGAGGTTTAGAGGGGATTTGAGGAAGATGTTTTTCACACAGAGGGTGGTGGGTATCTGGAATGCATGGCCTGGGAGGATACTTTAGGTGGGAAACCTCTAAAAGTACTTTAAACTTTACTTTACAACCTTTAAAAAGGACTTGTATGAGCACTTGAAATGCCATAAGGCTATGGGCCAAATGCTGGAAAGTGGGACAAGTACAGATTTAACGTAGTTTTCGCTGTACAGACTTGATGGATTGAAGGGCATTTCTGCACTGTATGATTCGTGATTCCGATTCCTCTGGTGGAATTTCTCACCTATTAGTTGCATGGACTTTTAGTTAGAGACCTCATTGATACTATTACACTTGCACGGGCACTAACAGCCCTCATCTAACTCCTAAAGTAATCAAAGGATTTTGACCAGAGTCATAGAACCTTGCTTTGCTAATCTAATTGAGTCATCAAATATCACAGATCCAAAATGCTGTGGTCTTTGAATAATTTTAATTGTACATTTCTGGACTCTTAGAATCCCTACTGTATGGAAACAAGCCATTCAGCCCATCGAGTTCACACCATTCCTCCAAAGAGCATCCCACAGAGATCCACCCCACTACCCTATCCGTGTAACTTGGCATTTCCCATGGTTTATCCACCTAGCCTGCACATCCCTGGACACTATGGGCAACTTAGTGTGGCCAATCCACCCTAACCTGCACATCTTTGGACTGTGGGAGGAAATCAGAGCAAACCCATGCCGACACAGAGAGAATGTGCAAATTCCACACAGATAGTCACCCGCGGCTGGAATCAAAACCAAGTTCCTGGTGCTGTGAAGCAGTATTGCCAACCACTGAGCCACCCAATTATCTTGTCTCAGACTGCTTTTAACATCAGGACAAAGAACAGCTAGCAGGGCTCCATGCTAACAGCTAAATTTGCTTCAAGTCCATATTTCCTTGAAACCTACTTGTGGAAAGTTTTGTGTTTGATTGGAAATCAAACCTTATTTACTAAGGTCATCACCAACTTTGAAGGAATCTTGCAGCTCCTACTGTTAGCCATCTAGACATGTTTGAACTTGTAACTCATGAGTGAAAGAGCTGCCACTGGGCTCAAATATTCATGTGAATCAATATCTGCACTTCAGAAGAAAAGCTCATAGCTGTTAATCTCTTTTATTTCCTTTATATTTCTTGTGTCCTTGTATGAAGTTGTGAAGACCATATGTGCAGTGACTTAGTAAAGACACCACAGTGCAAATAATTTTATTTAGTATTTCCACTGTCAGGAAAAACACTTGTGTGGCCAGTGGACCAGTAACAAGCAAAGCCCAATAAGGGTGATGCTAACTTGCTGACCTGGATTCAGTTCTTCTTAAGTGATCTGTAAATCATTTTCCACATTGTCCACATGTCCTGATTAGGCTCACCCAATCAATTATTGGTGGATGATTGGTCTGTAATGAGACAAGGTTCCTGTAGTTTCTTCGTTCATTTCCCTCAACTGTGCAGACAATATGGATTCACTGGTGATCTGTCATTTCTTGAACTATCATACCTTTCCCTTTAAGATTGTACATCCATACCTATCCAAGTGTGTCAAACATCATGCACAATATATCTACTAGCTTTCATATTATATATTCATTGAAGCTCTTACTTCGTTTTATTTCGTGTCAACTTATTTTCATAAGCAATTTCTCTCTCATTTGCACTCTAGTCACCTGCTCCTGGTTCCCAAAAAGAAATCCCAATCGTCCTGCCTATAATTAGTTTTCACCACATCATATGGCTTACTTTTTGATTGGATGCTCTCCTTGACCATGTTTGTTAACTGTGGATGGCTCAGTCTTCTCATTGAGTTCTTCTTTTTGATCGGAATAAGGTTTTGCTGAATATTGTGAAATATTTACTTCATTGTCTGCCACTGCTCATCTACTGACTTTCCCTTTAGTCTATTTTCCCAGGCTACTTTGGGCATCTCTTTCTTAATACCTCTGCAATTGCCCTTAAGTTTGAGGACACTGGTTTAAGGCCCAACCTGCCCTCTGTCAAACTGAATTTGAAAATCTACCCTGTTATGATGCTATCTAAGTTTTTGAGAAGATTTGTAGCTCGGGTTGTGGATGAGGTAGTTGACTTGCTCGCCGAGCTGGTGTATTTGGTTGCAGATGTTTCGTCACCCTGCTGGGTAACATCATCCATGCACCTCTGGTGAAGCATTGGTGTTCTGTCCCACTTGTTATTTATATGCCTCGGTTTGCTGGGGTGTTTGGTATTACTTCCGGTTCTGTTTTTCAGTGGTTTGTAAATTGGATACAGTTCAATGTGTTTGTTGATGGAGTTCCAGTTGGAATGCCAGGCCTCCAGGAATTCCCTGGCATGTCTCTGTTTGGCTCATGCTATAATGGATGCATTGTCCCAGTCGAATTCATGTCCTTCTTTGTCCATGTGTATTGAGACCAGCGAGAATTGGGCGTGTCTGTTGGTGGCCGGTTGGTGTTCGTGTATCCTTATTGTCAGTTTTCTTGGCCTATGTAATGTTTCTCACAGTCCTTGCATGGTATTTTGTATATTACGTTGGTTTTACTGGTTGTAGGTATGGAATCCTTTACGTTCATCAGTAGCTGTCACAGGGTGGTTGTTGGTTTGTGGGCTACCCTGACACCTAGGGGTCAGAGTAGTCCTGTGGTCATCTCTGATATGTCTCTGATGTACAGTAGGGTGACTGGTGTGTCTGGCCGTGTTGTGTCTTCTTGTTGCGGTCTGTCGCAGAGGTAACAGCGGATTATGCTTTTTGGGTATCCATCCCTTTTTAAAATCACAACCAATAAAACCAATGTAATATACAAAATACCATGCAAGGACTGTTTATTTCAGTTGCTGTGCTTGTATTTCTTGCATTATGGTTGTAGCTGGTTCCTTTTTAGTGATTTTATTTTACTTGAGCAGTCACGTTAGCAAATATCATTAACTTTCTAAATGCACAAAGCCGAGTTGGGCTTCTCATGAGGTAGGTGTGTTCAAGGTAGACTTGCTGTAAAGGTGACCTAGAGCATAAGCCATTGTGGGTACGGATCAGATACTTATATGAGCATGCAGGTTAAGATGGTAAAGTGTGGCGCATTGCAACTATACATACTAAGTTTACATGGTTACATACAGCAGTAAATCATTGAGATACTGCATTATAGTAATATAAAATCTAGTAGAATAAAAGAAACTTAGCAACACAGGAAGGAATACAGTTTCCTGTATCCTAAGGTTCTTGAACTCGGGCATATTATTGCCCATGGTGATGGTACCAAACTGTTGGGATATCTATTTTTTCCATCTACTGATCTTAATGGTTAAAGCTGTGAGATACACTAAAGTAAATGCAATTATAACAACAGCCACATGGGAGAGGAGTTGAGTCCATTGATGGATCTGAATATTTGTGTCCCAGTTCCAGTTGTCATCCCATCAATTAGTAGTAATTAGTAATCTTGTTTACTTCAACCTGTAGTTTTTCAGTGTGTTGTGCCCCATGAGTGAAAGTTTGGTGGGTGCTCGTTAATTGTGTTCAGACTTCATCTAGCTTCTCTGGTAGGAATTTTATCCCTGTGTCATACTTCTCAAAGAATTTCCAGAAGGAATCTCTCAGTTCATCAGTAGTATTGATGGGCATCACTGGTCTCTGATTTATGTCAGTTAACTCTATTAAGCCTACGCATGCAGGAATGCAGGGATTGGAACAAAAACTGGTGTTTACAATGTTGCAAGTGGAATCCCTGTACTGATAGCTATCAAGTGAGGTTGTTATACAGTATTCTCCTTCTCACCTGTATGAGACCTGTGAGATGTCAGTCCTTAGGGTCCTAGCTGTACAGTACAGTCTAAATCACTGTTTGTTTTAAAACCACAGGCTGTGTGCTTGTTAGGCTACACGTGGTAGGGGCAAATGATAGTATGGTTTGTCTCTTCACATTTGCTTAGGGTGGTGTCTATCACTGTCTCCTGTCTCTACACAACATATGGGGAGGTGCCATTGATAACTCATCCAAATACCTTTGTCATCATTCCAATACGTATTTTCATAGAATCCCTAGAGCACAAATAGACGCCATTCAGCCCATCAAGTCTCACCAATCCTCCAAAGAGTACCCACCCATACCCACTCCCCACCCTTATCCATGGCATTAACCATGACTAATCTACCTAACCTACACACTCCTAAATGCTATGGGGCAAGTTATTATGGCCAATCCACCTAAGTTGCACATCTTTGGACTAAATAAAATGTTAATTAAATGTTATTTAATGATTCTTAGTGAATCAGAACGGAGTCAAGTCGGTAATATGGTAAGGTGGCATGTGGGTAGGGATTGTGGTGAATGGGGGTAATCAGATCCAATTGGGTCAAGAGTGGGGTAGAGTGCTAAGTCAGGGAGGGTCCTATTGGAAGGCAGTAAAATTGGATTGGATTGGGTCACAAGAGAGATGCGGTACGGGCACTGCCGAGAATTCTGCAGCTTGGGGGCCTCTGTTCCACTGCTCAGACACTGGCACTTTAACTGGATGACAAATGATTCCAGACGCATTTCATCTTCTGGGCTGGCTGGAGACTGAAGCAAGGAAACATCTCCTCTTTGAGAGTGTGGTGCGACGTGAGCAAGTCTAACATCCACAATGCAAAGGGGTTAACAAAAAGGTAGAAATCCAGAATTAAAAAGTTGGAAAGTTAGATTCTCGACATGGAGTCACATGTCTGTCAGGTGTCCAAGGAGCTGACCTTATTGGAGGCATATGAAGAAAGGACGGATGTGCTGAAGAACCTGACACACAGGTACCTTCCTGAGGTCCCAATTCTGGGTTGTACAGGATCTGAACCGTACGCCCCCTTTCTTCGGCTTGCTGAAGAAAAGGTATGGAGTCCGTCATTAGCTCACTGGGGCCCTGAGCAGACAACAGAACCTTTGTCTCAAATCCAGAGAGCATCAGACTCCGAAATCTTCCAACAAATCTTCTGGTTTCTATTTGCAGAATGTTCTTGCAGCATTACAATGTTAGTTTCCAGTGTGCCTCCAAGGTACAGTTTGAAGTGCACAAGTGTAAGTGGATCTGCAAAGTGGTCTGCAATAAGCAATTATGAGTAAAGTTATGAAGGTCCTGAGATGTTGGCAGACTGGGGCCATATCAGTCTGCTGCAGCTTGCATACTTTCACTTTCTAACAAGGTAGAAATCCTGACAGCGGGACCAGTTAAGTAACATAATATGCCTTAGAAATTGGAGTTGAGTCTGCACGGGAGGCAGGAACTGGATTGGAAGGCTATTGGTGCAGGAATCTGAAGGCATGACTCTGCATAATACATTCCACCTCATGCCTTGCCTACACTGTGCAAAAAGCACGAGATTGGACAGTATGATTTTAAAAATAGAATGCAATTCATTATAATCATTATATTGATAGAGTTTACAGGTCAAAACTTTACTTATAATTGCTTCTTGTTCAGTTTAAGAGCAAATGCATTGAGAATGTAACACTTTATCAACATGAGTGGTAAAATTTTATTCAGAAACATACATATTCAAAATGTCGGAAAATGTTCAAAATGCATAACCACCCACCAACATTTAAAAAGCTTCAATAAAAGTGTATCCAAACCAGCAACTGTTCAAAAACTTTAAATGCAACAAACAAGTTATCAGGCAAAAAAAATTATAAACGTGTAAACAACTCTACAAGCTCCATCCTTGGAAGATAAGGAAGAGAAGGTGGAGGAGGTAAAAGAGACTGGAAATTAACAACTATTTACATTATTCATTCAAAATTAATTTCAATCAATTAGATTCATGCAGTAATTGAGTTAATTTGCATTTGGATCAGATTAAAAACTTTCCTTAATACGTTTAAATTGAACTTTGTATTTTGCACAGATGTGAAAAATTTACATTCCATATTATTCAATGAAGTTTAGATGGAATTTTGATTCATAAATTAAATTTGGAAACACAGGCATAAATTACGCTCAATTTCCTGATTGTGTTCAAAGTGAAAAACTGGCCCAATTGACTCTTATGAATAGGACTGGCATGGCCTAAGGCCTGGTTTGTTGTTCCTGGACTGCACTGAATGTGCTTCCAGACAGCTTCTCCTTCCTCCCACTTGGAATCGTGTTTTTAACAAAGAAGGACAAAAATTTTCAATGCTTGTTTTTGAGGATGATGAAAGGAGTGATATTTTATGGTATTTGCAGCTGAGACAGGCCATTCAGCCTAATTGTATCAGTGTTTATGCTCCACACAAACCTCCTTCCAATCTACTTCATCTAACCGTATCAGCATAACTGTCCATTCCTTTCTCCCTCATCTCCTTTCTCCTCTGAATGCATTCACAACAAAGAGCAGATGTCTCTTCACCTGCCACCAAATACACTTCAGATTGAGTGAGGCACATGGCAATCAACTATCTGTGTCTCTCACACAGAAACAGATGCAAACGTAAAATCAGCTGCATGGAAGTTAAATGAAAATGCAATATCTGGTTAAGACTGAACATGCACTGCCCGAGAAACTCGGGAAATGCAACACGCTTCAAAAAAAATTCCGTCTCAATGAAAGCGGTTCCAAAATATGACCCAGGCCCCTCAAAGGGAACACCAAGACCCACAATTTTCACTTTTACAGACAGCAGGCTCAACAGGTCCACTGGTAACAAGCTAGCGTCTTAACAGCTGGGCCCTTTGCCTCTCATCTCAAACTTAGCTCAAGAGCCTACAATTTGTTATTCCTTGTGGCTATGGAGTCACTGGATTCTATTATCCATATCATTTATGACTTTTTAAAAAAGAAATCCCACCATTACTTGTATACAAAGGTAGATGATACACAAATAAGTAACATTGGAAGAGACAAGACACTAGATGGCTGAAGTTAGTTCCAATCTTTTGCCAGTCTGTGCAGATACATTTACAGTGGATAAGAACACACATAAGTACAAAGGTTTCAGGTTAAAGTATATCCTTTCTATTTACTCCTGGGGCCAGTAATTAGCCCACCCATTGGGTAATCAAAATATTGTTCACTCATTGAAAAGATTTGGTTTCTAATCCCACTCAATATCTGTGGGGATCGGTCTTTGTGGCCAGATGTGAACAACATGAAATATCATCACATGTGAAATGATATGTGATATGTTCTTGTATTTCAGGGCTAGGAATTACAGTCTTGTGGTTGGATACCAGAGGATTGCAAATGCTCCACCATAACAATACCAGTTGTTAGGCCTCCAAAAGCAAATTTTTGGGAGTTGATAATGCTGAACATATATTGGGTTGGATTTTCCAAACAATGGCAATCTTACGCAAATTGTTTTCTGTTTTAGGCAACAAAAGAGCTCTGCATTTCTGACAGAAGATTCTGATCAGGACTTCTTTGGAAATGTGGAGTCCGCTCTGACAGGCTTCCTGCAGTGTAGAATTATTTGGGGAAGACTAACCATGCTTTTTTACAGATGTCAGCTGCAATGTTCTGAAAAGTATAGTTGGAAAACTGCTGTCAAACAGTAATGATGTCAGTCTCAAGTTTGATTGCTATGAAGGTAGGTGTAGGGGTGACCTGTATGTTATTCAATGGATCTTCCTCATCTTTAATCATCATAGAATCAATACAGTGCAGAAACAGGCTATTCAGCCCAACAATTCCACACCACCCAGACCCACCCCCCTAATTTCCCATGTCTAACCCAAACATCCCTGGCAATTTAGCCTGACCAATCCACCTAGCCTGCACATCTTTAGACTGTGGGAGGAAACCAGAGCACCCAAAGGAAACCCACACAGACACAGGGAGAATGTGCAAACTCCACACAGCCGCCCGAGGCTGGAATCGAACCCGGGTCCCTGGTGCTGTGAGGCAGCAGTGCTAACCACTGAGCCACTATGCTGCCCATAATACCTGGCTATGTAAGGTGACTTGTACCTGAACACTCTAAGCAGCCCATGCCTGCTTACAAGATGGCAGACAGAAGCAAAGCAAAACTAAGCAGCCTGCAGTGAAATACAATGGTACCTTCAAACAGAACTGCTAGAAGGTCAGTAAAGGAACTCTGTATGTTCCCATCCGAGACAGTTCTGATAAAAAGGATGCCTTAGGACAGATAAATGACCAATTCCAGCCTTATTAATGAAAGGATGATTGTCCCAGTAAATGAATAACATCAGGTGCTAGATTAGGTCCTTAGGCAGCTGCAAGGATAACTGCTAAAGTTATTTCATAGTAAATAGTTGCCTCTTTGAAGCTACCAGCAATACTAAATAATTTCTAGCTAAAACTGCTCTAATCATAGAAGTTGGCTCCAATACATAACTAGAATGTAATACAAGCCTTAAAAAACATTTTAGCTTAGATGTGAAGATTAACTAGCCTTAGGAGACATCTTCTCTTATGTCCTGAGCAAAATAGATTGATCACAACCCATAAATTACAAAATGCTGACAGTGGAAGTATTTGTATAACGTTACACTTATAATTAACATTATAACAGAAGTTAACCTCACTGCAATTAGTTAAAACCAACTGACTTTTTATTTTTACAGAATGTAATTGGGACAATGGGAAAATAAATGGAATAACTGAATGTGATGAAAGACAGCACTAAAATACAATGGGTAATAGAATTTGAGCTGTTCTTACAGATAAACAAGCCTGAGAAAGACCCGAAGGAGTATAGCCATTAAAGCTTTGGCATACGAATGAATAGGATGCATAGGAAGATCCCAAGACCTAGAGATTACAATGTCTAGTTAATACCATAAGATCATGGGGCTGTCCATGGAAGTGCCCATCACTGATTAGGTGTCCCACAGGATTGGGTGTTTGGATTAGGGGGTAAGACAGTGAATACTTTGCATTTGATTGCTGTAACACAAAATGTATAAAAATGCTGCATTTCTTTGTAAAACCAGAGGGTGTGTCATTGATTTAGCCTCTGAAACCAGATTCGGGGAAGATCCTTTGAACTGTCTCCCTGCATAAACTGGTTTCAACTTGAATAAACGTCTTTCACTTGCCTGAATCCTGCCTGCCTCCTGAGTCTTTGTCCCGGGTCAGAAAAAAACACTCCTACAGTAGGTTACCAGGTGGTAATAAGATGCAGTGCCAGGTTGTTAGGGGTGCTTGATTGGTAGGGTACAGTGGTTGGTACAGTGACAAGTGGGTAGGCAGTATGGTGCCACATGTACATAGTGCAAGCTGGCAAGGGAGCCAGGATGTTGAAGCGTTTAGGATAGATCAGGGTGTGTAAGATATCAGGTCCAGGAGATAGCAGGCTAGAGGGGGGTTGTTGGGTTCTAGGGGAGGGCAGAGATGATGTTATGTGCTGGGTCCAGGGATTGGGACGGCTGTAAGGTCTGGAGAAGGAGAAGCTCAGATCTAAAGCACTGGAAGGGGTGCCGCAGTCGGAGAAGGAGGTTGCTTGGTCCAGAGATGTCTGTAAGGTTCCCGCTTCAGGACTGGGAGGGTCAGGGCTGGTGCAGGGAAGAGGTGGGCAGGTCCAGCAGTGGAAGAGAGCGGGGACTGTGTCCAAGATGTCATGTCTCGCGCACGGAGTTTGGGGGTTGTCAGGTTTGGTGGTGGAGGGGTGTGTCGGATCCCACACTGGCAGGGGGCAGAGTCGGGTTCAGTGGTGAAGAGAGTATAAAGGGCCTAGAAGAGGTGTAGTTGGGGGTGTGTAAGATAATTTGGGAGCCAGTTAAATATTTACCCAGAAGTTAGACCAAGTATTTCGTAGTCTTACTTTTCTCTGAAGTTACTAACTTCAGCAGTCCCTCTGAATTCTACAGTTTAAATAGACACTTTTGGAGGGTTCTAAGCATACAGGAACTGACCAGAGGAATCCAGACATTTCCTTTAGAGTCTATGACGGGGATTCTGCAAGGTTCCCATTCGCTGTTCCCATCTACACTGGAAGAATGATGATCTTGGCGACAGAAAATCCGCACTATTACTTGGAAATTCTCTAGCACTAAGCAAAATTCATTTAATTACCGCAGTAATTTATCAGATTAGAAATTGAGACCCTTTTACAATGAATCATGCAAACATCAGCTTAATTCCAACACACAGGGGTTACTAAAGAATGGGACTGGGAATGAAGAATTTTGCAAGAATTTTGTTGAATTTACTGAATTTTACAATAAGTAATCTTGATTTATATTGCATACTTTTTATTATAGTTATTTGTTATTCATAAAGCACATGTGCTTAGTTCATTGGCATTTAGAGTGCAAAACCATCTGCTTTTAGAATTTTTTTTTAAAAACCCTGAATATACCTAGTGTACATTGTAAACATCAGGTGGTTCACCATGTAAGGTCCAGATGAAATTCCACTCAAAGTAAAATGTAGTCTCAAACCCATGAAAGCAGTTACTCGATTTAAACTGAATTTTCACCTACCCTGGATCATCACTGTGGCGCAGCATCTAAAATATCCAAATACGACATTAATCAGGACAATGTCAGGACTTTATACAATAACCATGTGTCACCAATCCCCAATTACCTTCAATTCAATAACCAGTTATCACTGGACCATGGACTGTTCAATAATCTCCACAACTATATTCACATATCAGACACCACCAAAGCAATTACATTAGGAAGCTGACCACAATGGGCCTTTTCCTAATTGTGTAGGAAGAGGCACCATAACTACTTCAACCAGTTTCTCCAAGCTTCAGCGACCAAAATTCAGTTTGTAACATACATTAACTGTATGCTGAATAGAACCTCTGAAGCAACTAACACATCTATTATACAGGCTTACTCCCTCACTGAGCAATAAAGTATATAGCTATGCATCCATTCAAATTTAGGTTCCTATGTATGAGAGGTTACTTTTCATTTAAATGAGAAAATAGTCAGAGCTATTTCCAGGTATGAAAGCTCTAAAGGCCAGGTACTGAGGTGACTAAGTGATCCCACATGAATATAACTCCATTACTGGAATATAACAAGATATAACAAGTCTCAGGGAATTCCCATTTTCTTTGCTTGAAAAGCTTCACCTTGGGCTTGTGGTGACTAACGTGATGGAACTGGGGGTCACTTTCGGGATCAAATCATCACTTTCACTGTCGCTGTCATTCTACTTAGAGTGTTACGATGTCATATAGAGTAAAATCATGAAGGCAGGAAGCTAGAATTTTTTTTGTTAAAAAAAACAATAAAGGAGAACTGTATGTGTTCCCTTTAAGAGATAAAGTGTTTTTCTAAGCTTAGAGATTTATACAGAAAATGGGTCTGTAAACAGCTGCGGATTACAGAAAGTTCTAAAAATTGAAACATGTATCAATTGGCTGTGTGATTGAAAACCTTGATGCTTTGGCAACTAACTTGAATCAGCCAATTAACTTAAACCAAGCACTCAGAAACTGAAAGCCAGTTGAATTTAAATTTGATAGTATTGACAACCGGGGACCAATCCCAATGTAAGAAATAGATGGGTCATCAAGGGTATAAAAAAAGAGGGCATTTGGAAAATCAGTAGAGAGCCAACTACTATTTGAAGGGGTGTGAGCAAACCCTCCATCCAAACAATAAATACCTCGCTCTCACACAAAATCACTAAGTTCTCTTTAAAAAACACCATAAAAGGTACCACGGCACTGTTAGCTAAGTGTCCTCACAGAAGAAATTGCAGAGAAAATGTCCCTGGCAGCAGGATCAGCAGAATAAAGGCTGGAGAGACAGTGGAGAAGGCAGAGCATTCCGGAAGACACATTGTGTGTGAACTTTGAGAGACTAAGTTTTAATTTATTGTTTTCTTATTACTTGGAGTTATATAAGTGGGACCAGTGTTTATTGGAACAGCATACCAGTAGAATTTAGACCATAAGACCATAAGACATAGGAGCAAAAATTAGGCCATTCAGCCCATTGAGTCTGCTCCGCCATTCAATCATGTCTGATAAGTTTCTCAACCCCATTCTCCCGCTTTCTCCCCATAGCCCTTGAACCCCTTGATAATCAAGGACCTATCTATCTCCGTCTTAAATATACTGAATGACCTGGCCTCCACAGCCTTCTGTGGCAGTGAATTTCATTGATTCACCACTCTCTGGCTGAAGAAGTTTCTCCTTATCTCCGTTCCAAAAGGTCTTCCCTTTACTCTAAGGCTGTGCCACAGGTCCTAGCCTCTCCTACCAACGGAAGCATCTTCCCAACATCCAATGTACTTTCTCTTCAAAAGCCATCCTCCTATTTTCTATGTAAAAGCTCTAAGATTGGTGTTTTCTGAAACCTCCTTGGGCAACGTGGTATGTCAATGGTTAGCATTGCTGCCTTATAGCACCAGGATCCCGGGTTCGATTCCAGCCTCGGGTGACTATCTGTTTGGAGTTTGCACATTCTCCCCTTACCTGCATGGGTTTCCACTGGGTGCTCCAGTTTCCTCCCACAGTCCAAAGGTGTGCAGGCTAGGTGGATTGGCCATGGAAAAAGCATGGTTACAGGAACGGGTAGAGGGGTGGTTTTGGGTGGGATGCTCTTCGGAGGGTCAGAGGGACTTCATCGATTGACTGGTCTGGTTCCACACTGTAGGGATTCTATGATTCCTTTCTCACAGGTCAAGTCACTTACCCTGACCTTGCAGTCATTTTATCCCCATCAAGCACTTTCAATTTGCATCACAAAAGAAGGCAACAGTGAGCTGTCCTTAACCAGTTGATTCCAGCCACAGCCTGAGTGTGTGGTGTGTCCCCAGACATCCACATCCCCTTCCCAGTGGCCCATCCTGTGATTGTAAAGTAGCAGAGACAAAAGTGTCACACACACACACCCTGGTCGACCGCAGAAGGTCATTGACCTTCTTACGTCACTGCTGGCCATTCCTCTGAACCGTTAGGATCGTACTGACCTCCGAGCAGGCTGCCCATGTCTGATGGTGAGGCCTCCTCAGCCGGTTCTGTGGGAAAAGAATACCCCCCAGACCACTCCAACTCCCAGGACTTTCAGGTTCCAGTTGGACAAATCCAGTATCATTTTCCTCTTCACTGGCATTTTCTACCGGACTGTCCTTTGGTGAGCAGAGTGGCTTTGGGGTGCCATTGCTCGTTAAGGTGAATGGTAACTTTTTAAAGATGGCGTGGCCAACAGGGGTGCTGAGTTTTTGGAGATATCCATTGAATAGTGGTTTGTTCCAGGAACAGTGGTTGGTAGAATGAGATGAGAATTGCTCATGAGGGTCACCATGGGAGTGGTGTCTTTGGTTAATGAAGAAAGTTCACTAAGATATGATAAGAAAACTCATTGGGCCTCGTGGGGAGAAACATGATCAAATTGACACTTAGCCAAAAAAAAAAACAACCAGTTTTCCATTTATTGGGGAGGTGAGGTGAGATTTCTCTGAGGGTAATCAATTTTTAACTTTATCTTCTGCAGTGAGCCTTGGAGGCTGGATCATTGAGTATCTTCAAGGCTGAGTTTGACTGGCTTTTAATTGACAAATGAGGCAAGGGTAATAGGGGTCAGGCAAGAAAATGAAATTATAGGCCACACCAGATCAGCCATGATATTAGTGAATGGTTGAACAGCTCAAGGGGATAATTAGTCTATCTTTGTTCCTCTGTTCTTTTACCCCTCCTCATGCTTCTTCTTCAGTAGCTACATCATGGCTGGAGGAAGGCTGCTGATCTTTTGGCAGAGAAGTCAGGAAACTACAGACCTTGGCTGCAGCAGTGTGGGCTGGCTGGGTTATGGGCAATAATACATTTATGAGCCGAGGAGTAAGTACAAATGTCACCCTGAGAGAGGAATTAATTCACTCCAGAGCCACTCTCTGGATGCCATACACAGTCAAATGCAGCCGTACTGTCAAGGGCTGTCACTCTCACTTCACCTCATAATTCTTTTGCCCATACAGTCATAGAGACATGCAGCATGAGAACAGACCCTTCAGTCCAACATGTCCATGCCAAACATAATCCCAAACTGAACTAGTCCCACCTGCCTGATCCCAGCCCATATCCCTCCAAACTTTTACTATTCATGTACTTATCCAAATGTTTATTAAATGTTGTAATTTTACCCACATCCACGACTTCCTCGGGAAGTTCATTCCACATGCAAACCACCTCTGTGTAAAAATAATTTGCCCCTCATGTCTTTTTTAAATCTCTCTCCTCTCATCTTAAAAATGTGTCCCCTAGTCCTGAAATCCCCCATCCTAGGGAAAAGACAATTACCATTAACTCTATCCATACCCCACAATATTTTATAAACTTCTATAACGCCACCTCACAATCTCTTACGCTCCAGTGAAAAAAGCCCCAGCCTATCCAGCCTTTCTTTATAATTCAAACCTTCCATACCTGGCAACATCCTGGTAAAGCTCTTCTGAACCCTCTCCAGCTTAATAATATCCTTCCTATAACTGGGCGATCAAAACTGGACACAATATTCCAGAAGAGGCCTCACTAATGTCTTTTACAACCTCAACATGACTTCCCAACTCCTATACTCAAGGGATTGAGAAATGAAGGCAAGCATGCCAAACACCACTTTAACCATCCTGTCTTTATGTGACGCAAACTTCAAAGAATTATATACTGCACCGCTAGGTCCCTCTGTTCTACAACACTACCAAGGCCATACCATTCAATGTATAAGCCCTAACCTTGTTTGTTGTAGCAAATTACAATACCTTGCATTTATCCAGATTGAACTCCATCTGCCATTTTTCAGCCCATTGACCCATTTGACCAAGATCCCTTTGTAATCTTAGAAAACCTTCTTCACTGTCTGCTATGCTACTAATTTTGGTGTCATCCGCAAACTTACTAACCATGCTTTCTATATTCTCATCCAAATCATTTGCATTAATTGTTTTGTTGACTTCAAATTTCACCAACTGCTGTGGCAAGATCCAAACCTGGGTCCCCAGAACATTTGCTGAGTTTCTGGATTAATAGTCTAGTGATCATTGTATAGGCCATCGCCTCCTGAAACAACAGACAATGCCTTGACAACAGTTTTCTGATTCCTTCTAGTGCATGTTGTCACAGACCTGTGCGTACGATGCAGCAGAGACAGTCAGGACGCTCCCGGTTCTCTGTGAAAATATCCAAAGGCCGAGAAAGAAGTACATCTCTCTTTCCCTTTGAGAAAGCGAGACACGGGGCTCTGAAAACTGAGAACTCGCTGACCAGAAAACACACAGGTCCACTGATTAATCATTGAATTGTAAATCAACCATTGCTTCACAGACAGCAGTGTCATCAGTGCTAACATTTGAAAGGACTGTGTGAGTCAATTAAATCTATCCTTGGAATCTGGACTCTTGATCTCTGGAATTACAGCCTTCCTGACTATATTTTCTCTCTCTAGTATTTGTGCCAAACGGTCTAATCTGTTTTTGTGTGTATATATGTGCACGTGCGTGAGAATTTAAAGGTATAAAGCTAAGGCTGTGTACTCTGATATTAGAAATCCATTTCTTGTTTGGTTAAAGAATAAGTTTGTTTACAGTGGATAAGATTATTCTTTTGTTAATGACAAAACTTGAAGGGTCTAGGCCCGAAACGTCAGCCTCTCTGCTCCTATGATGCTGCTTGGCCTGCTGTGTTCATCCAGCCCTGCACCTTGTTGTCTCGGTGTGGTACATTACTTCTAAACCTCTAACCCGTAAATCAGGGAATCAATGATTCAATTGGATTTTCACACGTTGACGTGGCTTATGGAACAATGGATCTCTTGTATCAGCACACTCTTGATACTTACGATTCCTGCGCTGCACTTTGAGGAACAGTTCAATTTTTGTTACTGTGTGGGCGCCTGTTCAAACAAAAAGGATGTCACCAGCACCCGCATGGAAATAGCTGCCCATTTCCCACTGGCTGTTTCCATGTGAACAATATCTGTAAGACAGTGATGACAGAATTCATCTAGTTCTTCACCTGGAACGGTCTGACTACCTTAGGAATCGGAGAGGCAGCAGGACCTTCGCAGGAGCAGCTTGTGCTGAGTTTGAAACAGAGTGAAATAAACAAGGATTATCTTCACAGGAAGAAGGTTGGCAAGAAACTACTGTTAGGGACTGTCTACAAATTACTATGAAGTAGGAAAGATTGTATTTTTAAATGAGTAGCTATATTTGGATTAAAATGAGAAAGTTAAGGCCAATGCAATAAGGTAATAAAAGAAATGTAAGGGGGCTAATGTAAAGCAGTAAAGTAAGGTCTCCAGAATTTCAGGATCACAGTGGGTGTGTGTGGAGTGAAATACATCCCTAACAAAATGAGTATTCTTTAAAGGGAATAACTAACAAGCTTTATTTAAGTTCATCCCATACCAGTATCCCTAGTAACCCCGTGTGCAGGAAGTGTCCAGCTACTGGCTGAGCACATTTCGGAGCTGGAGCAGCTGGTGAACTCATAGTGGAGCATCCGGATGCTGAGATTAACACGTGCAGCGCTGCTAATATTGAAAGAACATGTGCATGAATAACAACAATTCTTCATCCCTATCTGGCACAAAAATAAAATATATTACAACTCCACGACAGCGGAAACAAATTAGCCTCCTCACCTCTGTATTCACAACATAGTGAAAACTGAGACAACATGGTGTAGAGCTGGATGAACACAGCAGGCCAAACAGCATTGTAGGAGCAGGAAGGCTGACGTTTCGGGCCTAGACCCTTC
>NC_063350.1:9203207-9222782 GCF_021869965.1 Rhincodon typus
CTAGACCCTTCATCAGAAGAAGGGTCTAGGCCCGAAACGTCAGCCTTCCTGCTCCTACGATGCTGCTTGGCCTGCTGTGTTCATCCAGCTCTGCACCTTGTTGTCTCAGATTCTCCAGCATCTGCAGTTCCTACTATCTCTGATACTATAGTAAAAACTGTATGTTTTAGAGTTTAGAAGGCTGAGAGGAGATCTGATTGAAATGTATAAAATTCTAACAGGGCTGGACAGACTAACGCAGGGAGGATTTTCCCCCTGCTTGGGGAGTACAGAACTAGGGGTCACATTCTCAGTGAAAAAGGTCATCCATTTAGGATAAAATGAGGAAACATTTCTTCACACAAAGGCTGTGAACCTGTGGGATTCTCTACAGCCGAAGACTGTGGAGTCTGAGTCACAAATATAGTCAAGAAAGATAATATTTCAATATTAAAGGCATCCAAGGTTATGGGACAAAGCAGGAATATGACATTGAGACAGAGAATCAGCCATGAACATATTGAATGGCAGAGTGGTGCAAAGGGATGATGGCCTACTCCTGCTAGTTTCTTTGTTTATCTAGTCAGACCAGGGCTCACATTTCATGCTCAGCAGGAAGTCATGGGTAACCTGGGTGTGATCCAGCTCATGTCTGTATGCTGTCATCATGGGGGTGTTGGACTGGTACCACCAGATCCTGCAACCAATGATCAGGCTCCATTACAACCTGTAGTCCCAAGACTGGGATAAAAGGCAGATGTTCTTCTGTTTCCCACTTGGGACTCACTGAGTGAGTCCCCTGGTATTAATCCATTTGAATTAGTTTACAGATACCAAGTGTCTGATACAATCAAGCAAAGGGTTTTAGAACAGAAAGGTTCGGTCTCCATGTCAGGCTGCATTGCAAAGTTCCGACAGTAACACCTACAAGCCTGTGATGTAGCGTAAGCCACTTGAAAATCTCCTGGACAGTGATGTAGAAACAGACAAACAAATATGTCAAGGACCAAACCTTTCAACCAGGAAACATGATCATGGAATCACTACTGCGCAGAAAGAGGCCATTCAGCCCATCATGCCTGCAACAGGTCTTTTATCTTCTGCCAATGTCTTGCCTTTTCACTATATCACTGCATGCCATTTCTTTTGAAATAGACAACCAATACCCTCCTAAATGCTTACACGTTCGCGCTCCTATCAATATCAAGTGAACTCTTAAGAGCTCATTCAGTGGCCCAGACTGAGTTGGCAAGAAGCTCAGGAATGGGAATTATTTAATTCAGATCCCAAATCAGGGCAAAAACAAAGGCTGTGTCATGTCAACATGATAAAGTAATACCGCCACTGAGAAGGTGACAAGCAAATAACAGTCTGTCCCATTTGTACTGACCTACAGGATGTGGGAGACAGGGTGGATGACTTGAAAGGAGAGATAGATGAGACCCACATTGAACCCCTACTACCTGCCTGATCAATACAGAAATAGTAGCAAACTTCGACTCCTTATTCACCCACCTAGGTGCAGAATAGTGAGCTAACTGAATTCAAGAGCTTATGTAGGGACAAGCCACTCTGCCCCACCCTGGCTCTACATGATGTGTATATCAGACAGGACCCTCCCATCGAGCAAAATCCCTGTGGTCTCGGCCCAAAAGGCCAGCCCAGTTTGAGGAGGAGATTAGCTTCAGGCTGGAGCACCAATAATAGGGCCCAGCAGCAAGAGCTGGAGCTCTGAGTTGTGCACATGCTCAGACAGCTCCATAAAGCTCAGTATTTACTAATCATGTTTTCTTGTTTTGTTTTCAGATGCCAGATGTTTCTTGTTCTGCCATTCCCACATCCCCTGCACACATCAATTGTTTCTTTACTTGTTCCATTGCCTTTGGCTCTGCCCTACTAAGTAAGCAGCACAGTGACTCAGCTCTTAGCTCTGCTGCTTCACAGCGGGTTCAATTCCAGCCTTGGACGATTGTCTGTGTGGAATTCGTACATTCTCCCCGTGTCTGTGAGAGTTTCCTCCGGGTCCTGCTGTTTCCTCCCACAGTCCAAAGATGTGCTGTTTAGGTGGATTGGCCATGCTAAACTGCTCTGTGGTGTCCAGGAATGTGTGGGTTAGGTGAATTAGCCATGTGAAATGCATGGTTATGGGGATAGGGTCGAGGGGGGTCTGGGTGGGATGCTATTTGGAGGGTTGGTGCAGACTTGACAGGCCGAATGGCCTGCTTCCACACTGTAGGGATTCTATGATTCTAACTATTCAATCCTTTAATATATCCCACCTACTGATCTTATATTTTTCCTCTCTTCTAGCTCCTCTTTTCAACTCACTTAAAATTTCTACCTACTTGAGTCCTATTCCATTCTAACTTTTCCCAGCTCTGATAAAACGTTGTTGATCTGAATTGTTGGATGGAAGGGAATAACTTCCAAATTGGAAGCATGGTTTATTTGATCACGAGGGTGGAGTGCTCCTGCCCTCTTGCCTCGGCCCGATCAAGAATGCAATGGGACGACCATGAGATGAAGAGGAATTACATCTCTGAGTGGCATGCGTCCATGGAAACCACGTCCCCAGAGAAGAGTGCAGACCTGGTCATTTAATACTTTTAAAAGAGAGCTAGGTAGATATGTTATCATGGGAGTCAATGGCAGGTAAGTGCAGAGACAAAAAAATACTGCAGATGCTGGAATCCAAGGTAGACAAAGAGGAAGCTGGAAGAACACAGCAGACCAGGCAGCATCCAAAGGAAAGGAGCAGTCAGCATTTCAGGTATTACCCTTCTTCAGGACTGAAAAAGAGTAATACCTGAAACATTTCCTCCAGGTGCTGGCAGGTAAGAGTAGTTGAGGCCACAATCAGATCTGCCATGATCTTGTTGTGTGGCAGAGCAGTCTCATGGGGCTGAATAGCCTAATCTAGCTCCTAACTCATTGTTTAAAAAAAGCAACCAAGAAAAGATAGAAGACAGCATTGCAAAATTGAAAATGAACTTTAGTCTCTTCACACGGTGCAGCAAATACTTTCGTCAACTTGACACTTAGTGATGGTGACCTCTCCAGGTGAATGAGAAATAAATATGGAGTACCCAAAACTAGGGTACCCTGCAAGATTAAGGATATTGATGAGAAAATAAGGAAGAAACGGGAGGCATATGATATGTATCAGCATAATAATAGCAATGGAAATCAGGAAGAGTATCTCAAATGCAGGAGAGAAGCTAAGGCTGGAATAACAAAGCTAAGAGGAAGCATGTGAAATTAATGGTAGGCTGCACTAAAACAAATAGTAAAATGTTCTTCAAACATATTAATAATGAAAGATAGAGTGGGATCCATAATGAATAAGCAGGGCAAGCTACCCACTGAAGCAAAGGTTATGGCAGAGTTACTAAGTGAGTACTTTGCTTCAGTCTTTACTAAATAAGAAAACGAAGATGATAGTAGCCAAGTTGGAAAAGTGGGTGTTTGAGCAACTGAGCAGTATAGTGATAGATAAAGAAGAGGTGCTAAACACACTCCAGGTAAAGAAGTCTCCAGGCCCAGATGGGATGCATCTAGATTGCTGAGAGAGGTAAGAAAGCAAGTCACAGAGCTGTTGACAGAAATTTTCCAGGCCTCTCTGAACAAAGAACTAGTCCCAGGGACTGGAGGATTGCAAATGTGACATTGTTATTTAAGAAAGGGGCAAAGGATAACCCAGGAACCTATAGACCTGTCAGCTTGACATCACTGGTGGGGAAACTGAAGGAAGCCATGATACGGGATAAGATAAATGTACACTTAGAGAGAAATGTGTTAATACTGGACAGTCAATACGTCAAGGGCAGGTCATGTCTGACAAATTTAATTAATTTCTTTCAGGTAACATAGGCAGCGGATGATGGTAGTGCTATGGATATTATAGATTTGATCTTTCAGAAAGCATTTGATGTGGTGCCACGTGGCAGGCTGGTTAGCAAATTAGAAATATTTGGGACTGATGGGTCCTTGGAGGCATGGACTATATTTTGGCTAAAAGTTAGGAGACAACAGGTAGGTATAGATGGGCATTTCTCAGACTAGAGATGAGTTAAATGCGGTGTTCTCAAGGCATCAATGTTGGGTTCCTTGCTTTTTCTGATTTATATAAACAATTTGGAGATGGGTGCTGAGGACAAAATCTCTAAATTTGCAGATGATGCCAGGTGAGGAGGATTAATGAATAGTGAGGATGATGCTGAATGACCTCAGAGGGATGCTGACAATAAGGTCATCAACAGTGCTATCAGGCAGTACTTCCTTAGCAACAGACTACTCAATGATGCTTAGTTTGAGTTCTACCAAACTCCTGACCTCATCACAGCCTTCGTTCAAACATGGATGAAAATGCTGAACATCAGAGATGAGAGTAACTGTGCTTGACTGCAAGCCCACGTTTCAATTGTGGCATTAAGGGGCTCTAGCAAAAATAGAGTCTACTGGAATGAGGAGAATCTCTCTGGTTTAGTCATACCTAGCACAAAGGAAGATGGTTGCTGTTGTTGGAGGTCAGTCGTCTCAGCTTTATAACATCACTACAAGAGAGAAGCTAATCACCACAACTTGACATTCAATGAAAATTACCACCTTCCATTATCAAATCCCGGTGGTTACCTCTGACCAGAAACTGAATTGAATCAGCCATATAAATACTGCGGGTATAACAGCAGATCAGAGGTTAGAAATTCTGTAGCGTGTAAATCACCTACTCCAAAGCCTGTCATCATCTACAAGGCACATGGTAGCAGTGTGTTGAAATACAAACATACTTATTGGTTCTTTAGGAAGATGAGCATTCAGAAAAAGGCCTGATTGCCAAACAGTCCTTCATAGATTTAGGATGTGGGAATAGATTACTGGGTCCTATCCTGACCAATGAAGGAGTAAGTGAAGTCTGAACTGAGCGAAGCTTAGTGCTGTCTGTAAGAGCAATGGCGTAGTTGTTAGATGTTATCGTCTACTGAATAGTCCTTCAATGGCTATTGAAATTCCTCCATATGAAATCAAAGTAGAATTAGATACCTTGAGAAGAGACTTCTTATTAAATGAGATTTGTAACTCCCTGTCAGTCAAGAAATGTTTTGGTGTTAGAAAATCAGTGAGAGTTTCATCTACACGCTCAGGCCGAAATAATGAAGCTTGTTAATAAAATAGATGAAGTCTGTGTCTGCTGAGGTACAATGAGAAAACACAATATTTGCAATAAACAAATTCAGTCAATAATATGGGAAAGATTTTTGCTATAAACTCTAAAAAGCTAAAAATGTTCACCATTATTTATAAGCAACTTCAGACAGGTGGAGAACACAGATAAATGCAATATAATGCAAGATTCTGGAGATTACACTCTAAGGTGTAGTGCTGTAAAGGCTGAATGGAAACAGCATCTCACAGTCTGGTATCCCATTCGACTACTACTTATTGAACAGCATGAAGTACTTCTACTGACTGTACTGATATCAACATAATTTGCTGCAAAAAAGGATACTTTTTTCATTCCTTTCCAAGTGCCCTTTGAAGAGTGTAGTAAGCAAAATAATATAGTGTGGACCAAAAGTTGGCAGATGGGATATAATGTGGGAAAATGAGAGTTTATACACTTTGGCAGGAGAAATAAAAGAGCTGAACATTACTTAGAAAAAGACTGCAGAAAACTTCAGTGTGCAGGGATTTGGCAGTACTCATGGATAAATCACAAAAAGCTTTATAAAAGTTCATTAGATAATACAGAAAATGTGTAGAATGGTTGGCCTTTATTTCAAACAGAATGGAGTATAAAAATATGGAGGTCATATGGAGGCTAAAACTGTACAAGACAGTTGTTAGACAACACCTGGAATACTGTGAGCAGTTTTAGTCCTGTTATCTAAGGAACAATACACTTGCATTGGATGCAGTCCAAAGAAGGTTGACGAGGTTAATCCTAGGTGTGGAGGGACTGTCTTATGAAGAGAAGTTGAGTAGATTGGGCCTGTACTCATTGTAGTTTAGAAGACTGAGAGAGGCCTTGTTGAAACATAGGAGATTCTCAGGGGGCCTTGACAGGGTAGATGCAGAAGGTTGTTTCCCCCGTGGGAAAATCTAGAACCATCAGGCATATTCTCAGAAAAAAAAGGTTTTCCCAGTTAGGATAGGTGTGATGTGGAGATCGAATGTTGGACTGAAGCGGACAAGGGTAAAAATCACACAACACCAGGTTATAGTCCAACAGATTTATTTCTGGAGCTCAGCTCCTTTCTCAAAAACAAAGTTGCTGGAAAAGCTCAGCAGGTCTGGCAGCATCTGTGAAGGAATAAAACAGAGTTAACGTTTCGGGTCCAATGATCCTTCCTCAGAACTCGATTAGTAATTGGCCAGGTTGGATTTGTCCTGCTTTTCGTGTGCAGGACACAATTGGGCAATTGTCCACATTGTTGGGTAAATGCCAGTGTTGTAATTGTACTGGAACAGCTTGGCTAGTGGAGTGGAACAGTTCAAAAAGGCAACTCACCACCATCTTCTCAGAGGCAGCTAGAGACAGACAATAAATTCTGATCAAGCCAGCTATGCTCATGTCCTCGGAGTGAATAAAATAAAAATCGTAGACCCAGCACTGTCAATAACAGAATCGGAGTCAACAGTCTACAACACAGGGACCTGTACAGTGGCTCTGTACACTTCAATTGGCATGATGACTCATTGGCTCCATAATCCCCAGCTGGAGGTCCATGCAGCTGAGAAAATAATGACAGTGATAGGAGCTAAACAGTCAGAGGATTTAACTACAGGAGCAGGGATGTCTTGCTGTCATTATACAAGGCATGGCTGAGGCAACACCTGGAGTATTAGTTTTGGAATTCCTTATCTGAGGAAGAATGTTCTTGCTAGAGAAGAAGTGCAGTGAAGGTTTTCCAGACTGATTCCTGGAATGGTAGGACCAACGGATAAGGATAGATTGAATTCATTAGGATTATATTTACTGGAGTTCAGAAGAATGAGGGGGAATCTCAAAGAAACTGAGAAAATTCTAACAGGACTACACAGGGTATATGCAGGAAGGGTATTCCTGATGGCAGGGTAGTTCAGAACCAGGGATAACAGTCTAAGGGCAAAACCATTTAGGGCTGACATGAGGAGAAATTTC
This sequence comes from Rhincodon typus, assembly GCF_021869965.1. NCBI lineage: Eukaryota > Metazoa > Chordata > Chondrichthyes > Orectolobiformes > Rhincodontidae > Rhincodon > Rhincodon typus. The sequence continues at coordinate 9,210,328 of NC_063350.1, forward strand.
TTCACACAGAGAGTCATGAGTTTGTGGAATTTGCTATCATAAAAAACAGTCAAGGCCGAAACATTGTATGATTTCAGGAAGGAATTGGATATAGCACTTGGTGCTAGATGAATCAAAGGATATGGGAAAAGCAAAAAGAAGCCATTGAGTTGGATGATCAGCCATAGTCATAATGAATGGCAGAGCATGCTCAAAAGGGCTGAATGGCCTATTCTTGTTCCCATTTTCTACGATTCTGTGGTTCTATCTCTTCCAAGTCTGAAAGGAAAGCCTGAGAGAGTCATTAATACTGTGGATCTCCTACATTTGTGAGAAAAGACTCTTGGGGAGATAGGCTGGTGGTAAATGTAAACATATACACCAATATATAGTCTTTCGACCAGTGAAAAATAGCTTCTAGAGACATGTTCTACAAGGGTTTGAATGGGTTAATGCTGAGATGCATTAAGAAGCACCCGACAGAATGACATCACCTGAACTGGGCAGGAGAATCAGGGAATAGTTTCAAATCTCAAAGATGTGAGACCTATCTTAGCAAGCTCTCTCAATAGCATCTGAAACAATGTCTATTTTGATCACACAACTAACCTAATAAAGCTCATCTTGTTGAAATAAGAGCTTCTTAGTTATTCTCAACATTCAATGTGACAGGCCCCAAACATATGACATGGTGAGCAATAGTGGTAGCCTGATGGTTTAGTTTAATTACGGTTCAGAATTAGCAGAATCTCTCCCTTAGTCCTAACTGTTTCATTGTGCTATGAATATCTAGCTCGTTGTTCATTTCTTTTAGCATGTATGTTTTACTATTCAGAATTAAAGTTAGGGATGGGCATAAATCTCAGCCTTTGTTATAACAGGATAAATTAAACAACAAAAAGATGGGACCTTTGAAACTACAGAGGAGGATGAGTTAGTGCTGTTGAAGTTGAATTAAGTGAATAGATTTCAAGATGAATTTTGTGATGTGCATTGAGAAACAAAATAGTATTGACAGTTTCTGAGACTTTTCTGGGGAAGATAGATTTATCCTTGAGTGATTTGTAAAGAATAATCAAGGATAGGTTAAGGAAATTAGCAGAGAAGTTAGAAATAGCATTCAAAGCAGACCTCATTGAGTTAATACCATTGTCTCTGGAACTGGAAGAAGGAATCCAAATAGTCATTCGGTTAACTTGACCTCTGAGAGAGAAATCTCAGAATCTCTAAAGTGTGGAAGCCAATCATTTGGCCCAAGGAATCCACACTGATCCCTCTGCACACCCCACCTACTCTGTCCCTGTAACCCATGGCGGTTCCCATCGCTAATCCACCCATCCTACACATCCTTGGACACAATGGGCAAATTGCCATGGCCAATTCACCTAAGCTGCACATCTTTGGACTATGGGAGGTAACTGGAGCATCTGGAGGAAACCCCATGGAGACACGGGGAGAATGTGCAAACTCCACACAGACAGTCACCCAAGGCTTTAACCAAATCTGGGACCCAAGTGCTGTGAGGCAGCAGTGCTAACCATTGAGACACCATGCTGCCCAAGAAGGCTTCAGAAAACACCAATCTTACAGCTTTTACACAGAAAATAGGAGGATGGCTTTTATAGGGCAAGTACATTGGCAGAAGACAATATACAGCTTACAGGCTGCCAATTCCCTGGCCATTCTACAGCATTGACCCTGTCTGTGAGTGACACCTCTCAGGCACAACCGCACATTAATAGTTACACCTTGGTGTGCAGAGGAAGATAAATATGAGAGATGTTGGACGAAGAGGGTGAAAAGTGTCAGCATGATGCTTGATGCCCCTGTTTCCAGATGGCACAGTCGGTTCTCAGCACAGACCCCCATCCATGATGCCTCATCTGTGTTGTGACAATGCTGTTGCTTTAAAAAGGTTATTTTATCCATGTGTTTTTTTGAAGAGTGATCATAAAGGCAGAGGTGCCTAGGAGTCTATGGATTTTAGGGATTTAACAAAGGAAGAGGACTGTCCAGTTTCCCAGTTTTTAAATCTATAGCACTCTCAAGAGTTGGAGTCCACACATGTTGCAAGCTTCAGTAAAGGATTCCTCAGACTTTCTCTGAAACTCTCTCTGGATGTTCTTATCTCCTGCCTGTAAGGATCTGTGTTTGAATTTACCGTTTTGCCAAGGGATGTGTTTGTGGGATGTTACTGTATTGGAATAGTTAATTAGTAATAGTTACTGTACCGGGTTGATTAAGTTTTCCAATAGTTAAATTCCACTTTCTTTTGTATGTGTTTCAACTGTAGTGTTTAAATAAATTCTGTTTTGCTTAAAGTCGAGTGGTTTGGCCAGTTGCATCACATCTGGAACACCCACTTCACATCTGCCTTTAAAATAAGAAAAAGTTAGGGTCTAGGCTACCTTCTTGAAATATTTTGAGGGGGTCTGGTCCAGTGGTCGTTAAGTGATGCAGAATGGTTTGAAAATGCATTCAGATCTACACAGAGAGAATCCCAACCCCTTATAAATTAAAATCAGAAAAATACATGCATAAACTGACAGTGATGTACAAACCATTGTCACCCATGCCACCAAAGTGACCTCAGAACATTTTCTTCTTTCTCTCCCTCCTACTACAGTCTCCGGTTCCGCAGCTGGGGTGGAAGGAGCCTGGTGTGACGTAGAATCCATTGGCCCTAGTCATGTGACCCATTGGATGATAATGTCACCGTGTGTTCATCCCTGAGGAGCAATGCTGGGGGAATGGAGTGCAGGTGTGTGTGCCTCTCCAGCAGGTCCTATGGGTGCTGGACCTGGCTGTTCATGGCAGTGCCAAACTTTGGGAGTCACGGATGTTTCAGCATCCCAGCAAGAGCAGTCCCAGTCTCTCCTGCATGAGTACAGATTCGTTCCTTGGAGGAGGTGAGGACCTGGACGTCAGGCACCACTCCCCTTCCCCAACACCCACCCATACCGACTCTCTCTGCCCTGTTATTGGCTGCCTTCTTCAGAAATGGCTGTGAGATGGGCGGAATGAAGGAGATAAGAGATTCGCACAGCTGATTGTGCTACAGCATGTGGGGAAAAGGTGGCGATTTGTTATGAAGGACTGGCAAAGCAGCACGGTGGGCACTCAGGGTTAGTGATGTGAAAATCTAGGGTGATCAAGGTCAAGTGATGAATACAATAGTGAGTATGGCAGAGAGAGGAGTGTGGCCCTTAGCCTGGCGGAGTAGAGAAGGTCATTGGCCTTTGTTTGGCAGTGCTGGCTGTTCCTCCACACACTGAAGGCAGCACTAACCCAGGTGGTGACCTGGGACCTGATTGGCAGGGTTTGATGGCCCAGCCTCTTTTGCTGATCCTCTGGGAAAAGAACATCCTTCTGCTGACCATCCTGCCACCAGGTCTTTCGGAGAATCGCAGTGCCATTGTCTTATTCTCCGTCATGTTCCAACTCTGTCTGTGACCGAGGAGGGCAGTTTTCAAATGCCAATGCTTGTCCAGGTGCACGGCATACTTTTGAAGATGGCACGGATACATGGAGTGGCAGACTTGTTGTGGAATCCTCTGAGTGATGAGTTGTTCCGGGATTGGCACATTTTTAGGTGGGCTGAAAATTGGATACAAGAGGCACATTGACAATATGGTAGGTGCCTAAGGAGATGGGTTTCATACGATATAGTGAGAGATCTCCTCATGACAGCAATTCCTCCAAAAACTCAACACAACTCAAGTTTAGTCAAAACAACTTAAGATTCAGCTCTTTGTATCCTCCTCACATTTGCTTTCCTATCTATATTTGCATTTGTCGAAATTTGACTAAAATACACATTGTCCCTTTATCTAAGTTATCATAATAGTTTCGTAATAGTTGGGGGTCCCAGCACTGATCTCTGTGGCACTCCATTAGTTACAGTTTAACAACATAAAAATTAGTTACTTATCTTGACTCTCTATTTTCTGTTAGTCAGCCAGTCCTCCATCCTTGCTAATACATCATTCCCAACACCTTCTTATCTTGTGGCAGTAACCTTTTATGTAGTATTTATTGAATAGCTCTTGGAAATCCAATGAACTATATCTGCTGGTTGCCCTTTATCTATCCTGTGTGCTGAATCCTCAAGAATTTGAATGAAATTGTAAAATATAACCTTCCTTTCATAAAACCATGTTAACTCTTTACTGCATCTGATTGTATTACGATTTTCTAATGTCCTCAAATTACCTCTTTAATAAACAATTCTAGCATTTTCCCAATGATGAATCTTAGCTAAGTAGCCTACAGTTTATTGCTTTCTGCCTTGCTCCTTTCTTAAATAGTGGAGTTATGTCTGTGATTTTCCAGTTCACTAGCACCTTTCCACAACCAAGGTAATTTTGGAGATTACAGCCATTGTGTACAGCCATGATTGCTGCAGCCAATTTCTTTATGACCCTAGTTTGCAGACCATCAGTTCCACAGAACCTGTCAGCCTTTGGGCCCATTGAATTTCCTCATAACTTTTTCTCTAATATTTGTGATTGTTTTAGGTTTCTCCCTCCCTTATGCCTCTTGGTTTTCCACTGAACTCGGAATGTTTCATGTCATCTTCTGTGAAGTTCAAAATATCTGTCATTTCCTTGTTTCACCTTGTTCTTTTCCAATTCCCAACTTTAACCACTTTGGCTTACTTTTTATATCCTTGTTTCTACAATCTCTTTAATATTCCTCTTCTGTTTTATTTTGTATTTTAATTTCTCTCTTTAATAGGTTTTTAGTCATCTTCTTCTGGTCTACCACTAATCTTTACAACACTCTTTCAATATGATACCATCCTCAACTTCCTTAGTTACCTATAGATAGTGCATTCTTTTCATACCTCTCTTTCTCCGCAGAATATATTTTGGTTGAGAGTTATCAATTAAAATGTCTGCCACTGCCTCTTGAACATCTTGCCTTTAAAACTATTTACCCAGTCCACTTTAGACAATTGTGAATTCATACCCTTGCAATTTTCTTTAAGACATGAATTTCACGCACAAATTTCTTGTCCTCAAACTCAATGTTGAATTTTGTCCTGTTATGATCACTCTCACCCAGAGAATCCTTTACCTTAGTTTTTAATTAATCTTGTCTCATTACACATTTCTGGGTCTGATCACTTTCAGGACAACATAATGTTATGAATGTATTTCAAATACACTACAAGCTCATCCATCATACAGTTATACAGAATGGAAACAGACGCTTTGGTTCAACTCATCCATGCTGACCAGATATCCTAAATGAATCTAGTTCCATTTGCCCATATCCCCTAAACCCTTCCTATTCACGTACCCATCCAGATGCCTTTTAAATGTTGTCATTGTACCCGCCTCCACCACCTCCTCTGGCAGTTCGTTCTATGCACGCACCACCCTCTCCGTAAAAATGTTGAAAATCCCTTTTATATCTTCCTCCTTTCACCTTAAACCTATGCTCTCTAGTTTTGGACTCCCCTCCCCCAGGAAAAAGACCTTGGGTGTTCACTTTTTCCATGCCCCTCATGATTTTATAAACCTCTGTAAGGGCATCCCTCAGCCTCAATGCTCCGGGGAAAATATCCCCAGCCTATTCAGCCTCTCACTATAGCTCCAACCCTCCAACCCTGGCAACATCTTTGTAAATCTTTTCTGCACCGTTTCAAGCTTAGCAACATCTTTTCTAAAGCCAGGAGATCAGAATGGAACACTGTATTCCAAAAATGGCCTAACCAATGTCCTGTACAACCATGAATGACATCCCAACTCTTATACTCAATGCACTGACCAATAAACGAAAGTGTACCGAATGCCTGTCTACCAGTGACTCAACCTTCAAGGAACTATGGACCTGCAACCCCAAGGTCCCTTTGTTCAGTAACACTCCCCATGGGCCTACCATTATTTGCATAAGCCCTGCAGTGATTTGCCTTACCAAAATCCAGCACTTCACATTTATTTAAATTAAATCCCATCTGCCACTCCTCGGCCTATCTGATTAAGGTCCTGTTGTACTATGAGATAACCTTCTTCTCTGTCCACTACACCACCAATTTTGGTGTCATCTGCAAACTTACTAACCGTGCCTCCCATATTCACATCCAAATCATTTATACAAATGACAAAAAACAGTGGACCCAGCACTAATCTCTCAAACCAGCAAACTGCTGGTTACAGGCCTCCAGTCCAAAAAACAACCCTTGACCATCTGTCTCCTACCTTCAAGCCAATTTTGTATCCAGTTCGGAGGAAGGGTCACCAGACTTGTAATGCTAACTCTGATTTTGTTCTTCACAGATGCTGCCAGATCTGCTGAGCTTTTTCAGCAACTTCTGTTTGTGTTCTCAGTTTCAATTTTGTATCCAAATGGATAGCTCTCTCTGGGTTCCATATGATCTAACATTGCTAACCCGCATACCATGCGGATCCTTGTCAAATGCCTTACGGACGTCCATCCACCGCTCAGCTTTCATCAATCTTCTTTGTGACTTCTTCAAAAAATTCAATCAAGTTAATGAGACACAATTTGCCATGTAGAAAGCCTTGTTGACTATCCCTAATCAGTCCTTGCATTTCCAAATACATATAGATCCTGTCCATCAGAAGCTCCTCCAACAATTTACCCACCACTGACATTAGGCTCACCAGTCTACAGTTCCCTGGCTTTTCCTTACCCACCCTTCTTAAATAATGGTACCACATTAGCCACCCTCCATTCTTCTGGCACCTCACCCGTGGCTTTTGACGATACAAAAAATCTCAGCAAAGGGCCCAGCAATCTCTTCCCTAGCTTCCTGCAAAGTTCTAGGACACACCTGATCAGGTGATTTTTATCAAATTGTTCATCCAGTCTGCAAATGATTGCAATACCTCTCTTACAAGGTCTCATCGCTTCTTGATTTATATGCAGTCGTACAATACAGCTACTGGGAGAGAGCTTATAAAACACTTCACCAATTACTTCTCCCTTTTCCTTTATTCGTTCACAGGATGAGGGCATCACTAGCTAGGTACCATTCATTGCCCATCCCTAATTACCCAGAAGGCAGTTAAGAGTCAACCACATTGCTGGGGGTCTCGAGTCACATGTAGGCCAGACTGGGTAAGGATGGCAGCTTCCTTCCCTATGGGATATGAGTGAAGCAGCTGGGTTTTTCCTAACAATCGATTCACAGTCATTATTAGATTCTTAATTCCAGATATTTATTGAATTTAAGTTCCGACACAGTGGGATTGGAACACAGGTCCCCAGAACATTATCTGTGTCCTGGGGTTAACTGTCCAGCAATAACATCACTAAATAAAAACTGAAAGAACTGCGGATGCTGTAAATCAGGAAAAAAAAACAGAAGTTGCTGGAAAAGCTCAGCAGGTCTGGCAGCATGTCTGAAGAAAAGATCAGAGTTAACATTTAGGGTCCGGTGACCCTTCCTCAGAACACCACGAGGCCACTGCCTCCCCAGCTCATTATCTCCAACCCAAACTGATTTTATATCTGAACCACGATTATTTCTCACTACAGTACTCATCCCATCTTTCATGAACAGAGCTACCCCCACGTGAGCCTTCCACCCCATTACTTCATGTAAGGATCTCTGTGTGGTCCCAGTTAGACAACTTGATGATCGGAGCATGGTTTATGGGAAGGCCATCCCAACACCCAGAAGGGACAGATCTGGGCATCAGATGCCAACTTGTGTAACATTTGGCCCTGAATCAAGTAATGGGCTAACACAAGGAACCGAACCTGTAAGGAAGAGGTTTAGGGGGAAATTTTCAAACAAAGTGACAGCAGATTGGCTGGATGAAGAGGAAGCTGGTGTGGAGCCATTCTGTGTATTAACTTGAGGGCAGGGCTGGGCAAAAGAGGGTTTGATTGTTCTGGTTCAGCTGGCAACAAGCGGAGAGGGCGGGACGCTCCCCCCGGGGATATGTTGGCAGTCTGTGAGCTGGAAGGGCTCAGACAGCGGGCAGAGAGAGAGGGAGAGAACATCGTTACCGGGTTCACAGCGAGAGAGAGGGATGGCCAACAATCCAAGAGACTCCAGATCACCGAGCTCCCAAACAGGTACGATTACCGTAACTGGGACAAAGTTGCTGGAAAGGCTCAGCAGGTCTGGTAGCATCTGTGCAGAGAAATCAGAGTTCATGTTTCAGGTCCAGTGACTCTTCCTCAGAACTCGCCCCGAAACGTTAACTCTCTGCTGAGCTTTCCCAGCAATTTCTGTTCTTCTTTCTGATTTACAGCGTCCGCAGTTCTTTCCGGGGTTTTTTGTTTATACCTTTAACTGGGATAACGATGGGGCGATCTGTTTCCTTCCTGTTCAAAGCATTGCACCGTTGGTGCAGCTGTGCAGAGGCAAGTACAGAATGCACAGAAAGAGCCCACGCCGACGGCCTCACCCCACTGGTCTTTCACTTTGGCCATTGAATTGTTTGAATATCGTGTAAATCTTCCGAAGGGATCTTGTGAAGTGTTGGGAGATGCTCCTGGATCACTGCTGAGAACTGACCAGTTGTGGCTGGTTTAATATGAGAATCTCACAGGCAGGTTCTAGGACCCTATACCTTGAGCATCATTTTGTGACACATGAGGGAGGAAACTCTGTCGAGGTGTCATTGGGATTTGTGACAGAATTGAAAGTGGTGCAGAGGGGAGTACAGTGAGGAACTTCACTCCCAGAGTCAAAGCTGAGGAAAGCCACCCTAGCAAATTTTGACAACTCTGATTGAACCTGTTGCTAAGGCAGTGCTTCCCAAACATTTTCCCAGTGTGACCCCATTTTGAACTTAAAGACTGTTGTGACCCACTGTTGTGAGTGAAGGGCTGGGAAGAGGTGAAGACCTACCTGTTGGATCAAGGCTAAGGGGGTCAGCCTAAGGCCGGGACCCCAAAACTGTCCATTTGACTTGGGGTCTCGATCCCAACTTTTGGGAAATCCTATGTTAAAGTCTGAGACGCAGGGGGAGAGCAGTAGATATTGTTTTATAAAGTAACGTGTGGAAAATTTTAAAGGAATGGTATCATTTGACTACAGTAATCAGGGATGAAGCTGTGGTAAGTAAATATACAATTCTAGGAAGTATAGAGCTCTAAGGACTGACGGGTTGATTGGCCTACTCCTATTTTCTATGTTTCTAACCTCTGGAGAGCCCGCCCTCATCATTGTCACCTCTAAGCCCCTTCCAGACATTCTTTAAATCAGACTTGTCCACAGGACAGCTGACCAAGGAGTCAAAGAATTGCTAAGTGTCACTTTGTAAGGAGCTGTTCTTCCAATCGAAGATATTTCCTTCAAATTAACACTTCACACCCAGTTCTGTGCCTATAAAAATCAGTGAGGTTGTTCAGCAACTATGGTTACCAAATGAGATAAGAAACTGTCCCATGATAATTTGTTAAATTTGGTCAGAACATTAAACTCATTAAAGAATTCTTTTGGCCACACTTGGGAGCACTTATAAACCTGTCTGGCTTCTATATTCTAGAAAAGACAGAGTTGCTAGACAAGTGCAAACAATTGAGGATGATTCTGGATCTGAGGAGCTGTATCTATCAGAAAGTCAAACAACCTGGGGTTTATTTTCTTGTAGAGACTGAGGGGTGGCCTGATAAGGTTATGGTTTAAGGTTATGAAAAAGAGACAGAGAAGAGAGACCAAAGGAGACCAGAGCAACTGGTCATAAATATAAGACTGTCACTAGTAAGGAAGTCAGAATAAACTGTTTGCCCAGAGATTGGTGAAAATGCGGAATCCACTATTTTGAAGACGCAATACATTTGAGGAAAAGCTACATAATTACGTGAAGGAGATAGGAATAGAAGGAAATATTGACTCATTTTAGATGAAGTGGAGGATGTTCGTACAGATCACAAATACATGCATGGATCTGCTGGTCCAAATGTCCTTTAGGGAAGAAAATCTGCCATCCTTACCTGGTCTGGCCTACAGGTGACTCCAGATCCACAGCAATGTGATTGATTCTCAATGTCTGTCTGGGCAATTAGGGATTGGCAATAAATGATGGCCCAGCCAATGACGCCCTCATCCTATGAATGAATATAAAAAAGGACTGTTTCTGTATTGTGAACACTTGTAAACATTATACTCAAGGGCAAGGAAAAATGGAAATCCAGTGGATTTGGGAGAACAGTGTGGTGAGAAGAAGGAAATACTGAAATATATTTTTAAAAAATAGCTTCAAAACGACATACAAAATTGATAACAATGCTTGTCACCAATATATGAAGAAAAAGATGGGCTAAAGGGAATGCAGAACCATCATAGTAAAGTCACCATAGTCCCACTTTTCTCATTAGAGAGTTATGACTGGTAGAGAGTTTAACATGAGGGTCACTCCTTCTCAGGCAGGGGGCAAGGTTGAGAAGGCAAGCCCTTCACAGTAACCTCAGCTGGTGTAACAATTAAATCCACAGTGTTACCATTGCTCTGCATCACAAACCAGCTGTCCAGCTGACTGAGCTAACCCATTTAAGGCAGTTTAAAATGAGACCATAATTGTCAATTAGGGAATGACAGACTTGTTAAGTGAGCAAAAACAGAAAATACTGGAAATATGCAGCAGGTCTGGCAACATCTATGAAGAGAGAAAAACAGAGATGGAAGTTTGAAACCTTTGAAGACCTAAAACATTTCTCTCTCCACAGATGCTTCCTGACCTGCATTAATTCCACTTGGGAATACTTTCATCATTTTCTGTTTTTGTTTTGCTGTTTTCAGTATTTTGTTTTTGCTAGCTGCCTATTTTTAAAAATATTTTGCAGTGGAGAGTAGCTGTGTAAGAGAGGGCATAACAAGAAGTCATGGAAAGAATTTAGTGAGTTTCTTATTTTGAAAAACAAAGAGATGTAACATAGGCAAATCACCAAGACCTGATGCAATCCATCCCAGAATATGAACATAAATAATTAAAAAATTAAAAATGCCATAGACATAATTTTACCAGAAACAAGACATCATAACTTTGACTAATTCAAAGAGGTTTAATAGCTCCAGGTCCAACAAAATTAGTCCATTTCTCTGAAATGCAGAACCATAAATGTTGCGTGATCTTACTCCGATAATCTAAAATCTGATGGTTCGTTATTGTAGTTTTCACAGAGCCAAGAAGAACAGCAAGCTGTGTGCCAGGAGAGGTGCCAAGCAGATGGCTGGTGAGGTTGCAAGCACAACATTGCAGAGTTCATAATGTGGGACCAGTGGATGTGGCTTCCTTGTACTTTCAAAAAGCTTTGATAAGGACGCACATAGAAACTAACATGTATAATTGAAGCACATGGGATCAGAGGTTGTGTACTGACATGAATAGAGAACGGGTTGGCAGACAGGAGGAAAAGAGTAGGAATAATTGGGTCATTTTCCGAGTGACAGCCAGTGTCTAGTTAGGCACTACAGGGTTCAGTGCATGGATCACAACTATTCACAAAATAAATGGTTTAGAAGATTTAAATGTAATACCTCCAAGTTTGCAGACAACACAAAAGTCAGAGGGTGAACTGTGAGGAGGATGCAGAGGTGCTTCAGTGCGATTTGGACTATATGAGTGAGTGGGCAAGTGCATCAAAGTTGTACTATCATGTGGATAAATGTGAGGTTATCCACTTTGGTAGAAAAAAAACAGGGAAGCAAATTATTATCTGTAGGAGCATACCTCTCAACCAGAGACAAAGACTCAGGAGGCAGGCAGGATTCAGGCAAGTGGAAGACATTTATTCAAGCAAAAACTGGTTAATGCAGGGAGAGGGCCAAAGTGTCTTCCCTGAATCTGGCCTCGACATGAGAACCCAATTATTCCTTTAATCTTTGGCTCAGATTGGAAGAGAGATCAATGACACACTCTCAGTTTGCCAGCTTCCAGTAGCTGGACTATACTATGTGCAGAGTGTAATATCACCTTCCCTATAGTTGCATCAAGGGGGAGGACGTCATGAGAGCCCAGGTAGCACATTGGATGGCTCAAACATACAAATATTGTCCCATCATGACTGGATCCATTTTTCCTGAGTAGCATCCAACAGACCAGAGCTTGTCTCCATATCTCTGTAACACTACTGCAGATCAGCTGTCAGCTGTCCTCCCAGTGTCTGCGTGGGTTTCCTCCGCGTGCTCCGGTTTCCTCCCACAGTCCAAAGATGTGCGGGCTAGGTGGATTGGCCATGCTAAATTGCCCGTAGTGTTCAGGGATGTGTAGATTAGGTGGGTTAGGTGGGATGCTCTGAGGGTCGGTTTGGACTTGTTGAGCTGAAGGGCCTGTTTCCGCACTGTAGCGATTCTTTGATTCTAAGTTAGAACATCGTCCAGAAAGCCAAGTGGCTAATGCTGATCAGAGATAGTCGGAACTGCAGATGCTGGAGAATCCGAGACAACAAGGTGCAGGGCTGGATGAACACAGCAGGCCAAGCAGCATCATAGGAGCAGAGAGGCTGACGTTTCGGGCCTAGACCCTTCATCAGAAAGGGTCTAGGCC
>NC_063350.1:9227782-9289260 GCF_021869965.1 Rhincodon typus
CAGCATCAGAGGAGCAGGAAGGCTGACATTTCGGGCCTAGACCCACGTTCGTGTCCTATAACCCTGGATTCCCTTAGAATCATAGAATCCCTACAGTATGGGAACCAGCCATTCAGGCCATCAAGTCCACATCACCCCCTCCAAAGAGCATCACACCCAGACTCACTCTATCCCTGTAACCTTGCATTTACCATGGCCAATCCACCTAAACTGCACAGCTGTGGACCATGGTAGGAAACCCGAGCACTCTCTCTCTCTGTCCCAGTGGCAGTGCAGGGGAGGTCACCAGATGAAATGAGATCAGTTACCGTAGTAGATACAATGGCCTGATGTGTCATGGTGGGGTCATAGTCCAGGGGGAGATAGGAGGAGGTATCTGAGAGCTGGCACTTAGCCTCAGTAATATAGAGGTCAGAACGCCAGACTACCACAGCACCACCCTTATTGGCAGGCTTAATAACAAAGTCAGGGTTACATCTCGTGCATGGAGTGCAGTCAGTTCGGAGGGAGATAGGTTGGATTTGGGTGAGGTGGGGGGCAGAGAAATTGAGGCAACCCATATCACGTCAACAGTTCTCAATGAACAGATCGAGTGCAGGTTAAAGGCCAGAGGGAGGGTTCCAGGTGCAGGGACAGTGTTGGAACTGGGCGAAGGAGTCTGAGGGATGGGGAGAGGACTCTTGTCCAAAAAAATGGGCACGGAGGCAAAGACGGCGGAAGAAGAGTTTGGCATCAAGTTATGCCTGAAATTCGTTAAGGTGGGGACACAGAGGAATAAAGCTGAGGCCTTTGCTGAGTACGAGCATTCAGCATCAGAGAGTGGAAGGTTAGGAGGGATGGTGAATACCCGACAGGAGTTGCCTTTGGGGGAGGGGATGGAGTCAGAGGGAAGTTGGGGGAGAGGAAGGTTCCAGAGGGCCTTGGGTATCTTTGAGTTGTTGCATCTTGTGGGCCTTGATGCCCGAAATGAAAAGAAAAAGTTTCTTTTTAGCACGTTGAATGACCTGGAGGATGAAGTGGAACTGCGGAGTGGTGCAGCCCTGAGCCAGTGTGATGCGATGCTGTTGGAGAGAGAGGTCGAGAGTGTGCATGTGACGCCACATGGCACTGAGTGTGGATCTCAGGATACGGCGAGAGCAGCTGTCTGTGGAATGTTGAACATCACGGAGATATCTGTGATCCTGGGTGGATTCAAAACACGAGGGATGTAACTTCAGCTGGAATCTACATGGGGTGAGTCTGAGCCGGAGGCAGTCACTGAGGAACGTGATATGGCTGTGGAAATGAGTTTTAGCATCTACTTGGTCAAACACCAGGACTGACAGTGAAATTAATGTCCGTGGGCAAGAAAAAAGATTGGAACGGAAATTTTGTCGGAAACTGGAGCAGAACTTCTTCAAGGTGGGTTATCCAAGGGCCCAATCATACCTTCCAGGTGAAGCAACACTTCACCTGCACTTCCCACAATCTAGTCTACTGTATTCGCTGCTCACAGTAGGGAAACGAAGCATAGACTGGGTGACCGTTTCGTAGAACATCTACATTCTGCTCACAGAAAAGACCCTGAGCTTCCAGTTGCCTGCCACTTTAACACATCACCCTGTTCCCTGGCCAACGTCTCTGTCTCTGGCTTGCTGCAGTGTTCCAGCGAAGCTCGGTGGAAGCTCCCTGGTCCACTCTCACTGGAAGTGCAGTTCTGAGGAAGGGTCACTGGACTCGAAACATTAACCCTGTTTTTTCCTTCACGGATGCTGCCACACCTGCTGAGCTTTTCCAGCAACTTTGTTTTTGTAACTTTGCTTTTTGCCTTTTTATTATCTTTTTAAACTTTGTCCAATATTTTGATGTACAAGTCATCTTTACAGAATTGTACAGTGTTTCCTTCAATTTAGTGCTGCCCTTAACTTCCTTATTTCAGCAGCAGATCATATTTCCAACCCTCCACGAGGAAATACACATCCCAACTAGGCCAGAGGGGGCATACATCTTAAATAATAATCAGGAGTTGAAGAATTCTAGAGCGGTGACAGTGGGGAACTTTAAGTGTTACTGTTTAAGATGCTGTGAGAACTCGGACAATTAACAATGGAAGAGGGTCCATTCCCAGTGACTTCCAGAATGGATCATGCCAATGCACATGTGTTGAAAGGGTGATGGTGTGGGTACACCATGCATGCAGCAGAAGCACAGAGTGGGCAGATATGATGTTAGTCAACGTCTAATGCTGAATTGATCGTGACCTGCATTTTGGAGTTCACTGGCACTGCTAACATCTTTTCTTAAACACCCTGTTCACCTGCATGAGGAACATTATCACTACTTAAATATATTGTTTTTCATATTTTGTCTGAAGTACGTTTGACTTTCAATTGCAACGCTGTTAGTGGATATACAGTGTACTGTATTGTTGAAGCAGGTCTTTTAATCAGAGAGGAGTAATACCGTCCTAAAAGATTTCTGAGCAGAAAATCTGCTCCCAGTCATGGGACCAAGGCTGCTGTTCCTGGGCTGAATCATCATGGAGAGGTGGGCAAGGCAACACAGAGGAGAAGCTGTTTGCAGAGAGAGGAGGAGGATGACTCTCAGTAAGAGACCTTACCCACTTCTCCCCCCTCCACCTCAGGGGTAGCGTCTGCAGTGGCAGCGCTTCCCCAAGGCAGTGGTCACAGAGATGTGCCACTTCCTCAAACTGGACCTGTTACCCTGGAGCAGGGCAAGAATGGCAGACCCTCTGGCCATCAAGATCTCCACGGCTGTCAATTTATATGTGATCCTTCTGGGCTTGAGTTATGATATCAAAACATTTCTCTGTTTAATGTGCATCTCTGTATCTGGAAGGTCACTGAGGCCTTGTACGTAAACTTTTCACTAGCTCCACCCTAAGAAGATTGTATGATTCTGCAAACACTGAATCACAAAGTGAAGATATACCGATACTGCAGAGGGATTGTCAATTTTCATTAAAACTAATTGTTTCGCTTTGAAATGATTTGAGACATATGGAAAGCTTAATGAGAAATGAAACTTCTTCCTGAAATTTTACAATTGTTTGAATACCGTTTCGCTATTTTGTTTCTATAATGCAATAAAGATAATCTAGGTCTATGCTTAAAGGCTTTACAAAATCTCATTTATCTGTCAGATGAGATGTAATGGTTTCACCTGCAGATTGCTTTTCAAGAGGTTTGTATCATAGTTAATGCTATGTGTATTGTACTTTATTTGTTAAAGAACGACTTGCATTCCTAGGTAATTTAATCAACCTGTTCAGAGATGTTATTACACACCTTTGAAACCGGTAGGTCTTGAACCCAGGCTTTTACTGGCTTAGGGTTAGGAACACCACCACCGCACCACAACACTCCCCAGGGCCCTAACATTAACTGTGTAAGTCCTGCCCTTGCTTGTCTTACCAAAATGCAACATCTCATATGTATCTAAATTAAAGTTCATCTGCCAATTCTGAGCCCATTGGCCCAATTGATCAAGATCCCTTTTGTAATCGTAGATTTTGTGCAACTTTGGAACTCACCGTTGAATATTTTTAAGACAGAGATGGATAGTTTGTTACTTGACAAGGGAAGCAGATGTTATTAGGGTTGATGGAAATGTGGAATTTGAAACACAGACAGATCAGCCATGACCTTGTGAGATGGTGGTGCAGGCTTCAGGGCTAAATGATTTATTAAGACCCTGAGATGTCAGAGCAGAAGAAAGCCATTCACCCCATTGGATTTGCTCTGCCGTTCAGTGAGATCACAGCTGACCTTATCACCCTCACTTCCACTTTCCTGCCTTTTGCCATACCTTCGATTGCCAAACAGATGAAAAAAACCTGTCTACCTCAGCCTTGAATATACTGAATGACCCAGCCTCGACAGCTCTCTACAGTAAAGAATACTACAGATTCACAATCCTCCAGGAGAAGAAAATCCTCCTCTTCTCTGTCTTAAGTGTGCAGCTCCATATTCTGAGATTATGTCCTCTGCTCCTAGACCCTTTCTGCATCTACAGAGACCCCCTGTAAAATCCCTAAGAATCTTGTATGTTCAATAAGGTTTCAATAAGGTCACCTGATATTTTTCTAAACTCCAATCAGTAGAGGCCCAACCTACTCAAACTCTGCTCATAAGACAGTTCTTCCATGCCTTAGATCAGCCTAGTGAACCATCTTTGGACTGCCTCCAACACCAGTATATCTTAAATAAGGGGCTCAAAACTGTTCACTGTATTTCAGCTGTGGTCTAATTAGTGCCTTGCACAGTTTTAGCAAGACGTCCCTCTTTTTTACACTATTCCCTTTGAAATAAAGGCCAGCATGTTACGAGGAAGGGTCACCAGACCCAAAATGTTAACTCCGGTTTTTTCTTCACAGATGCTGCCAGACCTGCTGAGCTTTTCCAGCAACTTCTGTTTTTGTTCCAGCATTCCATTTGCCTTGCCTATCACCCACTGAAATTCGATGTTGGCTTTTTGTGATTCATGCACGAGAACGCTCAAGTTCCTCTGTTCTAAAGCGTTCTCCAGTTTTCCCTCATTTGAATAATATTCGCTTCTCTATTCTTCCAGTTAAAATCATAACTTCACATTTCCCCACACTGTATTCCATCTGCCAAGTTTTTGCACACTCGATTAACCTTTCTATATCCCTCTCCAGACTCACTGTACTATCTTCATCACTTGCCTTCATCACTATTTTTTGTCATCCATAAACTTGGCTATAGTACATTCATATTAGTCATAAATATATAAAATAAATAACTGTGGTCCCTGCTCTGATCACTGTGGCACTTAACTGGTTATAGGTCGCCATCCTGAAAATGCCCCCTTATCCCAACTATCTTCTGTTAGGTAGCCAATCCTCTATTCATGTTAACATACTACCTCAAATATTATGGGCTGTTATCTTTTTAAGTAGCCTAATGTGTGCTAACTTCTCAAACAACTTCTGAAAATCCAAAAACATTACATCCACTGCTTCCCCTTCATCTATCCTGTCTGTTAACTCCTCAAAAGAATTCCAGTAAATTTGTCAACATGATTTCCCCTTCATGACATTATGCTGACTGTGCTTAATCACATTATGTATTGCTAAATTCTATTACATCCTTTCTAATAGACTCTGACATATTCCTAATAAAAGACATGAAGATAACCGGCTTATAGTTACCTTTCCTTGTCTCCTTTTTTTAAATAAAGCTGTTACATTGGTAGTTTTCCAATCCTCTGAGACTTGTCCAGAATCAAAGGATTCTTGGAAAATTACTACTTGTGCATCCACTAACTCTACAGCAACTCCCTTTAATATCATAGGTTGAATCTCATCTGGACCCGTGGACTTATCAGCTATAAGGCCCGTTCGTTTCACTTGTATTTTTTCTCTAGTGATATTTATAGTATTATTGCCTTTCCTCCTTTTCGTCCTTGGTTATTTAGTAATCCTGCTAGTTGAATTAAGAAGCAAATTTTACAAACATTCTGCTTGGTTGTTAATATAAAACATAATTCGTGCTGCATTTCACAGCAGTAATTCCTTTGTCGCTCTATCCATCTGTGTCTCTAAAAGAAACGCTTCCTTTATTAAGTTACAGTGCCAAGGTGTGAAATTGTCACTTGATTTTCAATAGGTTTCCATTTTGTTTTCTTATCCATGAGACAACAAGTTCCATAGACCTCTAGGCTGTCTCTCTTTAAAGTTAGACTAGGTATCACAAGCTTAATCGTTTTAACTATACCTGTTGGAAGTGTACAGTAGATATAACACATTGTCTTTGTTTCCCCAGGTCATGGCCCATTTTCACACCTGTTTGATCGAAAATTTATCCGTAAAGCTCGAGGAAATGACTTCGCCTGGAAGGTAATACTAACTGTCATGCCTAAGGAATGCTGTGTACTACTAGAAACAGTGAGGTCAACTGTAAGTCATTATCATAATAATAGGGGTCTACCTTCCAGCAAGTATTTATGAGACATAACTTACCTGTACCCTAATAAGAACAGGAGTAGGCATTCAGCCTGTAAAGCTTGCTCCACCGTTCAGCTAGATCATGGCTGATCACTTATGTTCCCATATGATTTCCTTAGCCTTAGTCTCCAGAAAACCATTCATTTCCACCAGGCACCTGCTCAATGATTGGGCCTCCACAGCTTTTTTGGACAGAGAATGGGCAAGATTTAGCATGTTCTGAGTAAAGAAATTCCTGCTCATCTCAGTCTTAAATTGCCTGTGTCATTTCTTGAGATTATAACTCTGGTTTAAAACTCAC
Organism: Rhincodon typus; assembly: GCF_021869965.1. NCBI lineage: Eukaryota > Metazoa > Chordata > Chondrichthyes > Orectolobiformes > Rhincodontidae > Rhincodon > Rhincodon typus. The sequence continues at coordinate 9,234,049 of NC_063350.1, forward strand.
CAGCTTGGGAAACATCTTAGGTACATCTACCCTGTCAAATCCTGAAAGAATTTTGTAAATTTCAATGATGTAACCCCTCATTCTTTGAAACTTTACAGATTATAGACTCAGTCCTCAATCTGTCTGCCTTGTACAGTCCCACCATCCCAGGGATTACTCTGGCGAACCTCCAATGCATTCTTTTATGGCAAGTATATCCCTCCTTTGAGAATGGGACCAAAACCGTACACATTACTTTAGGCAAGGTCTCCTCAAGGATCTATACAACTGAAGCAAGACATCCTTACTTCTGTAATCAAACCACCTTGCAAAGAGGACCAACTTACCAGTTGCCTTTCTGATTGCTTCCACCTTTCTGTTTCTTTTCACCTTTCTGAATTATTTTCTATCTGACATGTTCTAGGCCATTTACTTAGCCCATTCAAGTCCTCTCAATGCCTCCTGGCATCTACTTTGCAACTTAAGTACCTGCCAAGTTGGGTATCGTCAACAAAATATGGAACATTACAGTTGATCCCATTTCCAAACTACTTATATAGATTGTAAACAACTGTGGACTAATACTGATCACGGTTGTACCTCACTAGTAGCAATCTGCCATCCTGAGAATGATCTGTTTGTTGATATTCTGTACATTTATCTGTTATCTACTTCTCAATCCATGTGAGTATAATTCCACAATCCCATGCCCTCTATTTTATTCACTAACTTCTGTGTGAGATCTTACCAAAACCTTCTGAACATCCAAATATGCCACATCTGTTTGTTGTCCCTTATTAATGCTACAAATAATATCCTCAAAAAAACTCCCAACAGTTTTGTCAAACAAGATTTCCATTTAACAAAAACATGTTCACTTGAACCAATTTTACAATTATTTTCTAAATGCCTAGTTATCACAGCCTTTATAACAGATTCCAATATTTTCCCTACTGACATCAAACTGACTGTTTGTGCTTCATCATTCTCCCTTTTCCTCCTTTCTTAAATTCTCAGCTTACATTTTCTGCCTTTCAGTCAACCAAAGCTTTTCTGGAATCTATAGGATTTTGAACGATATTCATCAATGAGTGAATGCATCCATCATCTCTCTAACCTCCTCCTTCAGCACTCTTGGCTGAAGCTCATCTAGACCAGGGGATTTATTAATCTTCAATCCAGTTAACTTTTCTAGTACTACGTTTTTGCTAATACTCATAATTTATAGTTTCACAAATCCCTTTGTTGGCTGGTATTTCTGGGAGAATTTTGTATCTTCTTCAGTGAAGGTAGACACAAAGTGATTATTTAATTTCTCCACTATAATTCTCCTGCCCCAACTGTAACAGGCCCACATTTGTCCTAGTTATTTTTCTCCTTTATATACACTCAAATAAGCTTTTACACCTTTAGGTAGCTAACTAGTTTGCATATATATGTTCTCTTTTCTCTTTCTTAATGAGCTTCTTGGACCTCCATTGCTCTGTTTTTTAATTGTTTCCAGTCCTTAAGCTTACCATGTTTCCTGGCATCCTTATAAACCACTTCCTCTGATCCAATGCAGTATTTAACTTCCTTCATTAACTGTGGCTAATTGCACCTTTCCCTCTGGGTTATTGTGCCTCAGAGAAATGTACATATTGTAGACCGTGTGGTATTTATTTAAAATCTAGCTGTTGACTGTCTACCATTAAATTCTTCAGTGTATTTTCTCAAAGGGTCCATTACAGCAAGGTTAATAAATAGCCCTTTCTCATCATACAACTCTAAATCCAATATAGCCCAATCCCTAGTTGATTCCTTGATAACCTGCTCCAGAAACCAGTCTTGTAGGATATCCAGAAATTCATTGTCCACAACGTTCATGCTAATTAACTCAGTCTATGTGCAAATTGAAATCATTCATTATTAATGTATTACCTGTGTTACATACATCCCAACTTTCTTGATTTATATGTTGCCTAACAATCCCACTCTAGTTTGATTGCCTATAAACGACTCTCACCAATGTTTGCTGCCCCTTGCTGTTTCTTAGTTCCATCGTGACAATAAAACCTAAATCTAAATCCAAACTGATTCGACATCTTGATCCTTTGCTCTAAGATCCTCTGTTACTAATGTACGGCTTTTGTCCCTTATTATGAATGTTGTCCTACCTACTTTTCCTTTTTGCCCATCCCTCCTAAATTCTGAATATCCTTGAATGTTCACTTCTTGATCTTTTTCACCCTGCAGCCACATCTCCACAATGGCAATGAAATTATATCTATTTAGCTCAAATTGTGCACTTAAATCATCAAAATGTCTGTGACTATTATGCTCATTTGGATAAAGAGCCTTGAATTCAGTTTCTTTTTTAAAATTCTCCGTTTTTTTGATTCTGTTTACTAGTTTACCTAAGTTTGGTGCCTCTTGTGTTTTTGCTTTCTACTTTTCTACATCCTTTAACCAGTTTTGTATCCCTCAAGTCTGAGCTCCTGTTGCAGTTCCCATTCCCCTGGTAATGTAGTTTTAACCCCGCCAAATCTCCCTGCAACAATGCGGTTCCCAGGTCTGTAAAGATGCAGACCATTGATGTTTTGCAGGCCCAAAGTATCACAGGACTAGTCCCCATGCCTCAGAAATTTGATGCCCTCCCTTGTAAACCAATTCTGCACCGAAATGTTCAATCATTCAGTTCTCCTGTCTCTATCCTCTTAACCACAGTACTTGAAATAATCCTGAGATTACTGCTTTCAACGTCCTGCTTTTCAACCTCCTTCCTAGCTCCATCCCTGAAATCTGCTTTCAGGACCTCATTCACTTCCTACCTAAATTGTTGTTCTAACATGGATCATGGCTGTTCAATCTTTCCCTGCAAACCACCACCACTCCCCCCACCCCATAGCATTCTTGGCAAAAGGGAGATAACATACCATCCTGGAGTCACATTTACAGTCAAGAACTGCCTGTCCATTTACCTAATCAACAAATCATATATCACTTTTGCTTTCCCCTCTTCTTCTTCCCTTCCTATACAGCTGAGCCACTCACAGTGCCTAAACCTGTCCCTTACTGCACTCCTCCAAGCTAAGTGGTGTATAGAATGGAAAACTGTTCAGCAAGTGGGACCTCAGGGGACCCCTGTAGTACCTCCCTGGTAATCTTGCGTGGACACCCATTCACTTGCTGCCTGCATATTCTAGCATGTGAAGTGATCAATCTCTGAATGTAGTATTCATGTATCTCACAGCTTCCTGGTGACTCCAGCTGCCACTCAAACTCTGAAACCCATAGGTCAAGTTTCTGCAGCTGGTGACATTTCTTTCACATATGATTATCTCGGTCACTGGTAACATCTATGAGTTCCTGCATACAACAGGACACAAGTTATTCTCCTGCTATTCAAAACCCTGGTTTGGCCACATCTGGAGTATTATGTTCAGTTCTGGTCGCCTCATCACAGGAAAGATGTGAAAGCGTTGGAAAAGGTGCAGAGGAGATTTACCAGGATGTTGCATGGAATGGAGTGAAGGTCTTACGAGGAAAGGTTGAGAGAGCTAGGGCTTTTCTCTTTAGAACGACGAAGGATGAGAGGTGACTTGATCGAGGTGTACAAAATGATCAGAGGTATTGATAGAGTGGACGGCCAGAGACTTTTTCCTAGGGTGGAGGGAGCTATTACGAGGGGGCATAGTTTTAAAGTGAAAGGAGGTAGATATCGGTGAGATGTCAGAGGTAGGTTCTTTACTCAGAGACTGGTAGGGGTGTGGAATGCATTGCCAGAGAGGGTACAGGAGTCGGCCTCATTTGGACATTTAAGCAGCTATTAGATAGGCATATGGATGATAGTATAAGGTAGGGGTGGAGGTTAGATAGACCTTAGGTTTAGGGTAAAAGTTTGGCACAACATCGTGGGCCGACGGGCCTGTACTGTGCTGTACTGTTCTATGTTCTATGTTCTATGTATTCTGTGTGACTGAGCTGTCCTGTCATCCCTTAATTATATTTCAGTTATGTTGCCTTAATCTTATTTTGGATTACTTATATTAACTTTATTTTGCTTGCCATTACCTTGACCTTAATAATGTTACAACAATTGGTAAACTTTACTAGACCTGATAAATACAAGTAATATTCAACAAACCTTACTGTTTACGATAATTCTTCCGGACAGCACTTTTTCTGTCTGTTCACTGAATTCCCATGTGAACCTAATTCACTATTCACAAGGTCTACATCACATTCAGGTGTAGTTCCCTGACCCCTTACTGACGTAAGTAAAAATATGTTCAGCTTTCATTCGTGTTCTTTCTGAACTTCATTGGTACCTGGTTCAATTTTTCAATTTTAAAATGCTGATCTTCATTTTCACATCCCTGCATAGTCTCACTCCTCCCTCATGTCTACCGCCTCCTTCCTCTTCTAGCCCTATTTCATGAAACTTTTGTCCTTTGTACATCTACAATTTTAAATACTTGACCATTGACAGCCATGCTTTCAACCATTCAAGTCTTAAACCCTGGAATTTGCTCTCCATATCTTTCTGCTTTATGTATATCTCTCTTTAACTCATTCCTTGCAACTAACTCTTTGACTAAATGTGTCGAATATTGCCTGGTAGATGCCCTGCAAAACACATTTTGTTAAAAGTGCTTCAGAAATGCACATTGTTGTGACTTGGAAGTGGCACTACTGCCCATGAGTCTGAAAGACTGGGGGCTCAAGTCTAATTCCATTAACTTTGGGCCTTCAATCTTTCCTGGAAGTGAGATCAGTGCAGCCACACTTCGGATAATGTGGCAGTGTTGTGATGCCTGTAGGGTGTTACCACTTAAGAGTTTAGGGGGAATGAGAAACCCACTTACTACCAATTAAAAATCCATTAAACTCATTGAGGAGTTAGTTAACAAACTGGGGAGGACCAGAAGGTGATTTTGAAATCGCATGTGCATGAAACCATTGATTGCTTCTGAGTACAGTGGGGGGGAAGAGCCATTACTTTATGAAAAGGGTGAGGAAGACGTGTTTGTAGAATGGGTTATTAGATCAGAGCAGCTGTGATACCTTTTTGCTGTTTGGTCATTTTTCTTCATAATGAGGTTGTTGCTGTCCTGCCCTCCTGTCTCATATATATATACTGCAAGGCAGCAACAACACCAGGCATAGCTGTCTTCTGCCTTTGAGGGATATTTTCAGCAGTCAGTTCCCAAATCCTAGCAATATCCAGCACCATAAATTAGGTGCTAATCTCAATTGTGGCTCAGTTAGGTGAAATTAGAAGATGGCATTGTGGGATCAAAAATGGAAATGATCCCAAGCATCATGATCCTAACCCCAGACTGGCACTCCAGTTTAGCCCTGCAGGACCACTATGTTTGACATGTTGCCTCTCATGTGAAATGTTAAGAAATATTTGTTTGATGGATATAGAAGATCCCATGCTACTACTTTGAAGATCCAAAACTTCCCTGGTTTGCCAGCCAATATTTATTCTCATTCAACTTCACAAAGCACAAATCAGATTGATCTGCTTCTTATCACGTAGCTGATTGTGGGAGCTTGCTGTGCACAAACTGGCAGCTATGTTTCCCCACATTACATGTGTGACTGCACTTCGATAGTATTCATTGGCTGCAAAGTATTTTGTAACATCCTGAGGTTATGAAAGTTCCCATATAAATGTGAATCTAATTTTCTTTTCTTCCTAAAGTACAGATTTTGTTTGTGAGGTTCTCCTGTCCCACTTATCTTGCAAATTCTGTCTTTTTTCTGCTGACTTTTCTCTTCCCTCCCTCCTGGTTAAACTTCCTGAGACAGATCCATTGCCAGAGAAATGGTGATGGTGGGCTAATATTCCTTTGTGCCTTTAAGTTTCATGAATAGGAAACAAAATCTGAATGTCACAGAAGGATTTAGATAGGCCCTGGTAACTGAAGATGCCCAAATTGTTTATCCTAGAATGGAGTTTTCAGTCTAAGACTGTGTGTCTTAATGCTTGAGTGAGATACAGTAGGTTTCATTTATTCTTCGTCTGAACTGAATGATGACCTGATCTTTGTTGTTGTACCCAGCACGAGGAAGGCTCAAGAGCCATGTTTGACCACATGATCAAGACCAATAAGCTGGAAGCTGATTTCAAGAACTATGGCCTGGTGTTACCAGAAGACCTTGACTTTATCAAAGAGCAGATCGCAGGACCAGAAGAGCCCAATAATGATTTGGTGAGTGTTGATTCTCAACCACTGGAAAGGGAACTGCTTTAAAAATAATAATGCACACATTTTTCTTTGTTTTTGTACACTGACTCTACTGCAGACATTCTATTGGCAAATTAGTGGAAAGGCCCAACAATAAAATTCAGTTGATGGAACTGAGCCATATGGAACAGGGAGGCCACAGATTTAATTTGTGTTCTGTGCTGGTTTAGACGAACAGTGATGGGGAGTAAAACAGTTCAGTCGTGTCATAGTTATATTACTGGACAGTAATTCAGAAACTGAGAGTTCAAATTCCACTGTGAGAGGTTAATAAGTTTTTTTTTAAAAGTCTACAAATTGAAAAAAAATGGAACGGAAAATGGGACTGGGAAGTCATTGAAATGTTTTACAAATCATTCATGTCCTTTAAGGAAGGAAACCAGTCCTTCCTCATGTAGGTCTAAAGCAATATGTGGCTTTAGTCCCACACTAACCCATATGGCTGAGTTGTCCTTTGAAGTGCCTTAGCTGGTTAAGAACATAGAGCATAAAACAGTACAGCTCAGTACAGGCCCTTCGGCCCATGATGTCGTGTCGACCTATTATCCTACTAAGATCAATCTACCCTGCATACTCTACATTTTACTATCCTCCATGTGCCTATCCAAGAGTCGCTTAAAAGTCTGTAAAGTATGTGACTCCACTACCACTGCTGGCAGTGCATTCCCCATGCCCACCACTCTCTGTGTGAAGAACCTACCTCTGACATCTCCCCTATACCTTCCTCCAATCACCTTAAAACTATGCCCCCTCGTAATAGTCATTTCCGCCCTGGGAAAAGGTCTATGACTATCCACTATCTATGCCTCTCATCAACTTGTACACCTCTATCAAGTCACCTTTCATCCTTCTTCGCTCCAATAAAAAAAGCCCTAGCTCCCTCAATCTTTCCTCATAAGACCTGCCTTCCAGTCTAGGCAGCATCCTGGTAAATCTCCTCTGCACTCTCTCTAAAGCTTCCACATCTTCCCTATAATGAGGTGACCAGAACTGAACACAATATTCCAAGTATGGTCTAACCAGAGTTTTATAGACCTGCAGCATAACCTCAGGCTCTTAAACTCAGTACCCTGCCAATGAAAGCCAACACACCATACGCCTTCTTAACAACCCTATCAACTTGGGTAGCAACTTTGAGGGATCTATGGATGTGGACCCCAGGATCCCTCTGTTCCTCCACACTGCCAAGAATCCTGCCATTAACCCTGTATTCTGCATTCAAATTCGACCTTCCAAAATGAATCACTTCACACTTTTCTGGGTTGAATTCCATCTGCCACTTCTTTGACCAGTTCTGTTTCCTGTCAACGTCCTGTTGCAACCTACAACAGCCCTCCACGCTGTCCACAACTCCACTAACCTTTGTATCATCGGTAAACTTACTAACCCACCCATCCACTTCCTCATCCAAGTCATTTATAAAGACCGCAAAGATCAGGGGTCCCAGAACAGATCCCTGCGGAACACCACTGGTCACCGAGCTCCAGGCTGAATACTTTCCATTTACTATCACCTTCTGTCTTCTATTGGACAGCCAGTTTTGTATCCAGACAGCCAAATTTTCCTGAATCCCATACCTCCTTACTTTCTGAATGAGCCTACCATGTGGAACCTTACCAAATGATTGCTAAAATATGTGGCATATGTTAGCAAGGCATTTGATAAGGTTAATCGCTTGTATAAAATCTGCATTCACAGCAATGAACTTGGGACGACTTTGCCAGTAATTCACGTTTTCCAGGAATTCATGTCAAGATGTTTTTGGGTGGCACAATGGGCTTCCACAGCTCTGGGAATGAAAGGAAATGATTTGTCAGTTTCAAGTTGCACTTTGCTGTCAATGATGCCTGATTGAAAGTGTGCATGTATAACGTTGGATAAAGATAAGATTGTGTTTTTGTCGGATGCCTTCCATAGTTCATTAGTAAAACTTGTATTTTTAAAAAAACTACTAAAACAGAGGGCACAGATGAAAGAACTGACAATGGAGGACAGAGGTTTTGTGGTTGAATTTTACAGATGAGTGCCTCATCACCAGTATACCACCATCCCATTGCTTAGAAGGAAAGTCAGTTCTGCAGCAACTGATGTTCAATTATAATGAGGCAGTCCTGAGGGGGAAGTTTGATTTCTGCCCCCTTGTGAGAAGCTGAACATTAGTGGAGACATGGAGACATAAAGTCATAGAGACGTACAGCATGGAAACAGACCCTTCAGTCCAACTTGTCTGTGCCGACCAGATATCTTAAACTGATCTAGTCCCATTTGCTAGCATTTGGCCCATATCTGTCTAAACCCTTCCTATTCATGTACCCATCTGGATGCCTTTTAAATGTTGTAATTGTACCAGCTTCCACCACAACCTCTGGCAGCTCATTCCATACTCGCACCACCCTCAGCATGAAAAAGCTGCCCCTTAGTCACTTTTAAATTTTTCCCCTCTCACCTTAAATCTATGCCTTCTAATTTCAGACTCCCCTATCCTGGGATGAAGACCTTAGCTATTCACCCTATCTATGCCCCTCATGATGTTATAAACGTCTGTAAGCTCATCCCTCAGCCGCTGACGTTCCAGGAAAAATAGCCCCAGCCTATTCAGCCTCTCCCTATACCTCAAACCCTCCAACCCTGGCAACATCCTTGTAAATCTTTTCTGAACCATTTCAAGTTTTACAGCATCCTTCCTACAGCAGGAAGACCAGAATTGAATGCAGTATTTCAAAAGTGGCCAAGCCAATGTCCTGTACAGCCACAACATGACCTCCGAACTCCTATACTTGATGCACTGACCAATAAAGGCAAGCGCACCAAATGCCTTCTTCACTATCCTGTCTACCTGTGTCTCCAATTTCAAGAAACTATGAACCTACACCTCACGGTCTCTTCGTTCAGCAACATTCCCCAAGACCTTACCATTAAGTGTATAAGTCCTGCCCTGATTTGCCTTTCCAAAATGCAGCACTGCATAGTTCTCTAAATTAAACTCCATCTGCCATTCCTCAGCCCATTTGACCATCTGATCAAGATCCCATTGTAATCGGAAATAACCTTCTTCGGTTGTCCATTGCACCATCAATTTTAGTGTCATCTACAAATTTACAAACCATACCTCCTATATGCACGTCCATATCATTTGTATAAATAAAAAAAATGCAGTGGACCCAGCACTGATAGTTGTGGTACACCGGTGGTTACAGGTTTCCAGTCCAACAAGCAACCCTCCACCACCACCACCCTCTGTCTCCTACCTTCAAGCCAAGTTTGTATCCATATGGCTAGCTCTCCCTGTATTCCATGTGATCTAACCTTGCTAACCAGTCTACCATGTAAAATGTTGTCGAACGCCTTACTGAAGTCCATATAGACCTCATCAATCCTCTTTGTCACTTCTTCAAAAAAAACTCAATCGAGTTAGTGAGACACAATTTCCCATGCACAAAGCCATGTTGACTGTCCTAATCAGTTCTTGCCTTTCCAAATGCATGTAAATCCTGTCCCTCAGAATCCCCTCCAACAAATTACCTACCACTGACATCAGGCTCACCAGTCTGTGGTTCCCTGGCTTTTCCTTACGACCTTTCTTAAATATTGGCCCCACATTAGATAACCTTCATCAATCTTCTTCGTCACAGCTTCGAAAAATTCAATCAAGTTAATGAGATGAGTTGGGCCCCTAACAAGGCATTTAACAAGCTATAATCCCCCTTCATTGGCAAATCACTGCTATTTAGTGATAATCTCGCATCATGCTCAGGAAAAGCATAAAGAATGAAGTGAGTTACTCTCAATGTTAAGATATGCCCCACCAGACTTTTTGTCTGATCCTGCCACAAATCTCGCCCTAGCCCATGTCACTCATATGCTTTTCAGATTCTGCCCAATGAATTCAGACACCGAAATCCATCTCTATTTCAAGATGCTGTTTATGGCAGAGAGACAGAGAAGAATCTAAATATGCAGACCTGAAAGGCTGAGAACTCTCTCTCCCTATTGCTCAAGAAGAAAAAGCATGTGGAGATAATACGGATCAAAATAAAACATCAGAACATCGAAACTGCAAAGGATAACAGAAAATATTAACCAGATGGACCACCTGGCACCAACACAAAAACTAGAATCAAAGCCGAATCCAGTGAACCCTGTAAAGTCCTCTGAACATCTGGGAAGCTGGGCTAAGACAGGGCCGATGATCCAAGACAGTAACCAAATACCCCAATGCCTCAGGTTAAAACCTTACATCTCAAGGATGCCTGAAGTAATTTAAACTGTACACTCCTTTCATCTTCCTTTTGTACTGGACACTATCCCTTTCTAACTTTATACTTGTGAGTGTGTATGCTTGACATCACATCTTTATGATTTGTCCTGAGGTTAGCAGATAATAAAATTCCTCTCCCTTTTACTTAAGAAAACCTTCTAATTGGCTCCTTATTATATCAGTGGAAATTAATTGACTACATTTTAATTGGAGGAGTATAGTTTTGTCCTATAAAGAATGTAATTCTTTGTTGTGGCCTGTATAGATGCTGTGAGACTTCACAAGGTTTGGAGCCATTGCTGAGAACTCCCAGGATGACTCCCTTATATATCATTGTGCCATCACCTCTGTCCATATGGGACAGCTTTCTAGTCTTAGCCCAGCTTCCCTGATATTCAGAGAACTTTACAGGGTTCACTGGGTTTGGTGTTAATTCCAGTTCTTGGGTTGGTGCCAGGTGGTCCATCTGGTTATATTTTTTGACTTTACAAAACAGTGGCCTGGTACAACTAAACAATTTACTGGGCCATTTCTGAAGGTAATTAAGAGTCAACCTCATTTTTTGTGTCCAAGTCATATGTAGACCAGACTGAATAAGGACAGCAGGTTTACTTCCCTAAAGATAATTAGCAAAACAAATGGGCTTCTACAACAACGTAACAGTTTCCTGGCCACCATTCCTGAGACTAGAATTTAATTCCAGAATAATTAATTGTATTTAAATTTCACCCGTTGCTGTGGTGTGATGTGAACCCATGTCCCAGGATTACCCTGGATCTGCAGATTATTAGACTAGCAACATCAGATTATGCTACCAGTCAGCTGTTCACCACGATAAGTATTGTTACCTCTGCCAACCTTTTGGCCAATGAATTCTAGACTTTCACCTCACTCTAGGTGAAAAGAATTACTCCAGTCCCTTCTACTCCTCTGGCAATCATTTTCAATCAATTCCCCCAGTTAGTGGCCCAACTGCGAAGAGAAATAGAACATAGAACATAGAACATAGAACATTACAACGCAGTACAGGCCCTTCGGCCCTCGATGTTGCGCTGACCTGTGAAACCAATCTGAAGCCCATCTAACCTAAACTATTCCATTATCATCCATATGTTTATCCACTGACCATTTAAATGCCCTTAAAGTGGGCGAGTCCACTATTTTTGCAGGCAGGGCATTCCACGCCCTTACTACTCTCTGAGTAAAGAACCTACCTCTGACATCTGTCCTATATCTATCACCCCTCAATTTAAAGCTATGTCCCCTCGTGCTAGCCATCACCATCCAAGGAAAAAGGCTCCCACTGTCCACCCTATCTAATCCTCTGATCATCTTGTATGTCTCTATCAAGTCACCTCTTAACCTTCTTCTCTCTAACGAAAACAGCCTCAAGACCCTCAGCCTTTCCTCATAAGACCTTCCCTCCATACCAGGCAACATCCTGGTAAATCTCCTCTGCACCCTTTCCAATGCCTCCACATCCTTCCTATAATGCGGTGACCAGAACTGTACGCAATACCCAAGTGCGGCCGCACCAGAGTTTTGTACAGCTGCAACATGACCTCATGGCTCCGAAACTCAATCCCTCTACCAATAAAACCTAACATACTGTACGCCTTCTTAACAATGCTATCAACCTGGGTGGCAACTTTCAGTGATCTATGCACATGGACACTGAGATCTTTCTGTTCATCCACACTACCAAGAATCTTACCATTAGCCCAGTACTCTGTATTCCTGTTACTCCTTCCAAAGTGAATCACCTCACACTTTTCCGCATTAAACTCCATTTGCCACCTCTCAGCCCAGCTCTGCAGCTTATCTATGTCCCTCTGTAACCTGCAACATCCTTCCGCACTATCCACAACTCCACCAACTTTGGTGTCATCCGCAAATTTACTAACCCATCCTTCTACCCCCTCATCCAGGTCATTTATAAAAATGACAAACAGCAGTGGCCCCAAAACAGATCCTTGAGGTACACCGCTAGTAACTGAACTCCAGGATGAACATTTCCCATCAACCACCACCCTCTGTCTTCTTACAGCTAGCCAATTTCTGATCCAAACCGCTAAATCACCCTCAATCCCATGCCTCCGTATTTTCTGCAATAGCCTACCATGGGGAACCTTATCAAACGCTTTACTGAAATCCAAATATACCACATCAACCGCTTTACCCTCATCCACTTGTTTGGTCACCTTCTCGAAGAACTCAATAAGGTTTGTGAGGCACGACCTACCCTTCACAAAACCGTGTTGACTATCCCTAATCAAATTATTCCTTTCTAGATGATTATAAATCCTATCTCTTATAATCCTTTCCAACACTTTACCCACAACCGAAGTAAGGCTCACTGGTCTATAATTACCAGGGTTGTCTCTACTCCCCTTCTTGAACAAGGGGACAACATTTGCTCGTCTCCAGTCTTCTGGCACTATTCCTGTAGACAATGACAACATAAAGATCAAAGCCAAAGGCTCTGCAATCTTCTCTCTCGCTTCCCAGAGAATCCTAGGATAAATCCCATCCAGCCCAGGGGACTTATCTATTTTCACACCTTCCAGAATTGCTAACACCTCCTCCTTATGAACCTCAATCCCGTCTAGTCTAATAGACTGTATCTCAGTATTCTCCTCGACTACATTGTCTTTTTCCTGTGTGAATACTGACAAAAAATATTCATTTAGCACCTCTCCTATCTCTTCAGACTCCACACACAACTGTCCTTGACCGGCCCCAATCTTACTCTAGTAAATAGGTCCTTCAAATCCTATGTCCGGTCCTCTCATACTTTTATACACCTCAATTAAATCATCTTCTCAGTCTCTCTGTTCTAGCTAATCTACTCCCAACTCAGAAGTAAAATAAGCCAGTTCTGGAGAAATTTTCATGAGTTTGCTCTGTACATTCTTAATCAATCACATCCTTCCAGTAACAGAACTCTATACAAATTTCTATGTTCAGCTGAACACACACTTTATGAAGTAATAGCATAACATTGCTGCTCTAACTTTATTAATTGAGTTACAGGATACATTCCGTAGACACGTTAATCACCTTAATGATCTGACCAACTATCTTCAGGGAGCTGTAGACAATATGCTCCCAATGCCACTCTGTTCCTCTAAACTGCCAACTATCCTTCTATTTATTCTGTATTTCTATGCTTTCCTCAAATGCATTCCATCATACTTCTTTGCTTGCATTCCCTTTGCCATGTTTCTATCTATTGGAGTGGTGTGTTGATATCTTTGTGCAGTTTATATCTTCCTTCCTGACTTGAAACCACACAACCGATTTTTGTATCAAGCACAAACTCCTTAATTGCGTCTCTACATTTACGTCTAATCCTAAATTTCCAATTGACCTCCTTCTGCACCGTTACAGTTCTGTGATTCTGTAGTCCTGTGAGCTGTTTTCAGTATCTAACTCTGGTACCATATCTTTTCAGTGGCCATATAAAGGTCGGCCCAAAGAGAAAAGTTTTCTTTATGAAATCATTGCCAACAAAAGAAATGGGATTGATGTTGATAAGTGGGATTATTTTGTCAGGTAAGTCAAAGTTGTCTTTTAATCTCTCTGATCAGTTGGTGATGGACATTCATTAATCCATTGTTTCTCATAGTAAGCATTCACCATGAACATTGCAAATTTCATTAAAACCAAGTGTGGCATTTTCTGGACACAATGTTCATGATCATTGGGTCCTAATAGTGACAAACACAAACATATTCTCTGGTATGGAAGGCTGTATCGGAATCAGACATTTTAAGCTGCTGACTAAGCCCAGAACTTCAGGGTCATCAGAAATAGCTCCGTGGGAGGCCATACAGGTGACCCCACTGGGACCTGTCAGAGGATGCTCAGGACTTAACCCAGTTTCCTACTTGTTTTATTTCATGTTGCTCCTTCGAATGGTAATGAATGTCTGAATTTCTTTACTGCGGAGAGTTGTAGAGGCAAAATCACTGAAAGTATTTGGAGAGGAGGGAGATAGATTTTTCAAATATTAAGGAGTCGAAGGCTATGAGGAGCTGGCTTGAAAGAGGAGCTGAGGCCTGGGCAAATCATCAAAGAGCTTATTAAATAGAGGAACATGTTTGAAGGGCTGAATGGCCTACTGCTGGTCCTATTTCTTATGCTCTTATGTTCTTTTCCATTAAGCAACTTATTACAATATTCCAGTCCAACCCATTGACTAATGTCTTTATTTTGAGGTCATGAGATGATTCAGCAGGAAGTGTGGGGCATATTGACCAACATGATGTCAAGGCTGAGATTGACTGTATTTATCGTGTTTCTGAAGGGACAGTCACCATCTGGGAATCCAGAACAACTTTGACTTTCAACGCTTCCTTAGGTTTGCTCGAGTTTGTGAAGTTGATGGAACAAAGCAGATTGGCACTCGAGATAAAGTGATGTACATTGACAGATAGAATGGGAAGTCTTGTTAGTTTGTGGGCTATTTACTTATCTGATTTTCGCCACCTTCGCTCAGGCACACAAGAGCCAAATGAAGCACTTCTATTGTCATCAGCCAATTCAATGTTAAATTTTTCCTACGTTTTAGCTCTACCTCTTGGATGGCAAGACTCATCATAAAAACATAGACATAATGAACTGTGGGGAAGAATTAATGACCTACAGTTTCACAGCATTATGTGCTTTCTTTATGTTTATTCTGAAGATGCAGGTATCTCTGACAGGGCTAACATTTATTGGCCATCCCAAATTGTCCTTGAGAAGCAACATTGAGGCACTTTCTGGCATAGATACAATTGGTGTGTTAAAGGTACACCATAGTGCTGTAGGGGAAGGAGAGAGTTCCAAGTTTTTGACCAAGCTATAGTGAAGGAATGGTAATAAATTTGAGCTTTCCAGTGTCATTGGATGAGTCCAGCATGTGATTTTACACAGGCATTTAGATGGAAAAGGCGATTGCAGAAAATTATTTTATACTTTACGTATAGCAGTAGCACAAGAGGCCCCAAATTCAAATAAGTGAAATGCTAATTTATGGCAGAAGTTTCGTACTAATCAAATTGTAAAATTAACTGCAGGATAGAGTACTGGAACACTTTGATGGAGAAATTAAAATTTACAATGTCGGGTTGAGGGCAGCAAGGACCTTAAAATAATTCTGATGCCTGAATAGCTTCAATGTCTGTAATTATTGGGTGTTCCAATTTTAACTAAATTATACGTCGCTAGGTTCAGCTCCAGGGTATCTGTTACTGACAGATTTTACTGAACAATGGCTTATTCCAGTTTACAATATTTTCTCTGCAGGAAGCTGGTGATATGTATGACATGTTTCACACACGCTACACTTTGCATCGCAGAGCCTTTCAACATAGAGTGATCAACAACGTTGAAAGCATGTAAGCATTGCTGTAGGGAAGCCATACATCTCTGGCAGTTGTTTTTGTTATTTATTTTCTCTTATCTCAGCTCAAATATCCTCCTTTGCCCAGCAAGTACTGACTCTTATCTGCTTCCAGTAGTCCTTTGGAACCCTGATCCTACTTGTGAACCCAAGATAGTTTTTGCTACAGCTGGTTGACTGTTCCAAAGAGACATTTCATCTGAAGGACTGCATCTCTGACAGTGCAGTGCCACCTCAGTGCTGTGGTGGGTATCAGCGTTTAGATTTGGTGCTCAAGTCCAAGATTGAGGAAGTTAGTAACATTGTCTGATTGTTTCCTAACGCAATCCCAAGGAGAATAAAACCAACAACAGAGCACTTTTGCTTCGGCTGATCGTTGTGCAAGCTCAACCAGACTGGGGACCAACTCTGGATTTCAATTCATGGCAACTTAAAATTCTTTTGTTTTAAAGAAGCAATGTGGAAAATATTCCAATAACAGTTTTGAAAATATTTAATCCTTCAGGATCACAGAGGCGTTGCTGCTTGCAGATCCACACATTAAGATAACTGGTAAAAATGGGATTAAGTGTACAATGTCCAAAGCAATTGATGACATGGTAGCTTACACCCAACTCACAGGTAAGCATTGTTGTGTCACTCTATTGGATCTAAAGCTGTTCTTCCTTGAATCTTAAAATAAAAACCAAAAGAACTGCAGATGCTCTAAATCAGGAACAAAAACTAAGTTGCTGGAAAAGCTGAGCAGGTCTGGCAGCATCTGTGAAGCAGAAAACAGAGTTAAAGTTTTGGGTCCGGTGACCCTTCCTCAGAGCTGCAGCGATTCATTTCAATTCATCCCACTCTCCAGCACATTATTCCTTGGTTAGGCCACTATTGGAATACTGCATTCAATTCTGGACTCCTAGCTGTAGGAAAGATGTTGTAAAACTTGAAAGGGTTCAGATAAGATTTACAAGGATGTTGCAAGGATTGTTGGCTTTGCGCTATAGGGAGAGGCTGAATAGGCTGGAGCTATTTTCCATGGAGCATCGGAGGCTGAGGGGTGACCTTACTGAGGTTAATAAAATCATGAGGGGCATGGATAGGGTGAATAGCCAAGGTCATTTTCCCAGGGTAGTGGAGTCCAAAACTAGAGGGCATAGGTTTAAGGTGAGAGGGAAAGATTTAAAAGGGACCTAAGGGGCAACTTTTTCACACAGAGGGTGGTGCATGTATGGAAAGAGCTGCCAGAGGAAGTGGTGGAGGCTGGTACAATAACAACATTTAAAAGCCATCTGGATGGGTACATGACTAGAGGGATATGGGCCAATTGCTGGCAAATGGGACTAGATTAGTTTAGGATTCTGGTCAGCATGGACGAATTGGACTGAAGGGTCTGTTTCCGTGCTGTACAGCTCTATGATTCTAAGTACTTATCCAATTCCATTTTGAGTGCTAGCATTGAAGTTGCTTCCAACACTATTTCAGGCAGGACCTTGCAAGTCAAAACAACGAACTGTGTAAAAACATTTCCCCTTAATTCCACCATGTTTCATTCACCAGCTCATTTAAATCTGTCACTTCTCATTATTGATCCTCCTGCCAGTAGAAACAGTTTTTGATCATGTATTGCCTAAAATAATAACTGATGAATCTCAAAGTACGTTACAGCCAATGAAGTATTTTGAAATGAAGTTACTGCCCTGTGGTATAAATTATGGCTATCAATTTGAATTTAGCAAGCCCTCAGCAACATGAAAACGATCAGAAGGACAGATTTTTAATGATGTTGATTGAGGAATAAATATTCACCAGGACAAGAGATTAAATCTTTGGCTCTTCTAGTGCCATGGGATCTTTTAATTCTACCCAAAAGCACAGACAATCCCTTGGTGTGACTATTTCTCTAAAAAATGACACATGTGACTGTGCAACTCACTATCAGTGCTGCACTGAAGTATCAGCCTTCGCAATCTCTCAAAGTCCATCGTTGTTTTGAACAGCATGCTAAATTCTTTAATCTTCATTGCTATAAGGAGAAAAATCCAAGCTTCTCTAATCTCTCCAAATAATTGAAGTTCCTCATTCCTTGTAGCAGCCTGATAAATCTGCTCAGTTCCCTCTTCACACACTGACATCTCTCCTAATATACAGTTGCTAAATTTGTTGATGATACAAAGGTAGGTAAGAAAGTAGCTTGTGAAGAGGATACAAGGACTCTGCAAGGGGATGTGGATAGATAAGTGAACGTGCAAAGGTTTGGTGGATGGGAATGAAAATATGAAGTTGTCCAATTTGGCAGGAAGAGTAGAAAAGCTGCATTTTATTTAAATGGAGAGAGATTGCAGAACTCTGTGGTACAGAGGGATGTGAGCACCGTGGTACATGATTCACCGTAAGACAGCTTGTAGTACAGTAAGTAATTTAGAAGGCTAAATGAATATTTAATTTTATTGAAAAAGGATTAGCATATTAAAATGAGAAACTCTTGCTACAGGGCATTAGTTGGAGTGTACTAGCAGGTTCGGCCTACACTTGGAGTTCAGAACAATGAAAGGTGATTATATTGAATGTGTAAGGCCGAGTTAGGGAGATTTTTGTCTGGGAAGGGAGTCAAGATCTGTACGCAACAGGCAAGAAAGAGAGAGGTGACACCATGATTAGATCAGCCATAATCTTATTGAGTGACAGAGAAAAACTTGATGGGAAGAATGGCCTGGCTCCTGCTCCTTTTTCTTATGTTCTTATATATATTGAGAGAATGAGCCAGAAAACATTGGCGATTTCTTCTTTGTTTCCCAAAGATTACATTAATAAGATGATCACGGGCAATCGTTCGATATTAATGTTACTGATTTTTTTTGGATGGTAGAAGAGCTAACTCACTGAATGTTGCCATGGAGATGGAGGAGGGTTTGGATGTGGGCACACTGGCAGTTTTGTCACATCATTTGTCATGCTGCTTGTCTGTTGCTACTTCCATGCTATATTTCCAGAAGTAGTATTTAGGGAGTGTTACAACAAAGGGACAGCAAGCCAAACCAAATCAGCCTTACTATCACTGAATTCACAACACAGTGAAATTAAAATGGTAAATAACCCTCAAAATTGCCCAAACGTTCCTTTCTTGACTTTATGAATGACACAAACTTTATAACTTAAACAAAGTTAACAACTTACTAATACTGTAACTTTAGCAGAGCAAAGCTAAACAAGGTAATTAATTAATGCCTCTGATTTGAACCCAATCTTCTTTGATTATGACCCTCTCTCACACAGACAGATAAGACAGGCACGGCATAAATTAAACACTTCAGTGGTAAATAAGAGGACCGTAACTTTCCAGTTCACATACGCATTTTTCAATGATGGATGCTAAGATTTGATGCAATGCTTCATGATGGTATATCCTTAGAATGCAAATCATCCTGAGCTCTCCTCATCACTATCAAACCCCTCTGATATCAGCTGTGCTTAAGAGAATAGATCTATTTTGCACACTCCTATTCCTCAGCACCTGATCAGACATCAGGGAGAACAGCAAATGAAATCCAATGGGTATGAGTGCACAAGTTAGGAAGCTGTATTCCTGAGCAGACAATAGAATTAAGCCCTCTCTCTCTACTGGACATGAATTCTCATGCCAGGAGTAGCCACCCTATTGAGGTCAAGGACCTTGTTTTCAATTAGTCCTAGTAATGCCTTTCACTTCCAGAACGATCCTTTCCTTGATGTTGTCTGTTCCTTTCTCCTGTAGGATGGGGATGGCCAGTTTAATCACAGTGAAACCTTCCTGAGGATCATGATGCACATTCAGATGTTTTACTCTTGTCATTGCCTGAGCTTACCTGACCATTCTCCAAGAACAAAGATGATTTCACTCCCTCATGTGAGAGGTGGTATGAGGCACACATCTTCAAAGCTGGAACTGCAGAAACGTTAAACCACAGAGGAGCCCCTTTAGCAGCCGCACCTGCATTGGCTCTCCAGATCAACAGTGCATCTATTGCCACTCCCATGTAACCACACACATCCTTCATTTTCAGATAATAATCTAGGCCTGAATACTTTAATTGAATTAGCCTTCATCACACTGTCAGGCAGCACATTTGACACCCTAACCACTCGCTGCATGAAAATGTTTCCCCGGTGTCTACATTACTTCTTTTGCCAATTACTTTAAATCTATTTCCTCTCTTTCTTAATCCTTCCAACAATGAGAACAGTTTCTCCCTATCTACTCAGACCAGCTCCCTCATGATTTGAATACATCTATCAAACCTTATTTTGATTTTCTCTAAGGGAACAGTCCTAACTTTTCCAATGTGTCTACCTACTTAAAGTTCTTCAACCCTAGAACCATTCTTGTGAATCTTTTCTATGCCATCTCTCACACTTTCATATCTTTCCTAAAGTATGATGCCTAAAAATGGACAGTATCCTACCTGAGGCTAGTTCAGTTTTATAAAAGCTTATCATAACTTTGTTGTTATATTTTATTCTTTTGTTAACGAAGCCTAAGATACTGTATGCTTTATTTACTGCATTTTCAACCTGTCCTACAATCTTCTCTGATTTATGCATATGCACAGACACGTCCCCATATACCAGCACACTGTAACATGAAGTAAATGTTGTCTGTCCCTCTCCCTTCTCCCTAACTGCATCATTTTATGCTTCTGTCAAATTTCATCGATCATTTGTGTGTTCATACTCCTAGCCTATTGCAATCAATTATTTTCTTTCTCACTGTTTGCCACACCTACAAATTTGTATCATTGGCAAATTTTGAAATTTTAATCTATATCCACTTTGCAAGTCATTTATATCTATCAAAAGAAATTGTGGCCCTTGTAATGATTCCTTGGGGAATCTTACTGTCTATCCATACGCCAAACTGAAAACAACCACTTTCCATGACTTACTGGTTTTTGTCCTTAAGCCAAATTTTCAACCAAACTGCCACTGACCCTCCTGTTCCGTAAGCCACAATTTTGTTAACTCATCTTCTAAGTTATGTGCTTGTTACACTGAATGCTACCAATCACAGTCAACCTGCATGGTTTAAAATTTAAACAATCACCACAAAAGGGTGCATTTTGCATGGCAACGTCTCAATCAACCTGAGTCTACTTGTTAACCAACCAATCAGAAAACTCTTCTCATGCAGAATACATGATGGTTTTCTCTCTTAATTAGTATTCTTGCAAATTCTCCTGATGAGTGCAAGGCAAAAACAGTCAGGAAAATGTCTGTTTTATTCTGTATATTCAAGTGGTATTTTCTCAAACAGTTTCTTAAATGAAGAGTCCTCATGAAGGGTCCAGACCCAAAACGTCGACTTTCCTGCTCCTCAGATGCTGTCTGACCTGCTGTGCTCCTCCAGCTCCACATTTTATTGATCCTGACTTCCAGCATCTGCAGTCCTCTCTATTTCTTAAAACCCACATGGACAACATCCACTGTATTCCTTTCATCAAACCTCTTCAAAAAAAAATTGGATGAATCAAATGCAATCTATTACAAATCCACACTGGCTTTCCTTAAATAATGCAAACCCCCCCAAGTGCCTCTTAATTTTATCCCTGACTTTGAACCTTACCCACCAATGAGATTAAGCTGACCTGCACACTTTTTTGAATAAGGGTGTCACATTTGCTACATTCCAAGCCTGTGGTGTCTCCCCACTGCACTGCCCACCACCTACTGTGCCACCCCCCCCAACCCCCCCCACCCTCCCTCACTCTCGTACCTTTGGAAAATTGGTTGGTTATGATGAACTTTTTCATAGCTCATCTTCCTTTTGCAATCTGTGATGCAAACCATCCTGTCCATTGTAAAAATAGCCAAGCTTTTCAGTAAATCCTGTTGATCAGGTTTTACTCCCATTAATTCCTCTTCTATCTCCCATATTTGACATGTGGAAGTCATTTAAATGCCTACTGATCAGAGTTCAGGATCGGTATGTTCCAGTAAGGAGGAAGGACAAGAATGGCAGGTATGGGACCCTTGAATGAAGAGGGAGATTGTTAATTTAATCAAAAAGGAAAAAGAAGCATATGTAAAGTTTTGAAAGCTAAAAATCAGACAAGGCCCTTGAGGAATATAAAAAAAGTAGGAAAGAACTCAAGCAGGAAATTAGGAGAGCAAGAAAGGACCATGAAATGCCCTTGGCGAGTAAAGTTAAAAAGAATCCCAAGGCATTTTATCCACACATTAGAAGCAAGAGGATAACTAGGAAGAGGGTAGGAGAACTCAAGGATAAAGGAGGGAACTTGTGCTTCAAGAGAGAGGATGTGAGTGACGTCTTGAATGAGTACTTTGCATTAGTATTCACCAAGAAGAAGGATGTGGAGGAAAGTGAGATTAGTGTGGGGCATGCTTCTATGCTAGGGCATTTTGAAGTCAAGGAAGAATTGGTGTTACGTCTCTTGTAGTGCTTTAAGGTGGATAAGTCCCCAGGGCCCAGGTTACTGAGAGAAGCAAGACAGGAGATTGCTGGGGCCTTGACTAAGATCATTGAATCCTATCTAGCCACTGGACAGGTCCCTGAGAACTGGCGAGTAGCTAATGCTGTTCCTCTCTTCAAGAAGGGATATAGAGATAAATCCAGGAAATTATAGACCAGTGAGTCTCACATCAGTGGTTGGGAAGCTATTGGAGATAGGATAGGATTTACACGCATTTGGAAAAGCATGACCTAATTAGGGAGAGTCAGCATGGCTTTCTTTGGGGAAAGTCACATCTTAACTCGATTGATTTTTTTTGAGGAGGTGACGAGGGTGGCCAGTGAGGGTACAGCAGTGGATGTTGTTTACATGGATTTTAGTAAGGCTTTCAACAAATGTCCCTCATGGTAGGCTCATCGAGAAGATTAAGATGTATGGAATCCACAGTGACTTGGCCATTTGGGTTCAGAATTAGAATATAGAGGACAGAGGGTGGTGGTGATAGTGGAGGGTGATTTTCTGGCTGGAGATCTATGACTAGTGGTGTTCCACCAGGATCCGTACTGGGACCTGTGCTGTTTGTGATTTATATAAATGACTTGGATGAAATCCTGGATGGATGGGTTACTAAGTTTGCAGATGACACAAAGACCAGGCAAGTTGTGGATAGTGTAGAAAGTTGGCAAAGGATACAGTGGGATATAGATTAGCTGCAGATATGGGCAGAGAAATGGCAGATGAAGTTTAATCCAGGCAAGAGTGAGGTGTTGCACTTCAGGAGATCAAATGCTAAGGGAAAATATAATGACAGAACCCTTAACAGCTTTGATGTACAGAGGAACCTTAGAGTCCTAGTCCATAGCTCCCTGAAAGTGGCCACACCAGTGGATAGGGTGGTAAAGAAGGCGTATGGCATGCTTATCTTTATTGGTCGGGTTAGGAAGTGATGTTGCAGCTTTATAAAAGTTTGGTTAGGCCAGAATATTGTGTTCAGTTCTGGTCGCCACATTACAGGAAGGATATAAAGACTTTGGAGAGAGTGCCGAAGAGATTTACCTGGATTAGAGGGTACGATGTGTAAGGAGAGGCTGGACAGACTACGGTTGTTTTCTGTGGAGCAGAGGGAGCTGAGGGCAGAACTGATAGAAGTTTATAAAATTATGAGAGGCATAGATAGGGTTGACAGTCAGAATCTTTTTCCCCAGCATTGAAATGTCTAATACTTGACGGCATGCATTTAAGGTGAGAGGGAGGGGAAAGTTCAAAGGACATGTGAAGGGCAAGCTTTTTATTTAAACACAGAGTGGTAGGTGCCTGGAACGCGCTGCCAGGGGTAATGATGGAGGCAGATACAATAGGGCTTTTAGACAAGCACATGAATAAGCAAGGAATGGAGGGATATGGACCAAGGGCAGGCAGAAAGGATTAGTTTAACTTAGTGTCATGTTCAGCACAACATCATGGATCAAAGGGCCCGTTCCTGTGTTGTACTGTTCTATATGCTACTTTCTATCTCCATTTCTAATATCTTGCAATGTCGCCTTCCTAAAGGAAAGCTGATACAAGGTATTGGTTACACATTCCGAATTTGTCCTGCACATAAATTACTTTCTATGTGTTTCATAGACCTGAGCCCACCATTTAGAAATAAGGCATCCCTCCGCTTCATGCTACAGCCTGAACTCCAGGGAGGTGTTGTTAAACCATGGGGCTGCATTTCCATGACAGGGTGCCATAGAAATTTGATGTCTGGCTACAGTCACATTGATGGCTGACAGACCCCTTTAAAATGGGGACAGCCATGATTCTAGATCACACCCATTAATTCCACCTGCTGTTTTCTAATTGGACAGCAATCACAATGGAAAACCATTCATAGAAATTCTGGCAGATGTTGCATAACTATCTCGAATGGATCAGGAAGTGGAATTGGTCCCTATATTGGAATCGTGATGAACTCTGCAAACTCCAGCCCAATATTCTTAGTTAACGGCACCTTCAATTTTTGTTTTGCCAGACTCTGTCTTTGAAAACATCCTGAATTCGTCTGACCCTGCATTGAGCGAAGCACAGGAAATCCTGAGAAATCTTGTGAAGCGCAAGCTATTTAAATTCATCAGGGAAGCTCGGTTTGCAGAGAATACAGAAAATTTGGAAGTATGTATTGTGTACAACTATATTCAGCATCTGCACCTAGAAACAGGGGACTGACGTCCAAATAGTCACAGCCAGGCTTGGTACTTGGCATAAGTTGGTAGTTGGCATGATCAGTAAGCTTCACACAGTCGGGAAGGAGAGATCACATCCAGACTGAGACACTGCCCAAGGCAAATTGAAGCCGAAGATCAGGACCTGGCACAAAAGAGTGACGTCACAGGTACACCATAAGTTAATTGGTTGATGATAATTTGACTATCTATTGTAGGTTACTCTATGATTAAAGGTAAATAGGGGGAATATTTACAAACTTCAAACTAAAAGACTAGTAGGAATTTTTCAAAAAATAAATTAAGGACCAAGTCATTAAAATAGAGATATCTGGCCAGGCAATGTGTTGTAACTATATGCTGCGTCAGCTGGTGGACACCATTGAAGTTCATAGTGACCACGTTTGTAGTAAGTGTTTGTTGCTTGAGGAACTCTGGCTCAGATTGGATGAGCTGGAGTCTGAACTGTAATACATCAGGAAGGAGGAAAGTTACCTGGATGCCATGTTTCAGGAGGTAATCACACCCCTTTCATTAACCACTTTGAATTCAGTCAGTGGGTCAGGACAACAGGGTATGAGGCAGGGAGAGGAATCCAGGATGGAGTGCTGAAGGAGCCTCAGTCCTCGAGCTTTTCTAACAGTGCGTCCAGTGTGGATGAAAATGTGGGCTGCAAGGAGGAATAGCAAATTGACCCTAGCACTGAGATACAGGGATCCATTCAAGAGAGGGTAGAAAAGAGAAATGTATTTATAATTGGGGATAAGGTCAGAAATCAATGACACAAGGTTATAGTCCAACAGGTTTATTTGAAAACACAAAGTTTCGGAGCCTTGCTCCTCCTCAGGTATTAATTGGAGATAGTGTTGTTAGGGAAAAAGGCACTGTTCTCTGTGGTCAGGATGGAGGATCTCAAAAGAATGTTGCCTACCTGGTGTCTGTGTTCAGGATATCTCATCTGGGCTGCAGAGGAACTTGGGGTGGGAGGGAAAAGATCCAGTTATTACAGTACATGGAGGGACCAATGATATAGGTGGACAAGGAAAGAGGTTCTGCTGAGGGAATATGAACAGTTAGGGGTTAAATTAGAAAGCAGAACCAAAAAAGGTAATATTCTGTGCATTACTTGTTGAGCCATGGGCAAATTGGCACGGTTAAAGAGGTAAACACATGGCTCAAAGATTGGTGTGGGAGAAATAGGTTTGAATTCATGGCATCAATGGGAAAGGAGGGAGCTGTTACAATGGGACAGGCTCCACCCTAAACATGCAGGGACCAGAGTCCAGACAAATTTCATTGCGAGGGCTGTGGTTAGGGCTTTAAACAAAATAGTATGGGGATAGGTTCAGTTGCATAGAAAATTGTGGAAAAAGTTAAAGTGGGGTAGGGCTCAGCAGAGCTTACTTAAAGTTTCCAGAACAGATAATAAGACAGAGTACGGGAAGGGTCGGAAATCTCACTTCAGGCAAAGCAGATAACTGGACAACCATAAACTGGAAAGAATGCAGAAAAAATTCACAAAGATGCTGCTGGGACTGGAGGGCTCGAGCTGTAGGGAGGGGCTGAATGGGCTGGGACTTCTTGCCCCTGGAGCGTCAGAGGCTGAGGGGTGACCTTACAGAGGTTTATACAATCATGAGGGGCATGGATTGGGTGGATAGCCAAGGTCTTCATCCCAGGATAGGGGAGTCCAAAACTAGAGGGGCATAGGTTTACGGTGAGAGCGGAAAGATTTAAGGGGTCCTAAAGGGCATTTTTATTCACACAGAGGGTGGTGCGTGTATGGAATGAGCTGCCAGAGGAAATGGTAGTGGCAGGTACAATAACAAAATTTTAAAAAGACATTTGAACAGGTGCATTAATAGGAAGGGATTAGAGGGATATGGGCCAAATGGGATTAGTTCAGTTTAGGATGCTTGGTTAGCTTGGATGAGTTGGGCCTAAGCATCTGTTTCCAGGGTGTATGACTCTAAGACTCAAGTGGTCAGTCATAGCAGGACTGAGAGTGCTGTATTTAAATGTATGCAGTATACAAAATAAGGTGAATGAGCTTGTAGCACAAATTGAAATTGACAATTACGGTGTTGTGGAGATCACACAGGTGTTGCTGCAAGGGGATCAGGACCGGGAACTAAATATCCAAGGATGCACGTCCTAACAAAATAGACAGACTAATGGGCAGAGGGGCCTTGTTAGTAAAAGATGAAATTAAAATCGATAGCAAGAAATGATATAGAGTTAAAAAGATGTAGAATCTGTGTGAGTGGAGTTGAAGAACCACAAAAGGAAAAGAAACCTTGATGGGAGTTGTGTACAGACCTCCTAGCAATAGTCAGGATATGGGGAAGAAAATCAATCAGGAGATGGAGAAGGTATGTAACAAAGACACTATTACAATAATCATGGGTTCTTTCAATATTCAGGTGGACTGGAAAAATCAGATTGGTAGTGGATCTCAAGAAAATGAATTTGTGGAATGTCTGCAAGATGGTTGTTTGGAGCAGCTGGTGATAGAGCCCACAAGAGAACAGACAGTTCTCAATTCGGTGACATATAATGAGGGAGACTTGACTAGGGACCTTAAGGTGAAGGAACCTCTAGGGGGCAGTGACCATAATATGATAGAAGAATTCACCCT
This sequence comes from Rhincodon typus, assembly GCF_021869965.1. Taxonomy (NCBI): domain Eukaryota; kingdom Metazoa; phylum Chordata; class Chondrichthyes; order Orectolobiformes; family Rhincodontidae; genus Rhincodon; species Rhincodon typus. The sequence goes on from NC_063350.1 coordinate 9,261,190, forward strand.
GAAGTTTGAAAGGGAAAAGCTGGAATCAGATGTAATGGTTGTACAATTGAATAAAAGTAACTACAAAATCATGAAGAAGTTGCTGACCAGAGCTGACTGAAAGAGGAGCCTCAAAGGGAAGATGATGGAGCAGCAATGGCAGAGTTTCACCGTAATTCAGGAGGCACATTAGAAATCCATCCCAAAAAGGAAGAAGAAACATACTAAGGGGAAGATGAGGCAACCATGTCTGACAAGGGAGATAGGAACAGCATAAAAGCAAAATAAAAAACGTAGAATGTGGTGAAGATTAGTGGGAAGCCAGAGGATTGGGAAGCTTTAAAAACCAGTAGAGGATAAGTTAAAAAAAGGGCAGAAGAAGATGAAATGAGAGTAAGCCAGAATATTGCAAGAGCTGTTTTTAGATATCTAAAAAGAAAGAGAGATTAGAGTGGACATTAAGCTGGAAAATGAGGCTGGAGAAGTAGTAATGGAGAACAAAGAAATTATGGAGGAAATTGCTACTTTGCACCAATTTTCACAGTGGAAAAAAACCAGCAGCATACCAGAACTTCAAGAGAACCAGGAGACAGGAGGTGAGTGTAGTGACCATCACTAAGGAGAAGATGCTAAGGAAGTTGAAAAGTCTGAAGGTGGATAAATCACCCAGAGCAGATGGATTACACTCCAGAGTTCTGAAGGAGATAGCTGAGGGGTTATAGAGGGATTGGTAAGGATCTTTCAGGCATCACTGAGTCATGGAGGGTCCCAGAGAACTGGAAATTGGCTAATGTAACACCCCTGTTTAAGAAAGGAGAGAGGCAGAAGACAGGAAACTGTTGGCTGGTTGGTCTAACCAAGGTCATTTGTAAGATTATTAGGGATGAGATTGTGGAGTACTCGGAAGTGTATGGTAAAATAGGGCTGAGTCAGCATGGCTTAGTCAAGGGGAGGTCATGCCTGACAAAACTGATAGAATTCTTTGAGGAGGTAACAAGCAAGTTAGAGAAAGGAGAGCTATTGGACGTGATCCATTTGGATTTCCAGACAGCATTTGACAAGATGCTGCGCAGGAGACTGCTAAATAAGAAAAGATACCATGGTGTTTGGGGCACGGTACTGACATGAATAGAGGATTGTCTGACTGGCAGAAGACAGACAGTAGGGATAAAGGGGTCTTTTTCAAAATGGCAGTTGGCGACTAGTGGATTACTACAGGGTGCTATTGGGACCACAACTATTCTCATTATAGGTTAATGATCTGGATGAAAGAACTAAGGGCATTGTTGCTAAGTTTGCAGCTGACACAAAGATAAGTGGAGGGACAAGTGGTGTTGAGGAAGCATGGAGGCTGCAGAAGTACTTGGACAGATGATGAAAGTGGGCAAAGAAGTGGCAGATGAAATACAATGTGGGAAAGTGAGGTAGTAAGAATAGAGGCGTATACTATTTTCTAAATCGGAAAGGCTTCCAAAATCTGAAGTGCAAATGGACTTGGGAGTACTACTTCAGGATTTTCTTAATGTTAAGATGCAGTTTGATTTGGCAGTTAGGAAAGCAAATACAATGTTAGCAATCATTTCAAGAGGGCTATAATACAAGAGCAGAGATGTAGTGCCGAGGCTGTATAAGGCTCTGGTCAGAATGCATTTGGAATATCGTACTCAATTATGGGCCCTGTATCTAATGAAGGATGTGCTGGCATTAGGGGGGATCCGGAGGAAGTTTACAAGAATGATCCCAGGGATGAAGGGCTGGCGGGGAATCAGACTGAAACTTACTTGTACGGAGAGGCCTGGCTAGAATGGAAATGGAAATGCTGTTTCTCCTAGGAGAAGAGACTAGGACCCAGAGGAACAGCCTCAGAGTGAAGGGAATGAGCCTTTAGAACTGAGATGAGGAGGAATTTCTTCAGTCAGAGTGTGGTTAGTCTGTGGAGCTCATTGCCACAGAAGGCTGTATGTATTTAAGACAGTGATGGATAGGTTCTTGATTAGTAAGGACGTCAAGGGTTATAGGGAGCAGGCATGAGAATGAGGTTGAGAAACCTATCAGCCATGATAAAATGGCAGAGCATTCTCAATGGGTCAAAAATCACCTAATTCTGAAATAACTTCACAGAGGCCAGTATCCCATCACCAAGTCACCCTTTATTTACACATGGAGAGCACCTGACACTAATCCAGCTCCCTCAGAGCCAACTCTCAGTGAACAGGATGTCTGACGCTCCATTCTTATCTGTCAGCCAGGGCTCCCTGATTGGGGTTGTTAATTAGCTCCAATCTGGAACTCATTTGGCTAACCTCATTACAGTCACTTCATCTCTCCCTCGGATTCTGAGGACATAGGCTGGTGCTTTTTGTAGCTCCTCCTGGGAGTTTTAGCACTGGGTCAGGTTTCTCCAACTCTGCCTCTGATCCAGGCAGCATGGAAGCACAATAGCTCACCTCTTGCGCCTGGAGTGTCTCAAAAGAAATTTATTCTTTTCTTCAGGCGGTGCAGATGTCTCGATGCAGTGACATCCACCATGTCCATCTCCGATTCCGAGGGATCAACATTTGACGGAGGGGGAGAACCCATGGTTCCAACAACCTTTCTGACTGCTCCAAGGAGTTGGGCATGTTTTGGTCCCACCCCGTTTACAAGTTTATAGCTTTCTTATGGTTCATGTGCTTGTTCAGGACTGTTGCACCAATCCAAACTTTTTACATCACTGGACCTAACTTCACATCGATCATGCCTCTTACCCATGCAGGGCCATTTCCTTGGCTTCTATACCAAACTTTGTCCCTTGAAGTAAACTCTGCCTCTCTCATGTAGCGGAGTCTGGCATTGGCGTTCCTGATGGCATTTCACCCTCCCCCCAGGTCTGGGAAGGTCAGATTTAACTCGGTACAGAGTCTTCCCCACCATTAGCAACTCTACTGGAGCTATGGATAGCTATGGATATTGGATGATGGATAGTAAGGAGCTGTCCTTATATGATGAATACTATTTAACTTCAAGAAATACTTAAATTTCCTGCTGGTAAACAATGGGCTGTTATCTGTGACCAACATTTCTGGGAGTCCGTATATTGTAAAAGGTGTGCACAGTTTTTCTATCGTTGTCCCCATATTTGACAAATGCACTCTATGCACATCTAGCCACTTTGATTGGCATCCACAATGATTAAGAACATTGAGCCCACGAAAGGACCTGCATAGTCAATATGTAACCGAGTCCAGGGCCATTCCCATGAATGTGGAGAGCTGCAGGCAGTAATTTTTTGTCCTTGTTGGCACTCTGGGCACTGCGGCTATATCTGCATCCATTTCTTGCCATCAGATGTAACTTCTAGCCAACATCTTCATTTTGGAAACTTCTGGAGGAGTTCAGCCAGTATCTAGCAGCAACCTTTGCTCAGGACAATCATGCTTGCTCCCCATCATAATCACATGCTGTGATCTGGTCTCTCCAGGTCCAGAAAGGTCTCAGTTCTGGATGTGATAGCCCTTTGACATTCCCCATCCCCACCAGCTGTTTCAGTTTAGCCAGGACCAGATCTTTCTGTGCCTAAAGTCTGGTATTGTTGGCTGTGACTGGAAGTGTGTCTGAAAAATTTAAAATCATTATGGACTTTTCCAGTGGCGGTACTACTGATGGTATATCTGCCAGCGGGATGTGGTTCAATGCATCCACATTTGCTACTTGGCTTCCCAGACGGTATTCTGACTTGTAATTATATGCAATTAGTACTAGAACCCACTGCTGAATATGGCCTGAAGCTATGGGCAGCACTGCCTTGTCCTCTTCAAGTAGACCTAGCAGGGATTTATTATTACAAATTTACGTCTGTAAAAAAGGTATGGGTGGAACTTTGACTCCAAATATGACCACCAAACATTCCTTCTCTATCTGGGCATATTTACGCTCTGCATTAGCCAAAGTTCTGGATGCATACACCATTGGGCGTTTCTCTCCATTAGGCCACCTATGAGCTAATACTACTTTATGCCCTGATACCATACAGGAAGGCAATACCAGATCTCACTTGGGATCATAGTGTGACAACACTTAGAAGATGATAGCTGTTTCTTCATTTCCTTGAAAGCAATGGCTTGGCTACGTGACCATTTCTAAGACTTACTCTTTTTTAAGAGTTGACGCAAAGTGCCAGGTTGGAAGCCAGGTTATGTATGAACTTACCATAGTAATTCACCAGCCCAAGGGTAGACCTAAGCTCCAGTACGGATGTGGGAATCAAAGGCACCTGTGATCGCCCTCACTTTATTTTCCAACAGGTGTAACCCAGTCTTGTTGACTACATAGCCCAAGTAAAGTGTCTGGAACATACATTGTTCCCCTTCTAAGGCATACGCCCACTTTGGAGAAACATTTAAGGACTGTGTCCAAGTGCTCCTTATTGCACATCATCTAGATAAATTGTGACATGGGGTAGACCACGTAAAATGTTCTCCATTGTCCGCTGAAAAATGGCACAGGCTGACAATACCCCGAGTGGTGGTCTCAAATATGGGTACTAATTGTAGCATTCTTCTGGGAATCCTCAATTGACCGCAATTGCAAGTACACATGGCTCAGGTCCAGGTTTGTGAAGTACAGCACCTTCCCCCTAATCCTTCCAGCTTTGCGTATAAATGCTCGATGCAAGGGATTGGGTAAATGCTGTGAAATGCTGTTTACTATTAGTTTAAAATCCCCACAAAGGCAAAGCAATCTGTCAGGCTTCACCATCAGTACAACTGACACTGCCCATTCCACAAACTGGGCTGGTCTGATGATTCCTTCACTTTCCAACCTCCTGATTTCTGCCTCTACTTTTGCCCGTAAGGTGGGCGTAAGGTACTGGGGTGGGCCTTGCAGAATCATGGAATTGTTTCCTGGTCAACAGGCAAGGTAGCCTTGGCTCCTTTGATAGTCCCTGGAAAACTTCCAGGTACTTAAATTAGGAATTCGCTCAGGCAGCCATTTTCTAATCAAAAAATAGTGATCCAATCTAAATGAATCTTCCTGAACCAATTTCACCCCATCAAGCTTGGGCCTGAGACTTTTACTATAATCAGTGGTAGCTGAACCAGCTGATTCTCATAAGACACAGGAACCAAAGTTATACCCTTAATCTGTAGGGGTTCCCCGGTATTGGCTCTCAGTCTAGCCGAGTTCTTGCGCACACTTGAGGGTTGGAATCCAGAACGAATTTTGTTAAAGAATGATTCTGCGATCACCAAAACAGCCACACTGGTATCGACCTCCATTAGAACCCGGTGACGTTTAACCAGATGTTTATTTTAATTGGTTCTGATTTGGATGTTGCTAAGCAATTCAACTGTTCCAAACCCAATATAGGTGGACCTCCCAGGATGTGCACTCTCCTGGACACTGGCCTAGGAGCTCTTCCCCTTTTAGATCTAGTGGGATTCATTTGCTATCTCGAGACCGTGTACTGGCAGCAACTACAATGGTTTGATGGCCCAGATCCTGAAGAAACTTTTAACCATTTGGTCAAGGCTTTGTTTTGAGGTTTTGCTAAGCAGCTGACCTACAGTCTCCCTGTTCAGGATATGGCCTGAGTGAGGCTATATACTTGCCTTAATATGGCACTCAGATGGTGTTCCCCAAGCTCAGTGGGGTTGGTGAGGATGTTCACTTCCATCAGAATACCCTGCAACTCATACTCCACTTGCCACATTTTATAATGATAGAACCAGTTGTAGTAGCGGTTTGAAGTCCATTCAGCTAGTAGGCACTTTTGCATGGTTACATTATTAATCCCCCATACCAAATAGTTTCTCAGCACCTCATTAAGGATTAAACCAAAGACATGCCTCTGCCAGTTAGCTTAACTACGTCAAAAATCCCAATATGGTTCCCCTGTTTCTCAAGTTGCCAAGTAAAACCAATAGCATCTCAGAATTAGAGAGGGCTTGGGGGTGTAACATTCCTTAACTAAATCTATCAACTCTTGAAAGGCTTTCATATCTGGTGCCTCAGGGAAAGTTAGGCTCCGAGTGACCATAAACGCTGCAGGTCCACAAGCTGTCAGGAGAATGACTCATTGCTTTTCATCCGCCCCAATATAATTTACCCAGGAAAAAAAAGCGCACACTCTTTCCACATACTGGGCCCAGTCTTTGACAGCAGGATCAGACAAGCCAAGCTTCCCAAATAACAGCGTGATGCCAGAAATATTTAGCCCAAGTCAAAGACGATTGTAGCAAATCTCTTCAGGAGCAAGCTTTTCTCTCGTCTCCACTGAAGTAACCCCACAGAGGCCAGTATCCCATCATCAAGTCACCCTTTATTTAAGCATGGCAAACTCTTGATACTGATCCAGCTTCCTCAGAGCCAGCACACAGAGTGAATAGAACCTCTGAATCTCCTGTTATATCTGTCAGCCAGGGCCCCCTGATTGGACCAAATTAACATCCCCAAACAGGATATTCTATGTTGTCCACCTGACTGACCTCATTATAATCACTACAAATTCTGCCCCTGTATGTTCTGGCTTTATGATCTCCACCCAGCCTGACCCCTTTATTCCAGGGTTCCACATTCTCCTGCTTTGTAGAATAAAGGGGAGACAATGGCCTAGTGGTATTATCACTGGACTATTAATCCAGTAAACCCAAGTAATGTTCTGGGAACCTGGCTTCAAATCCTGCCATTGCAGATGATGGAATTTGAATTCAATTTTTTTTTTTAAATCTGGAATTCAGAGTCTAATGATGACCATGAATCCATTTCTGATTGTCAAGAAAAATTCATTTCATTCACTAATGTCCTTTAGGAAAAGAAACTGCCATCCTTACCTGAACTGGCCTACATGTGACTCCAGACCCACAGGGATGGGCAACAAATACTGGCCTACTAGTGATGCCCTCATCCCATGGATGAACAGTAAAAAAATGTTCTCTTGAGCACTGTAGATGGTGACTCGGTGGAGCGCTCATTATGTGCATAGTTTACACACAGTACCTTGGAGAATGTGGTTCACAACTCGTGCCTGATCTGAACCCAGTAGGTCCCACCATGGTTTGGACTTATTGCTTCATTCTGAAAACTCTTGAGCCTGTAGACAGCAACTGGGAAAGGGAGAGAACAAAGCAAACTGAAGGAACTAACTGAGAGAGCCCCTCAAACTGGGAGAGGTTGAGAAAGCGAATTACAGACTTGGGAGAAATGGGCGAGCAATATTTTCAGGGAAAGACAGAGACAAACAAACAAGAAGGAGGAGCAAGACTACTATACAAACTGGGAAAGGAAAGACAAAAAAACACAAGCTAAGGGAGAAGAAACCTAAACTGGAAGAGTGAGAAAAAGAAATGTAAATTGGGAGAGAGGGAGAGAGAAACAAAAACTGAAAGGAGAGAGTGTTTGTGTACTGTTATGTATGAACATATCAATGTAGACCAGGACATTTAGACTGCTCAGTCATTCAATAAAATCGTTGCTAATCTTATTGTAACCACAAATCTGCATTCTTGCCTACTTCTAATAACTTTTAACCCTTGCTTAATACAAATCAATCTACCTAAGCCTTAAAATCTCCACAGACTCCTCATCCACTACCTTCTCAGGAAGACATCTCTGAACTGATTCATTAGAAAATATCCAATGACTCACAACCCTCTAATCAGTAACCACTAGTTCTAGATTCTCCTATGGGAATATATTCTTTCCACATCCATCCTGTCAAGATCCTTCAGGATCATATATGTTTCAATCAAGTCACCTCTTATTTTTCTAAACTCCAGCAGACACAAGCCTGGCCTCCCTGACCTTCCGTTGTAACACAACACTGCTCACCCCATTCAAGGGATAAGGAATTGCACTAGAGAGTTTCCTGGGCTGGGGGGTTTTAGTTGTGAAGGGAGATCGGGTAGTTTGGAGTTGTTTTCCTTGGAGAAGAGAAGACCAAGGGTGAACATGATTGAGATATATAAGATTCAAGTGGCATTCCACTCATAAAGGTAAAGTTGCCATAGTCTTACCAGACCAGAGGCTGCTCTCTAATGAGAGTGGTTTAACCCAAGGATTGCCATGCCTCAGGTGAGGGGAAAGGTTGAGAAGGACAGTACTTCATGATAATCTCAGCTGTTACAGGAATTGAACCCACATTGTTGAACCCTACTTTGCATCACAAACCAGCTGTATAACCAACTGAGTCAACGATTCTCCAATTCCACTCATAGCATCTTGCCAACCACAAGAAGATTCAATTATTCCTACTGTCTGCATCCTATTAGCCAGCCAAACTTCTATGCATGCTTATATGCTAACCCCTACATTATAAGCCTTTATTTTCTATAGTAATCTTTAAATGTGGCACCTTATCAAATGCCTTCTGGAAGCCTAATATCCACCAGTTCCCCTTTATCTACAGCATGTTACCTCCTCAAAGAACCCAAATAGATTGGTTAATCATGATTTTCCTTTCACAAAACCATATTGACTGTGCCTGATTACTTTGAACTTTTCAAATTGCCTTGCTATCGAACACTTTCCTTATGACAGATGTTGAGTAAACTGTCATGTAGTTTCCTGCTTTCTGTCTCCTTTGCCTTTTGGATTAGCACGATTAAGAAATAACAATAACACACGAAACTTGCAGGGGTTTGTGCCACAATTTTGAGAGTTTCCCTACAGGTGAGCTCTGCAATGGCCTGACAGTCATACTCACCAAACCATACCTCTCTGCCCATGTTCAGTCTCCATTACTATCCCAAGAAATATCCAGCACCACATGCAGTTCAGAGCCAGCGGAGATAACAGCACAAAAACAGAAGTTGCTGGAAAAGCTCAGCAGGTCTGGCAGCTTCTGTGAAGAGAAATCAGAGTTAACATTTTGGGTCAGGTGACCCTTCCTCAGAACCTTCTCTGATTTCTCTTTACAGATGCTGCCAGACCTGCTGAGCTTTTCCAGCAACTTCTGTTTTTGTTCCTGATTCACAGCATCCGCAGTTCTTTCAGATTTTACTTAGAGATAACAGCACAATGGTGTAGTCAGAAGTGAATCACCTGGGAGTCCTAAACATTGACTGTAAACCCTATGAAATCTTACGACATCATGCCAAACATGGGCATCAAAATCTCCTGCAGATTACTGCATATTCTGCTGCTTCAGCTGATGATTTATCATTTCCTCTTGTTGAATTCTAATGGGTCGAAGTACCAAGGGTGGCAAGGGTACAGAATTTGGATGGACAGACGGACGGACTCAGAAGTAACAAAATAAATAGTCCAGCATGATAGGTGATAGGAATAAATGTGGCGGAGAGTGAAACATTGAATACGGAGGTTAGTGGGTTGATACATGAGGATAAGGGGGATTGGTGGGGACCAATCCCTATCCCTACCTACCTGCACTCACCTATCACCATCCCACCTACTTTCCCCAGCCCCACCCCTCCTCTCTCTATTCATTTCGGAGTTCCCTTCCCCCTCCCCCATTTCTAAAGAAGGGCTCCGACCTGAAACATCAACTTTCCTGCTCCTCGGATGCTGCCTCGCCTGTTGCACTCCTCCAGCTCCACACTGTGTAAATCTACACTCGTCCCACTTTCCAGCACCAGGCCCATAGCCTCGGATGTTATGATGTTTAAAGTGCTCATCCAAGTTCATTTTAAAGATTGTGAGGGTTTTGGCCTCAACTACGCTCCCAGGCAGTGTTTTTCAGACCCCCACCACCCTCTGTGTGAAACAGCTTTTCCTCAAATACCCTCTAAATCTCTTGCCTTTCACCTAAACATTATACCCCCTTGTTATTGACCCTAACTGTTCATCCTATAGTCTGTTTCTCCTCGTGGGTAAATCTAGAATTCAAAGACACAGTTTACAAATATGTGGTTTCCCATTAAAGGTGGCAACGAGAACAGTATTTTCCTACTAATGCTCATTAGTGCTTCGAATTCTCTTTCTCTTTTAGCACTGAAAGTCAAGTTATTGAGTGAGTATGTTCAAGGATAATTTTGAAATATTCTTGATTTACAATGGAGTTAATGACTATGGGACAGACAGGGAGGTGAAGGAAAAGCCACAATCAGAGTAGGCATTTTCTTATTTAATGGCATAGCACCCTTGACAGGCTGAATGGCCTACTCTCGCTCCTATTTCTTATATACGCTGCTGTCAAATTTTGCCTCAAACCCTTTTGCCCAAGAAAAACAGCCCCAACCTTTCCAACCTAACTCTAACTAGAACCCCCCATCCCTGTACCCATTCTTGTCTGCACCATCTCAATTCCAGAATTAGATGCATTGTCCTCGTTGCGAGCTAAGCGGAAATATATTCAAATAATATAAAAGAAACAAAAATGGAAGAAACTCTGCTACTGCAAACCACAGCCACTTGCTTTCACATTTGGAGCAGTAGTTGCCAATTTTCAGACCTCGTTCTCAATGCTGTCGAAAACTACACGTACCCCTCCCTCACCTTCCGGTCTGATTTCTTCAACACTGCTCTACTTAACCTTGTTAAATGTAGTTACAATTAACTCTTAAATTGCCAACTGTTTTCCTGTCTGGGATAGTAAGAACTGCCGATGCTGGAGGCAGAGATAACACAGTGTGGAGCTGGAGGAACACAGCAGGCCAGGCAGCATCAGAGGAGCAGGAAAGTTGACGTTTTGGGTCGGGACCATTCTTCAGAAATGGGGGAGGGGGAAGGGAGCTCAGACATAAATAAAGAGAGGAGGGGTGGGGCTGGGGAAGGTGGATGGGATGGTGATAGGTGAGTGCAGGTAGGCAGTCGTGGGGATTGGTCAGTGAGGTGGGAGGAGCGGACAGCTGGGAGAGAAGATGGACAGGTTGTGTCAGGTCAAGGAGGCGGGGATGAGAGGGAGGGTTGGTCATGGGATGAGGCTGGGGGTGGGGAGAATTTGAAGCTAGTAAAGTCCACATGGAGACCATTGGGCTGTAGACTCCCAAGGTGGAATATGAGGTGCTGCTCCTCCAGTTTCCAGGTGGCGTCATTGTGACACTGGAGGAGGCCCAGGATGGACATGTCACCCAGGGAGTGGGAGGGGGAGTTGTTTGTCGTGAACAGAGTGCAGGTGCTCTACAAAATGGTCTCCGAGCCTCCACTTGGTCTCTCCGACATAGAGGAGGCCACATTGGGAACAGTGGATGCAGTAGACCACGTTGATGGATGTGCAGGTGATCCCCTGTCTGATGTGGAAGGTTTGTTTGGTACCTTGGATGGAGGGGAGGGGTTGGTGTAGGGGCAGGTGTAGCAACTCCTGCAGTTGCAGGGAAAGGTGCCGGGGGTTGTGGGGCTAGTGGGGAGCGTGGATCGGACGAGGGAGTCGTGGAGAGAGCAGTCCCTATGGAAGGCAGATGGGGTGGGGAGGGAATATATCGTTGGTTGTGGGGTCAGATTGCAGGTGGCGGAAGTGGTGGAGAATGATATGTTGAATACGGAGTTTGCTGGGGTGATATGTGAGGAATAGGGGGCTTCTGTCTTTGATTTTGTTGCAGGGAGGGGATGTGAGGGCAGAGGTGCGGGAAATGCAAGAGATGCGGTCACGTGCATTTTCGATCACTGAAGGCGGAAAGTTGCGGTTCTTGATGTAAGAGGACATCTAGGATGTTCGGGGGTGAATTGCCCCATCTTGGGAGCAGACGTGATGGAGGAATTGGGAGTAGGGGAACGCATTCTTGCAGGAAGTTGGTGAGAGGAGGTGTAGTCTAGGTAGCTGTGGGAGTCGGTGGGTTTGAAATAGATATCAGTTTCAAGGTGGTCACCAGAGATGGAGACAGAGGGGTCCAGGAAGGAGAGGGAGGTATCAGAGATGGTCCAGGTGAATTTGAGGTTGGGGTGGAAGGTGTTAGTAAAGTTGATGAACTGTTCAAGCTCCTCATGGGAGCATGAGGCAGCGCCAATACGGTCATTGATGTAGCGGAGGAAGAGGGATTGTTCCATGTATCCTACAAAGAGGCAGGCATAGCTTAGCCCATGCGGGTACCCATGGCCACCCCCTCAGTCTGTAGGAAGTGGGAGGAGTTAAAGGAGAAGTTGGTAAGGGTAAGGACGAGTTCAGTTAAGCGGATGAGGGTGTCAGTGGAGGGGGATTGGTTGGGCTTGAGGAGGAGGAAGAAGCAGAGGGCTTTTAGGCCATCTGTGTAGGGAATGCCAGTGTACAGGGATTGGATGTCCACAGTGGAGATCGGGTGTTGGGGCCCAGGGAATTGGAAGTCTTGGAGGAGGTGGAGGGCGTGGGTGGTGTCCCGGACATAGGTGGGGAGTCCCTGGACCAGGGGGGAGAAAACAGAGTCAAGGTAAGTGGAGATAAGTTCAGTGGGGCAGGAGCAGGCAGAGACAATGCGTCGGCCAGGGCAGTCGGGTTTGTGGATTTTGGGATTTGAGTTTGTGGATTTCACGTCTGATTCTTTTACTTTGCAATGTCTGTCGCTTTGTACTTCATTTTGCTCTTCATAACAGTCTGCCACAAATAACAAATTCTTATTTCTTTTTCCAATTAGCTCAATCCTAATTGCGCCCATTAATCCTTCTCTCCCAGTGCTGATTGACTCCCAATGCAGTAGCTTCTCAAGTATAACACCCAGAGCACTTCATGTCCTGTCTGCTTTCTATTTCTATAACCTCCTCCAAGGCTACAATTCCTCCAATTCCCATCTCTTCTGCATCTCAGATTTCCTTTACTGCTCAATTGGTGCTGTTCCCTTCAGTGGCTAAGGCCATACATAAGCTCTGGAATTTTCTCCCTGAACATCACCACCCTTGTCTGTCTCTCTCTCTCTTTTCATCTTGAAGTCACTCTTTAAATGCACCTTGACTTAAAAGTCACTTGACCCAGGTTTTTTTTTGCTTTCATTGTTTCATAGTGAAATAAATTTACTTTTCAACAAAACTATTTTCAAGACAACCCTGTCATAATCTTCTTTTTCTTTCAGGACGAAAGAGAAAACCTGCGTCAGAAATTGGTTAAAGCTACCAGGTTGAATGCAAACGATTTCATAGTAAATGTAAGTCCTGAATGTATGCGGGAATTGTGCCCCAGTTATACATCAGGCGTAGAAACCCTGGCATCAACTGATCTTAGTCCAGGCCCCAACTGAAGCACTGGGAGTAACTTCTGTACAACTGAATTTACAAGACTAAAGGTGTTTGGCAGATGGAGTACAATGTGGGAAAATGTCAACTTGGGCAGGAAGAGTACTAAAGCAATTTACTGATTAGATGGAGAGAGTTTGCAGAGGTTGGTGACAGAGAAACCTGAGTATCCTGGTACATGATTTAACAATTCATATATGCAGATACAGCAAATGTTTAGTAAGGCAAATGGAATGTTATTGGTAATTACAAGCAGAATGGAAGGTAAAAATAAATAAGTGTCTAAACAGGGCTTCCGGGGGACCCCTTCTGCTTATGGTTTTCGTCTCTTTAATTGAAAACTAAAAATATAATTGCTTTACAACCAGTTCAGAAAAAGTTCACAAAACTTGTTTCTGGGATGAATGATTTTAGAAAAGTGAAGGGTGATTTTCTTGAAGCATTTAAGCTCCTGAGGGGGTTCAATAGAGTGAATGCTGGGAGGATGTTGCCTCTTGTAGGGGAGGCTAGATTTAGGGGGCATAGTTTAAAAAGAAGCGATCGCCTTTTAAGACAGCTGTCGAGAATTTCAGAGGGTTATTAGAGTGTAGAATTCTCTTCCCCAGAAGTCAGTGGAAGCTGGGTCATTGAATTTATTCAAGCTAGAGTAAGATTTCTGAGAGACATGAGGGTCAAGGGTTACAGAATGCAGACAAGAAAGTGGGGTTGAGACCACAACCAAATCAACCATGATCTTAAGGCCTACACCTGCTCCTAAGTCCTAAGTTTCTGTTGCTGGAGAAGCTCAGCAGGTCTGGCAGCATCTGTGAAGGAGAAAACAGAGTTAACGTTTCGGGTCCGGTGACCCTTACTCAGAACTTCGGAGTTCTGAGCAAAGGTCTGAGGAAGGGTCACCGGACCTGAGACGTTAACTCTGTTTTCTCCTTCACAGATGCTGAGCTTCTCCAGCAACTTTGTTTTTGTTCCTGATTTACAGCATCCGCAGTTCTTTTGGTTTTTATTCCCCAAGTTTCAGTGTTGTATCAATGACTGACCTGTTCCAGCATTGTTCAAAATACTAGTTTATTTGTTTTGTCAGATGAGTATGGGAGTTTTCACCCTTAGATATTAAACATCCATAATCTCCAGGTAACCTGACTCATTTCTTCAGTATCATCCGAACCATCCCCCTGATTATCCTGAGCTATTTCTCACCACCTTTGCAATTAAATGCCAGGCAACGAGGTCTATGGGTAAATTTCTCAAATTGCCAGCAGTTCAGGCCCTTAAACAGTCAATTAATGGCTACTTAATGGCCTTGACATGCCACCTCCCTGATCATCTGCCCCTCAAGGTGGGTGAGGAGGGTGACTAGCTTACCAATTGGGAAACCATGGCAACTGCCTAACACGTTCGGGCTGGTCACGGACTTCAGGAAACGACGTGGAGAACACACCATTGTCTGCATCAATGATGCTGAGAGAGTGTCAAGTTGCTAAGAGTAACCATCACCAACAATCTGTCCTGGTCCACCCACGTCAACACTACAGTCAAAATAAAACACAATAACAGCTCCACTTCCTCAGAAGGTTATGGAAATTCAGCATGTCCATAAAGATTCTTGCCAATGTAGATGCACTGTAGAAAGCATCCTATCTGGATGCATCACAGCCTGGTATATATATGGCTCTGCCCAAGACCACAAGAAATTACACAGAGTCATAAACACAGCCCAGTCTATTACGCAAAGCAGCCTTTCATCCATTGACTCCATCTATACTTCCTGCTGCCTCAAGAAGGCAGCCAACATAATCAAGACCCCTCCCATTCCATTTATACTGTCTTTCACCCTCTCCTACAGGCAGAAGATACAAAAGTTTTAATACACGTACAGACAGATTCAAGAACAGCTTCTTCCCTGCTGTTATCAGAACGGACCTCTCAAATTCTAATGTTGATCTCTCTCTGCACCTTCTCTGTAGCTGTAACATTGTATTCCATGTTCTGCACTTTCTTCTATTACCCTGATGCACATTGTATGATATGATCTGCCTATATAGTGTGCAAAACAATACTTTTCAATGTGTCACGGTCCATGTGGCAATAATAATACAAATCAAATCAAATCCTTGTTTAAGGAAGGATATAAATGAATTGGAATCAGTTCAGAGAATGAGTGAGTTGTCATATGAGGAAAGATTGGATTGGCTTGTCCCCAGTGGAGTTTAGAAGCCTAGGAGGCTACTTAATTGAAACATAAATTTCAGAGGGGTTTTGACAGGATGCATGTGGAAAGGGTGTTTCCTCTTGGAGTTTGAATCAAGGGTTTACTGTTAAAAATAAGGAGTTGCCCGTTTAAGACGTAGATAAGGAAACATGATTTATAGAGGGTGATGAGTCTTTGAAATTCTCCTTCTCAAAACACAGGGGTAGCAGAGTTTTGAGTCATAGATCTGCAGGGCCTAAGAAAATTGGATGACTTTATCGCTCTTCTTTTTCATTTTCATTTTCTTTTCCTATTTTGGACATTTCTTCTACTTTTCTTCTCTTTCTCTCTGTCTTTGGTATTCCATTGCAAGCTCTTTCTACACCACTTTCTTTTTCTCAAACTAGTTTTTCATTTCTATTTGAAGTGTAGCTGATAACTTGAGTGCTACAAGGATCCTCGTTTTCCCTGTCAAGATTTAAATGCCAATCCTGTTATAATTTCTGGTTTTTGAACATTCTAATTTTAGGTCATTCCAAATGCTGCTGCCGCAAATTATTTCCTGCAAGTACCAGCAGCCCAGACTTCTCTTTCCACAAAATGCCCGAGAATTAAAAATAATGTCTTTTCACTGAACAAGATAAATTAAATGTGAAATCTATCTTTTTCATTCTTTGTAGAGTAATAGAGATGTACAGCACAGAAACAGACCCTTCGGTCCAACTCGTCCATGCCGACCAGATATCCTACATTAATCTAGTCCCATTTACCAGCATTTAGCCCATATCACTCTATTCATACACCCATCCAGATGTCTTTTAAATGTTGTTATTGTACCAGACTCGACCACTTCCTCTGGCAGCTCATTCCATACACGCACCATCCCCTGCGTGATAAAGTTGCCCCTGAGGTCCTTTTAAATCTTTCTCCTCTCACCTTAAGCCTATGCCCTCTAGTTTTGGACTCCCCCCACCCTGGGGAAAAGACCATGGCTATTCACCCTATCCATCCCCCTCATGATTTTATAAAGCACTATAAAGTCACCCCTCAGCCTCTGACGCTCCAGGGAAAACTGGCCCAGAATAATCAGCCTCTCCCTAGAGCACAAACCATCCAACCTTGGCAACATCCTTGTAAATCTTTTCTGAACCCTTTCAAATTTCACAACATCCTTCCTATGGCAGGTAGACCAGAATTGCATACAGTATTCCAAAAGTGGTCTAACCAATGTCGCAACATGACCTCCCAACTCCTATACTCAATGCACTGACCAATAAAGGCAAGCGTACCAAATGTCTTCTTCACTATCAGATATATCCTGCAACTCCACTTTCAAGGAACTATGAACTTGCACTCCAAGGTCTCTTTCTTATGAATATATTTTCCAGCCTAGGGTTCAATCCTGTAGAGTCCCAGTTATGATCCCTGTCAATACTTTTAAAAGAGTCTCAACAACTAGAAAGAACCAAAACACACAACTTCACATTTAATAAGTTTTCTGCTACAAACAAGATAAAATCAACATAAATCAAACAGTTAATGAGCAGCTAATACACTAAACTCAATAAAAGTTACAATAGAAAGTGAGTTAGTTCCAAATGTTAGTTTGCATGAACTATCAGAACTAATGTCTTTTGAAATAACTATACAGTGCAACAAACTTCTGAGAGGTATGTAGCATTAAAGTGACAGTTATAGTTACTCAGAGATTTCTAGCAGCAGTTCACCATGCAGGTCAAAATGTCTAGCTTTTTTTGATAATTGTTCCACTTCATCTAGATTTTCCCAGAAGTTTATGCAAAAATGTTTAATGTTATGATTCATATGATTTTGGAAAGATATCTAGTTTGGAGATTGAATTATTAAATGTAAGACAAATGAAAACCCTTTTTGAGGAGCTGGTAAAGAGAACTGTAAGTAATTTTCATTCCTGGAGTGGCCCTTATTTTCTACAAAAGGTCAGAATTATGTTATGAAGGGAAATAGCCGAACCCCTCAGATAATTAAACTAAAACACAAGCTCCAATCTGTTATGACAGGAGTAGGGGATCCACTCTAATAATTACCCCGTAAACACCCAGAGAAGCGCTTTCCCCTCGTAATCTATTAAGAGTGTTTAAAAGAAAGAAAATTCCTGATCTCCACTTTACAAGTAACAAAAAACAATTTATTTATTTAACCCAACAATGAACAAATTAACAAAATTACTAACAAACTGACAATTCCCCTTTAGACTACCAACCAATCCCTTTCTGTATCTAGGTGCTTTCTTTAAATTAATTGGCCACATTCAACCTCGTTATCGCAATATCAAAACAAGACTGCTGTTTTGCCTGCCATCTATAAAGCTTCTTTGATACACTTGCTTCACTTTTTGAGGCTCTCTGTACTGGCAACTTCAGCTGCTGCTCACAGACATACATTTTTTTAAATTTCTAAGTACACACAAAGGAACCACACATTTTAGCTTCCTGCCTTCCACTTCACAATTACTCTACCCAACCTCATAACAGTTGGGATTGGAAAAACACTAAGCAAAGGATAACTCCTTTCTGATTCTCTTGGTGGAGATAAAATATCTATAGTTGTCTTCATGAGGAGTTTAAATTAGTTGTTCAGTTTTCCAAAACAATGTGTTGGAAAGCAACTGGCAAACAATACAACATCTTAAAGTATCTGGTTCATAGGACAGGTTTGGGGTTTGAAGTTTATTTGTTGAAATTTCTATTTGGGATATACCAGGTATACCATGTTGCCATGGAGAAAGGTTGCAGGTGGGCAATATGTTTTTGAGTTAGTCTGTGTTAATTTTTCATGGAATACACATTGTTTTCATATGGAACAGCTTAAAAACATACAGAGAAAGCTGCTACCAATTGCAGATGGATTCTAGAAGCAGCTTTGAAAAAGAGAGAATTTAATAGAAGCCAAGGACCAGAAGCAAAAGAGCCGTCGAAACCAAGGGTACATTCCGATTTTGGAGGCACTGAGCAAAAGAGGAGAAAGGTCTGTGCCAGACCAGGATGTCCATCTTAAGGTGCTTAAAAACTGTTGGAAGATCACCTAGTTGGAAGATCATGGAAGGACTCCAAAACAGCTCAAACTGCAAACACTGAGGTGAATCAAAGTGAATTCCTCAGAACTGTGGCATACATTGGTTTGCTCCCAGAAGAATTAAAGGAACTTTAAGAGATCCCCAAGATCGTGGAAAGTATAACGGAATTCTTGGTTGGAATAAAAGAGCAAGGAGTTTGCTGCTCATAATTCACGCTTAAAATATGTATTTATGTTAAGTTTGCATGCTTGCTTTAATTCTTACATACTAGCAAATTGTTACATTTAAAAAGTTATTAACCAAGAGTTCAAATGTCATTTTAAAGGTCTCGAGACATACCAATACAGTTTTCAGGAGAAAGACACAATTTAGTGACTTCCCATTCTTGAAATCTTCAAGACTTGTTCTTTTCAGCAGAAACTAAATACTTGGAAGCATCCAGCTTTGTCATCACCACAAAACAGGCCTTTTTATTGCTTTCTCACTTCTTTTGTTTCTTTGTTTCTGTCTGAATCAGCAACTATCTTTTCCCTGGGAGATACTGTGAAAGGTGTTAAAAGTACCACCCATCTCAGTGGGTTTGAGTTTCTCTCCCCGTGACAACCTGATCGCATGAGCATTTCGCCAAGCTGAAGTACTTATCAGGATTTCTGCTTTGAATGTTCACCTCCTCCTTCCCCACACTCCACCCTTTACAGAAGTTTTGAGGGGACATTTGATGAAACATGGTGCTCTTGTACAGATTGGTGTTCATGACAATTTGATCAAAGACATTACCATTGCAGTGAGAGATAGCAGGAAACTGCTGATGCTGGAGTCTGAGATAACACAGTGGGGAGCTGGAGGAACACAGCAGGCCGGGCAGCGTCAGAGGAGCAGGAAAGCTGCCGTTCCGGGCCGGGACCCTTCTTCAGAAATGTTTGAACATTTCTGAAGAAAGGCCCCGACCCAAAGCGTTAACTTTCCTGCTCCTCTGATGCTGCCTGGCCTGCTGTGTTCCTCCAGCTCCACACTGTGTTACTATTACAGTAACGGCTACTCAATGGTGAAATCTTTGCCAAAGGTCCCAGCTAGCCTTGGGTCCCCACTTCAGAAATATCAAGCAGTCCATTTGCAATGAATTTTTCCAGATTTAAATGTTTGAAAGATTTCAGCATCTGTTTCTGTGGATTTAGGTTGTTCCGATGGACTATGGGAAGAAGGGAAAAGATCCCTTTACGAACACTTTATTCTACACAAAGGAGAACCCTAATGACACAATCAAAATCCCTAAAGATCAGGTAAATTTCACATCTGAAACAGCAATAGACCTTGGTTGTAATGGGGTTTTAAAAAGTGAACTCTTTCCAGTCACACAGTAAATACAGACTGGAGGGGACCCACTGCCAGTGCTGTGGTGGGAAGGCACTGGGCAGAAGGCTACCTCTGCCTCATGAGGTGTTGGGTAGCTCCATAAACTGGCAGCTTAACAGAGCCTTCATTCACTGCGGCACATTGGAGCTCATTGTATTATACCAGAAGGTCCATCCTTGTCAGTTTTATGCTGGTCTATGTGGATATGAACTTTCCGTCTCACGTGCCTCTCCAGGTGTCTCATCTATTGCCATCGAGATTTGCAGAGAAGCTGGTCCAAGTGTACTGCAAGAACGTGGCGATGGATGAAGATGCAATGAAAAAAGCCAAAGTCCAATTTGAAGTCTGGCATCAAGAGCTGAGGGTAGGAAAATGGGGAAGCCATCAGATTGTTGTGTTGTGTCTTCTCTCTGTGCTTGTATTCAGCTCTGGCTTGTTACTGTTGAGTTTTTATAATTGTGAGGCTGCAAGTGATTGGCTGCTCATTAATTTATTTTCTATTTGCTCCATACAATGGAATGATTCTGCTACAATCTGTGGCTCTGCTGTGAGGTCAGGGATCATGGGTTCAAATCCCACCGTGGTCGCTCGAGTGTGTGACTCAGGCTGAGGCCACTATCTGTTCGATATGATGAAAAACCAAGCCAGCAAAAAATGAGAGAGGTTCACTTAATGACAGCACGCATTAATCCAGCACATCTTAAACATCCCTTAAGCACATCAGAAAGAAGCAGTAGACCATTCAGCCCCTCAGGCCTGTTCCACCATAACTGATCTTGGGCTCCAACTTCACTTTGCATCCCACTCACAGTATCCCTTGATTTTCAGAGAGACTGATAATCTCTCTATCCCAACTGTAAACTTGTTCACTGATGGCACATCCATAACTTTCTGAGTTGGGGAATTCAAAAGTTTTTGAACCTTTTGAGTGAATAAATTTCTTCTCATTTCAGTCAAATAATCACCCCCTTATCCTGAGACTATGCTCCTGCTTTCTAGATTCCCCAGCAAGGGAGAAACTATCTCTGTGTCTACACTGCCGAGTCTCTTCAGAACATTGTATGTTTCAATGATATCCCATCTCATTCTTCTAAACTCCAGAGGCTGTAAGCCCCCTGTACACCATTTCTCACTATAGGACAAACCCTCATTCCAAGGATCAATCCAGTGAACTTTCACTGTATTGCCTCCATCACAAGTATATCCTTCCTTAAATATAGAGGCCAGTGCTCTGCATAATAATCCAGCTGTGCTGTCACTGAAAGTCCTGTACAATTATAGAAAGATTTCTTTATTTTTATACTCCAATCTCCTTGCAATAAAGGCCAACATACCACTTCAATTCCTAATTGCTTACCTTCACACTAATTTTTAGTATGCCCAAGGCTTTTTCTTTATTTTTTCATGGGATGTAGTTGTCACCAACTTGGTCAACATTTGTGCCATAGTTGTCCTTTGACTGAGTGTCTCACTGGACCATTTCAGAGGGCAGTTAAGACTCAACCACCTGGTATGGATCTGGAGTCACATGTACTCCAGACTGGGTAAGGACTTTAGAGTCATCATCTAAGATGTTCTGAAGGAATACCTGAGGCCTAATAGAATGAGGGAATAGATAATGGATAAATGGGGCTTCACGGTGGCTCAGTGGTTAGCACTGTCGCCTCACTGCAGATTCCAGCCTTGTGCAATTGTCTGTATAGAGCTTGCACGTTCTCCCTGTGTCTGCGTGAGTTTCCTCCGGGTGCTCCGGTTTCCTCCCACAGTCCAAGGGACAGGTTAGGGTGGATTGGCCATGCTAAATTTCTCCGTAGTATCCAGGGTAGTGCAGGCTATGTGGGTTATCTACGGTAAATGCAGGGACAGGTTGGGGGTTGGGATGCTTTTCAGAGGATCAGTGCAGACTCAATTGACTGAATGGCCTCTACCTGCAGTGGACATATTAAGAGTTAATTGCATGTAAATTGGTTGCATAAATTTTGTGAACTAGGAATCAGTGAGGTGTGAGATTCAGGACTGCAGTGAAGTGTAGCTCTCACTAAAAAGTTTGGACTTGAAATACAGTGAGCTTCTAATGTGCAACAATTTGTGAACCAGATGGATTTTTACAACTGATGATAATTGTCATTTTCACCATTGCTGTGACCAGATTTATAATCCAGATTTATTAATTAATTCAAATCCCGCAGGCTGCCTTCGTGAGATTTGAAACCATGTCCCCAGGGCTTTTTCCTGGGACTCAGTAATAACACTCAAATTACATTAACTTGTATAACCTAATCGTTTTGAAAGTGATAATGTTGGAAATTACATTACGCTGCACCCAATGTGGTGACGTCACACATCTGGAGAATATTCTCCTTCTCTATGCATAAAGTAAAAGTAAATAACTGCTCATTTCCCCTACATTATACTCCATACGCCACCACGTTGCCTACTACTTCTCTAAATTTCTTTGCAGTTCCTTTGTGTTCTCCTCACAGCTTGCTCTCCCAGGGAGCTTTGTATCATCAGCCATCTGAGATACATTGCATCTCTATCTCTTTGCCTCAGTTATGGATGTAGATTGCAAATAGCTGAAGCCACTTCATTAATCCTTTTAGCACAGTCACATAAACATCCCCAAATATGTTCACTCTCTGTTTCCCTCCTCTTTGATCAATCCTTTGTCAATGTTAATACAGCACTCCCAATGACATGAATCCTCATCTTGAGTATTAAATGGTACCTGTGCTCAGAGGCCAATCCACAGCATCTCTCATAGGTCTCTCTCTCTCTCTGCCCCACCGCTCTCCCACGGAGGGACCAGGTTACAGTGGGAAAAGGTGTGGTAAGCACTGATCTGGGGAATTTTCAGTAATAATAACCAGTGCAGTGCTCATTTCTGCAGCCATCTCTTTTAGAACCCTAGGGTGTAAGCCTTCAGGTCCTTATGATTGGTCAAATTTTAGTCCCCTAAGTTCCTTCATTATTTTTCACTCTCTGCCGACGTTACTTGCCTTCAGTCCTTCACGCACATTAATCTATTGATTATCCTCTGTTTCTGGTACATAACTTGAATTACTAGTGTGGAGACAGATAGGAACAATGGTTGAATGTCTCTGCCATTTCTTCATCCCCATGATAATTTTTCCTATCTCAGTCTCAAATGGAACCAGTGTTTACTTTAGCTGTCCCCCTCTTTTTACATATCTGTAAAGGCTCCAATCTTTTCACTTTTATCAATTTTTGCTTCTATTTTCTTTGTTTCTAATTCAGTCCTGATCCTCCGCTTAACTGTTATATTTGAAACATTATAAACCTCTTCCTTCGATCTAATACTATCTTTCACTTCCTTGGTAAGCCATTACAGCTTTGGAAGATACAACTTGTATGTGGCATATATTGCGGCCAACTGTTCATTGGTGGTGGTGAGGTGAATATTTCAGATGATGGATGGGGTGGCAACCAATTGGGCTGCTTTATCCAGGGTGTTGTCAATATTTCTTGAGTGTTGTTGGAACTGCATTCAGCCAAGCAAGTGGGTGAGTACTCCATCACATTCCTGGTATGGCCTATTGATGGTAGGCAGACTTTAAGGAGTCAGGAGATGAGTTACTTGCTGTAGAATTTCCAGTATTTAACCTGTCAGTGTAGCTAGTGGAGATTTCCCCATGATTCGGACACATTAATTTTGCAAAAGCTCCTTGATGCCACACTTGGTCAAATGTGACCTGAAGGTCAAGGGCAGTCACTCTCGCCTCTTTTGTCCATATTTGGACCATGGTCATGAGCCAGTGACCAACAACGAGTATCAGGAAGTTGGTTGTTGCTGAGAAAATGCTGTTTTGTAGCACTTCTATCACCTTGCTGATGGTCAGAAGTAAACTAGGGGACAGTAGTTGGCTGAATTGGATTTGTCCTTTTTTTTAGTGGACAGGACATGCCTGGGCAACCTTCCACATTGTCTGATAGATACCAGTGTTGTAGCTGTATCGGAACATTTTGTCTAGGGGCACTGTCAGTTTTGGAACATAAGTCACTTTTGAGATGGGGGGAGCAAAAGTTTGATCCGAATTGGGTTTGAGGTGTCTGAGAAATGAGGCACTTGGGTTTAGCCAGGAAACTTCAGAGCAGAGGACAAGATTGATGAAGTTATGACAACAATAACGCTGGAAAGGCTTGGATCTGGTGGATGTAGCCTCGAGAGACAATGTTCCCTAACTGTCACTGAATTCATCAAGTCATCCATTATCATTTGAAACGGAATTGGATGTATCTCAGGGAGGAATTTTTGACAGATGTGGAACAGCAGTACATGGCAGGTAGCGTTTTTGGACCTTCTAGGTCACAGCCATGCTCATGCGTGTGTGGCAAAAACTAAGTCATAGAACATAGAACATAGAACCGTACAGCACAGTACAGGCCCTTCGGCCCACGATGTTGTGCCGAACTTTTACCCTAATCCTAAGGTCTATCTAACCTCCACCCCTACCTTATACTATCATCCATATGCCTATCTAATGGCCGCTTAAATGCCCCTAATGAGGCCAACTCCACTACCCTCTCCGGCAATACATTCCACGCCCCGACCACACTCTGAGTAAAGAACCTACCTCTGACATCTCCCCTATATCTACCTCCACTCACTTTAAAACTATGCCCCCCCCATAATAGCTATCTCCACCCCAGGAAAAAGTCTCTGGCTGTCCACTCTGTCTATACCTCTGATCATTTTGTACACCTCTATCAAGTCACCTCTCATCCTTCGTCGTTCTAAAGAGAAAAGCCCTAGCTCTCTCAACCTTTCCTCGTAAGACCTTCCCTCCATTCCAGGCAACACCCTGGTAAATCTCCTCTGCATCTTTTCCAACGCTTCCACATCTTTCCTGTAATGAGGTGACCAGAACTGGACACGATACTCCAGATGTGGCCGAACCAGGCTTTTGTATAGCTGGAGCATAACTTCACGGCTCTTGAACTCAATCTCTCTATTAATGAAAGCTAACACACCATCTGCCTTCTTAACAACTCTATCCACCTGGGTGGCAGCTTTCAGGGAACTGTGGACATGAACCCCAAGATCTCTCTGCTCCTCCACACTGCCAAGAATCTTTCCGTTAACCCTGTATTCTGCTTTCAAGTTTGTCCTTCCAAAATGAATCACCTCATACTTTTCAGGGTTAAACTCCATCTGCCACTTCTCAGCCCAGCTCTGCATCCTATCAATGTCCCTTTGTCAGCTAGAATAGCCCTCCACACTGTCCACAACTCAACCCACCTTCATATCGTCTGCGATAGGAGTCAATAATGCAAAGACCAAAGTATGACAGAGGCCAACACTGAAATACAAACAGAAAATGTTGAAATTACTCAGCCACATGGAAAGAGAAGCAGAGTGACAATATCATGGCACTGTTGTAGGAAGTGCAGCAAACAATTAGCGTACAGCAAGCCCCACAAAGCCCCAGATACAACCTCCACAGGGCTATCAGAGATGCCAAGAGGCAATACCGGACCAAGTTAGAGGCCCAAACCAACCATATGGACACCTGCGGCCTGCGGCAAGGCCTACACGGCATAATGGGATATTAAATGAAGCAGAACAGAATAGCAAACAAAAACACATCCCCGTCTGTTGTGCTGAATGATTTGTGCCCTCAGTTGGAGCAGAATGCCAGTGGAATGACGTCACCTGCCCTCAGAGCTCCAGATGCACACGTTCCCACAGTCACCGTGACAGGCATCGGATCGACCTTCTTGCGAGTGAACCACAGGAAATCAACTAGCCCAGATGGAGTCCCCGGCTGTGCACTCAGATCCTGGGCGGACCAGCTTGGTGGGGGTATTTGCTGACATCTTTAACCTTTCCTTGCTGCAACCTGAAGTCCCCAGCTGCTTCAAGAGGACCACCATCATCCTGGTAGCAAAGGAAACACATGCAACGTGCCTCAATGACTACCAGCCAGTGGCTCTGACCTTCATAATCATGAAATGCTTCGCAAGGCTGGTCATGGCCCACACCAACTCTAGCCTCCCAGAATGCCTTGCTCACTTGCACTTTGCCTACTGGTGAAACAGGTCCATGGCAGATGCCATTTCCCTAGCCCTTCACTGTTCCCTGGAACTTCTGGATAATAAAGATACCTACCTCAGGCTTTTACTCATTGACTGCAGCTCCACCTTCAACACTATAATCCCAACCAAACTAATCTCCAAACTCCGAGACCTAGCTCTCGGCTTCACGCTCTGCAACTGGATCCTCAGCTTCCTGACCCACAGACTGCAATCGGTGAAGATAGACAACAGCACCTCCTCCATGATAATCCTCAACACTGGCGCCCCACAAGGATGTGTACTGAGCTCCCTACTGTACTCCCTGTACCCATGGCTAAATTTCATCCAAACACCTCTATAAGTTCGCTGACAATACCACTGTTGTAGGCCCGATATCAAACAATGAGGAGACAGAATACAGAAAGGAGATAGAGTGCTTGGTGTTGTGGTGCAAGATAACAATTTCTTCCTCTATGCCAGCAAAACTAAAATGCTGATCATCAACTACAGGAAGAAAGGAGGAGGACGTGCCCCTATTTACATCAATGGAGCTGAGGTGGAGAGGGGTCAAAAGTGTCAAGTTTCTGGAGTACCAATAGCCAACAATCTGTCCTGGACCACCCATGCAGATGCTCTGTCCTGGACCACCCATGCAGATGCTCTGTCCTGGACCACCCATGCAGATGCAACAGTCATGATGGCACAACAACGCCTCTTCTTCCTCAGGAGTCTTAGGAAATTCAACATGTCCACAAGGACCCTCACCAGCTTTTACAGGTGCACCATAGAAAGCATTCTATCTGGGTGCATCACAGCAACTGCTCTGCCCGGGACCATCAAAAACTAAAGAGAGTTGTGAACACAGCCCAGACGATCACACAAGCCAACCCCCCATCTACTTATTCCATCTATACTCTTGCTGCCATAGAAAAGCAGCCAACATCATCAAAGACCCCTCCCACCCCAAGTATAATCTCTTCCAACCTCTTCCTTCAGGCGGGAAATATAAAACACACGTACCAACAGATTCAAGAACAGCTTTTTCCTTGCTGTTGTTAGACTGGTGAATGGACTTCTCAAATTTCAAATCTAATGTCAATCTTGCTTTCGTACATCTCTTGTGCAGCTGTAACTCTGTATGCCTCGCTCTGTTAAATCACCCTATGATCTGTATGTCCTTTTATATTATGATCTGTCTGTCCTGCACGCAAAACAAAACTTTCTGTGCTCAAGTACAGGTGACAATAAATCAAATCAAATCAAGTGATAAAAAGCAATATGACAATGACTGATGATCCATTTTGAGTGGATTACCCGAGACAACAAATTATAGTGAACCCCTCTGCTCTTCTTCAGAATAATGCTGGGCATCTTTTACATCCACATGAAAGGGCAGACTGCCTTTGATTTAATGTTTCATTCAACAAGGCGATGTTGATCTTGATTTTGCACTCAAGCTGTGTCATTGATAAAATTGTAGATTTATAGAGACAGTTAATTTATGATGTAAAGTTTAAACATGATGGTAATTATTCTCCCTTCTCAAAAAGCAATTGCTGATAACTTCATTTTCTTACCTATTTACAGAACCGTGTTAATCCTGCTTCTTGCTCTAAATAGAATGACAGTGACAGTGAAAGTGACAATTTGATCCCAAAAAATGACCTCCAGTTCCATCACCATGTCAGTGACCACGGGCCAAAGATGAAGCTTTTCAAATAGAGAAAATGGGAATTCCCTGTGAAAACTGGGAGACTTGTTACATCTTGTTCTATTCCAGCAATGGAGTCATATTCATGTGGGATCACTTAGTCACCTTAGGTCTTTAGGGCTTTCACACCTGGAAACAGCTCTGACTATTTTCTCATTTAAATGAAAAGTAACCTCTCATACATAGGAACCTAAATTTGAATGGATGCATAGCTATATATTTGATTGCTCAGTGAGGGAGTAAGCCTGTTGCTATAGATCTGTTAATTGCTTCATATGTTCTATTCAGCATACAGTTAATGTATTATAATACAAACTGAATTTTGGTTACTGAAACCTTGGAGAAACTGTTGAAATAGTTATAGTGTCTCTTCTGACATAGTTATGACAAGGCTCATTGCAGTCAGTTTCCTAACGGAGCTGTTTTGATGGTGTCTGACATGTGAATATTGTTGAGGAGATTATTGGAAATTCCCTGGTCCATTGATTCCTGGTCACTGTACTGGAGATAACCGGGGATTTGTGACACAAGGTTATTGTGTCAAGTCTTGATATTGTCCAGACTAAAGTCGTATTTGGGAGATAGTAGGAACTGCCGATGCTGGAGAATCTAAGATAACAAGGTGTAGAGCTGGATGAACACAGCAGGCCAAGCAGCATCAGAGGAGCAGGAAGGGTT
>NC_063350.1:9294260-9327325 GCF_021869965.1 Rhincodon typus
GAAATGTCAGCTTTCTGATGCTGCTTGGCCTGCTGTGTTCATCCAGCTCTACACCTTGTTATCTCTGTAAGAGATGGGATCCTTTTCACATTAACCTTGTTATGACGGGGGAAGAGTGAAAGGGCGAGCCAGTTTATCCTTCGTCACTGGGGATCTTAACAGTTTGAAGCATCCCATCTGGAACTGTAATGAGTTGGGGAAAACCTTGCAGGCCCTGATTGTAACAAGGGTTATATATAAACACATAACAGACCGAGAAGCTCCAGAGCAGATTAAGTTTTGAATGGCAGCAAGTATTAAATTGTAGTCTGTTCAAAGGACTGGGGTAGGAAGAAAGGAATCCTTTCATGATCATTACCCAGTGAATCCACCTGGACAATGGATTTTAAATAATGACAGGATCAGGGCAAGAGGCAGGGGCATCAAAGCTAAATATTCTAGATGCTGGAAATCTGAAATAAGTAACAGAAAATCCTGTAAAAACACTCAGCAGAGCAGGCAGCAGCTGTGGAGTGAGAAACAAAGTTAATGCTTCAGGCCAATAACGAGAAAGGTGATAAAGAATCCTTCCAACATGTGCCAATGATAGGTGGTAATAGAGGGAGAGATTCCTTGTCAGCCTAATCAGTTATCGATGAAATGCTACCCAACCATCTCCCAAACCATTCCTGGAGTTTCAAATTCCAAAGGGAAAAAAAAGTGTTAAGTCACCTCAAATTTCAACCTCAATAGATGTGCAGCTGTTTTCAAAATGCATGTAACATATTTACTTAACATACAGTAATTAAAAAGGAATTATCTTTATATATAATTATTTTGCACTTCCAAAATGGTAATAATTAAACCAGAGAGCCAACATCTCAAAGAATGTTATTTATTAACCAATTACATATCTTCCAATAAAGCAAAATATCCCAACAGCTTTCATGTTACAAAATCAGACCAATATGTCTGAATGGTGTAGAAGTTTACATAATAAAAGGTACAGTTTAGGTAAATGCATAGATGGGGATCTCTATCTGCAGCAATGTACAGTTTGGCACTTTCAATTCACATCACACAGCCTACAGAAGGCCTGCTAGAAATGAATTGTTAACAAATTTGCAAGTGCCCCCTCTCCAAGCACCTCATCATGAAGTATCCACTATTCACTTTTAGCTGAATTCTAATTAAAATGAGGAAGGAGGAGGTCAGGATGAGTGGAGGTCCATCTCTTGAGTAGAATTAGATGAATACAATACTCTCCTTGCCTACATTATACAGAGTGTCAGGGCAGCACCTCGCAGGCCCGTGACATCGAACTGTTATTCATACTTTACTAGAAGTTGTCATTATAAGAGGGAGACTTGTTTTGTGCCATTATCTTGAACAAAAGATCACCAGAAGATTAAAAGATCAAAACAATGTTGTGTCTGTTAATATAATGATCTAATTTTGAAGGGCCACACATCTTCAATTGACCTTTCCTCAAGGCTTTAGAGGGACACAATTGGAAATTGTTAACAACCTAATACTGTGACTAAAGAAAACAAAGGCAAATATTTTGCTAAATACACAAAAGGTGCAAAGTATACACTTCCAAAGCATTCTAGTGGATTTATTGCTATAATTATTGTTCAAGTAAAAGTTTAAGCTAATAAGACTCCTTCTCCATGCAAGTTGCAACTTCAGGAGAAACTTCTTAAATAGAGAGGCGCGAATGCAGAACTCACTGCCAGTCGGAGGCGTTGGAGGTAACGGAATAGGTAGATCTAGGGGGAGCTTGTTAAACACAGGAGGTCATGAGAAAGGAACAGAATATGCTGATAGAGTGAGATGGAGTAGGGTGAGAGGAGGCTTGTGCTCATCTTAAATACCGACACAGGCACCGTGGGCGAAATGGCCTATATCTGCACTGTACTTTCTTTGTAATATGACCCTCACCCCCCTCTTAGTAGATTCCCCACTTTTCACTGAAAGATCAGGGCTACCAGATGAAATCTCACAGCAGGTTCACTTCAATACAGGATACAATCTTTTCGTCAAGTTGGGATGAGGGATACCACCAGGTTTCTGAATCAAAAAGGATTCTATAAGAATACATTCAACAAAGTAGGGGGGCCTCCACCCTTTGCGTATAAAGTGCATTAAAGGCCTTAAGCTTTTTCCTTACAATACCTTCTCAAAAAGCCCTTTGATTCAAGAGTCCAACGCCACCACAGACTGAAGTTATGCAATAGACTAGCAACCATCTTATTATCTTGGTCCCCATGAACCAGATAACATGGAAAGTTTCCTTTGCTATTAACTGCAGATTAAGTCTGCATTCTCACAGTCACTCACTCAGCACTGGTGCACAAAAGCTTTGCTTCAGCCCAAAATGTGAACTCCTAGCGATTTAGAACTGCTGCAATGGCAAAGGCTGCTGCATGGAGATTAAGATCTCACATCAGTCTGTAGCAAGTATTCTATTCATACCAAAGGTAGCAAGCAATGTCATAATCTTCACAATGTTAACCTGACATATCATAAAGAGTGGCATCCTTTCTCACAAAAGGAGGTATGAAAGTAATTCTATGCCAGATGCCCAGATATTGCAAGAAGTCCTGTACCACCACTGTGGGGGTGGGGGGGACTTGTACAAGAAAATAAAGTGTCAAAATGAACTGTCCAGGTTGCTGAGTAAACAACAACAGATGAAACGCTATCATGTTTTTGTTGAGAACTACAAAGTCAAAACACCAAGTGATCAAGTTGCTGCTGTAGAGTTCACCTTATAGTTCCTCCATGATTAAAGAGTCCAGGAACACTCGGTGCCTGGGCTCAGAGGGGAATAACGTGAGTAAAGTATTAGGGATGAGGTTAAAAAAAAAATCACATTTAACCAATAGTTTGCCAAACTCAATCTGTGATTTGGACATGGGCCTTGCAATATTTATGGATCACAGCCCCTCTGTCAATTCAGAATCACAATTTGATAGTATAAAATGTAACATTTCAATTTATGAAGAATGCCAAATAATTTTATTCTATTAATCGTCCTTCTGCCAAAACACAACTTATCATGCTTGCAGGATTAACTTAGCAACACACAAGTTCTCCCTATCTGCTAGCAATGCTTGATGCATGTGTGCAACATTTCCCTCTCCCACCACTAAAACTGTTCCAAGCAATAAAAGACTTGGTAACATTTGCTATGCCTTTCAGAAATTCTTTACAAGTGAAAACCGACAAACTCTAATAACAAGCCCAACGCTTCTGCAAAGAACAGCTTATAATTTCCCTTGTTTGCTCTATCATTAAACAGATGACGCCGTACAAAATTGTATATTGCCTACTTTAACTCCTAATTTATGAAATATCTGACCATATCACAATGAGTTCCAGTAAAGTACTTGCGAGGTCAGGGATTTCACCAGGTAAAAGTAGGAACAGCAAACTGATATTCTCCCACCTTTAACCTCACCACCAAAACCAAAACCAGAGACACAAAAACAAAGTGACAAAGCAGTGTAAAAGTATATACTAAATATAATTTAAAATCAATTACACAACATGGCTCATATAGAGTGGTTTCATGAGCTGCCAGTAATATGTGATCCTAGGACAACAGTCAGGTCACCTTTGTTACCTTGGTATCCAATAAAATGGAGCAACAAAAGTTAAAGTTCAGGACCTGAGACTGAGTAAACAGGCTATCAGCAATTCCAGAAGTCAGTCAATAACAAATGCTGCCTTTCCAGAAATGTAGCAAACCACGTATGGATTATACCACTCTTGAATATGTTCTAATACAACAGTAAACAAAAGTGCTCCAAGCAGAGCTCCCTCTCATACACCATCCTTCTACTCCCATTCACCCCTGGACCAAGGGTAGCTATGCCATGTACTCATAAACCCTTCCAGCTAACATTGGGAAATACCACACTTCAATTATTTTTCACAATTACTCATTTATCCTGTGAGAGATCACCTTGTTATGATACAACAACCTGCATTTATGTAGTGCCTTTAAAGTAAATCAGAGAAATATTAATGGAAGAAGATAGGAGAACTTCTATGTCAATGTTCCAAACTACTGTTTAATGACGTACCAATATGAATGTCACTGACTGCGTTTTGTCTCTGGACATACACACTGCAGTTAGACCAAGTTGGTCTCAATTCCATTTCATTCATTGGAAACAAACCACATGTCAAATTCTGATCAGTTGGACTGGCATGATCTGGTTTGTCATCATTAGGCAGCACAGCATGTTTCTTGGCTACTCAAACGGAACACCTCTCCCAACTAACAGCAAAGGAAGATGGTGTGGGGAGGAATCCTCGCCAATCCTCTACACATCGCTCAGAAGCACACTGTCCAGATCCACAGGCAACAGAGCAGTTTCTCACAAACCCATGCTCTTTGTCCTTAATGCCAAATTTAGGTCAACTGTCCACAAGCTTATTTTCCTGCTGGTTGCAGAGTCACTGAATTCTAAATTTCCACCGTAAAAGGTAGAATGATGCTCAAAAAAGGAGCAGCTCAGGAAAAGAGTTGCCATATTGAAATCGAACCAATGTGTGCAGATACATGTACACAGTACATAAAGGCACACCTCAAACTGATTTATTCACAGGGTCAGTAAATACACCAGATTGGAGTATAAAAATATCGATGATTTCTTGAAAATGTTTGGGATTTGTCACATTCTCTTTTAATGCCTGTGGGATCAAGGTATTTTCTGTTAGATAAATCATCTATATCAGAAAGCTCCACTTTTGAAATCACAATTTGTACACGATGGGATTTTACACTGCAGCGCAGGGAATGATAAACTGAGGGATGAACATTAGACCAGAGCTAGGTGTTCCTGTACAATTTCTGCAACGATGTTCCATGAGGAAATGATGCTTTCCTACATTATTTTAAGATTTTAATTTCTAAGCCTCATTGGGGAAATCATCACATCAATCTCTCAGATCAGAAATCAACATTGTTCTCACAGAATCCTGGAAAAATTTAATTTCCATACACAGAAGTCACTTCCAAAACAGATGAACATCGTGTGACAAGGGAGTAGGAGAGTCGGGAAAATTAGGAGATCTGCACAGCTATTTGACAAGTTTTACTCATCTGGATTTTACAAAGAACTTGATTTAAAATCACTTACATAACTGATATGTAAAGTTAAGGAGTACTGTAAATGATACATTCAGTTTGCTGGCATCCATAGGGCAAAATCAGATGTTCATGTTTTGTTCTATAAATCTACATATACAGTACTCAGTCAGGAATTACTGTAAACATGAGGTGATTCTACCTGTAATATCCAGAAGCCAGTCCAATCAAAGATAAATACAGCCTCAACACCTGAAAATAGTTGTTTGATCGACTCTAGATTGTCCTTTGCTCTAGCTCATCCCGTGGTACAATATTCAAATGCACAAACAACCCTTATCTTAGCAATGGAAACTCCTGCCAGTGCTTACCACTCCTGGGTT
Organism: Rhincodon typus; assembly: GCF_021869965.1. NCBI lineage: Eukaryota > Metazoa > Chordata > Chondrichthyes > Orectolobiformes > Rhincodontidae > Rhincodon > Rhincodon typus. Next base: position 9,299,727 of record NC_063350.1, read on the forward strand.
ATCTTCAGTCGAGCGAGCAGCATGTTTGTCACTGGGCCATGCACTGACCATTGGAACTTCTACAGCAATATCCACAAATCAAACTCCAACAAAGCAATTGGGAGTGCCAGCCCTCAATCACCCTCCCTCTAATTGTGCAGGAAGAGGTACCACAACCAGTTTATCCAATTTCCTCCAGGCTCCAATGGCTAAAGTATAGCAGCTTTTTATATTAAAGTATTTTGAATTGTATACTGAAGAGGTAACCTATTGAGAAGTCACAATGTTTATAACATTAGTTATATGCTCTAAACAAAACAACAGTTACTGGATGCATGCAAAATAGTCCTCTGCCTGTTTGTTCTATGACAGGAACATAACTAAACAACTGAACAAGCTCCTAACAACATCAGATTTCATTGGACAGAAGACGCTAGGCCACATCATCCTTAAACCTGAACATTGATGTGAAACCATCAACTGCCCTGTCTTCACAATGCAACATCTTGGCAATGCAAACGCCATTGCTCTCTCATGTCACTATTTTCAAAAGAAACTCAAAGAAAATACGGCAAGCAGAACAGAGCAGGTAAAATACTTCAATTTTAGGAATGAATCCCATCAATGGTCCTTTAGTACCATTCCCATAGGAACATGCAGATGGCATGTTAAGCAATATAGAAAGAAAATAAAAATACATTTTTATTATTGACGATTGCCTATCAAAATAGGCAAATGATAGTTCATTGAGGTGTTGGTTTTATAAAACCAAACATTCCTTCAAAGCAGAATGATTTCAAAGCTGTTTAGATTAGGGTCAATTTGCACCAAGATTTTTTTCCTCTCTTCCTTTAAATGAGAAAATGATTGAAGAAAGTAACAGTTTTTAAAACACCAAAACATTGCTGTAGGCTTCGGAGTGATCCCATGTAAATGCAACTTCATTATTGGAAGTTTCACAAGGATTCCCAGAAAAGTAAGACGCACTCTACTTGAAAAGCTGTAATTTGGCCCGGTTACTATTGGGATGGGAATTGAACAGGGGCTCATCTTCACCATCAGAGTCACCAGTTTCACTGTCGCTGTTGTTCCAGTCAGGTTTGAGTGGTGTCAGGTCAGGAGCAACAATATCGCCATCCTGTAAATAAACATGAAAACGGGGTTAGGAACATTTGCTTTCTAGAAAGGGACAATAACTGGCAAAAGTAAGTGCTGGAGAAACTCAGTGGCTCATACAACAGGAGTTATTTGACCAGTTAAAGATCTCAACAGCCCCCAGGGCTGGCCAGCTCAATGTTCCTTTTCGTTTTATTCATTAGTGGGATATGGCTGCCACGGGCTGGGTCAGCGTTTATTGACTGTCCCTAGTTGCCTCGAGAAGGTGGTGATGAGCTGCAATCCACCTGCTGCGGGTTGACCCATAATGCCATTAGGAAGGGAATTCCAGGATTTTGATCCAGCGACAGTGAAGGAAGTCAATATATTTCCAAGTCAAGATGGTGAGTGGCTTGAAGGGGAACTTGCGAGTGGTGGTGTTCCCATGTATCTGCTGCCCTTGTCCTTCTAGATGGTAGAGATAATGTGTTTGGAAGGTGATGTTTAAAGAGCCTTGGTGAATTTCTGCAGTGCATCTTGTAGGTGGTACACACTGTTGCTACTGAGCGTCAGTGGTGGAGGGAGTGGATGTGGCGCCAATGAAGCAGGCTACTTTGCCCTGGATGATGCCAAGCTTCGAGTGTTGTTGCAGATGCATTCATCCAGGCAAAAGGGGAGTATTTCATCACACTCCTGACTTGTGCTTTGTAGATGCTGGACAGGCTTTGGGGAGGCAAGAGGTAAGTTACTCTCTGCAGGATTTCCAGCTCCGTAATGGCATTGTGGATCTACCTGCAGCAGTTCAAGGCAGCAGCTCACCACCACCTTCAAGGGCAACTAGGGATAGGCAATAATGGGGGGGGCACATTCTTTGAATGAATTCTTAAAAAAAAATGACAAATACAAGAGATCATCATCCAGTCAACTTCTCTCATCCCAGTCAATTTTCGCCACTTCTGTCTCCTCCACTGACCAGAGGCACCTGTTTCAGTCCGTCACACTGAGCAAGCCCTTCAAAAGCTCACCCATGTCAAGGTTGAGCGAAGCATGCGGTAGGTTTTTGGACTAGTGAGGATGATCGTGTTCTCTCTCAGTATCCACACACTTGTACTTGCCCATTGGGGTCACCAATAACAATCGGAGAGCACCAGGGAATTTTTATGCCTTTCAGGGTGAGATCTTCCATCGCAGCACCAAATGCTGCCCAGCATGGGGCTTTTGAGTTACTGCCAAACCCCATGTTGCTCTGACTCACTGAAGCTATCCAGAAAATTCCCCACCTATCAACTTCCTTTACTTTAACATGGAGGTGGACAAATTGAAATAAATAGGAAAAGTGTGACAATATGCACACGAGGATTCAAACTGATATGTGTGTCATAGGGATGAACCTGAATGCAAGAAAGATTTGCATTTATACAGCACTTTTCACAAACTTAGAATGTCTCAAAGTTCTTTACAGCAAATGAAGTATTTTTGAAGTGTGGTCACTGTGCCAATGCAAGCGTGATAGCAAATCTCTACATAGCAAGTTCCCACACACACCAATATGATAATATCCAAATTATCTGCAATTATTGATATTTATTAAGGAATGAATATCGATCAAGGCACAAGAGAGAAACTCCCTATTCATCCTCATCAGGCATTTTTGTATTGCCTTGTATTTTACACTTTCATTCTATTACGTTCTGTAAATTGTTTCATAGCATATGAGACATGTACGATGAATTATGCCTGCAAGTTCTCAAAAACAACAAGAGGATAAATACTGTGGATTTTTTTTGAATGGTTGTATTGGTTTTCAAATGATGACCATGATACAAAAATTCTCTGCATGCTTCCCAATATTTTTGGTTTTATTCATGGACAATGGACGCCACTGGCGAGGCCAATATTTATTGCCCATCCCTAATTGCCCAGGGGGCAGTTAAGAGTCAACCACATTTCTGTGGGTCTGGAGTCACATGTAGGTCAGACCAGGTAAGGATGGCAGATTCCTTCCCTAAGGAAATTAGTGACCCCAACGGGTTTTTATGACAATTAACAATGGCTACATCATTTGGCTAGCTTCTTACTTGAAATTTTTATTAATTCAAATTTCACCATCTATCCTGATGAGATTCAAACCTGTGTCCCCAGAACATTAATGTGGGCCTCTGGATTATTAGCTCAGTGACATTATCACTCCAGACTTTGGACAACACCAGAAAACCTGGCATTGTGTGAGCAAATGGACTATGAATCAATCACAAAGGAATCTTTCTCGACTACTATAGTGACACAATATTGTAATATTTCAGGACAGCAACATGTAGTGTTGTCTCGAGCTCCCTACCCTGGGTTTACTGAAGTTCTTGTTGATACACCACTGTACAAAATGTTTCTTGGCTGCTTCCACACTCGGCTGATCAGACTTCTTGCAGTACACTTGGATTAGCTGCTCAGTAAACCTCTCTGGCAGCAGCTGAGATACCTGGATGGGTACAGGAGGAAAAAAGTTGATTTCACACCTAGTATCAATGGAGTGGTGACAAAGAAGTCCCTGGGACAATGCAATGAGCTTCAACATCATATCACTGTCAGTTGAGACTCTCTCAACTTCTCACACTGTGCAGCAGGCAAATTTATCACACCCCAACCCCACCACCATCTAAATGCCCAGGAAAATTCAATCACAGGCCTGACCCGCAGAAAACTGAAAGAGCTGTGGATGCTGTAAATCAGGAACAAAAACAGGAGTTGCTGGAAAAGCTCAGCAGGTCTGGCAGCATCTGTAAAGAAAAAAATCACAGTTAACGTTTCAGGTCCAGTGACCCTTCCTCAGAACTGATGGTGGCTGGGAAAATGTCAGTTTATATGCAGAAAATAGGGAGGGGGGTTGGGGTACGGAGTACATGATAGGGTAGAGCCTAAAGAGAAAGAACAGTTGGACAGACAAAGGAGTTGATAACGATCAGGCAAGGAGGGTGGGTAGTTGTTAATGGGGACTGTTAGTTGCTAACAATAGGTAGTGTGTAATGGCAGGCTATGTGATAACAAAGTCTGGTGTGTGGGGAAGGGGACTAGGACATGGGAGAATTTAGGCCCTAAAATTATTGAACTCAGTATTGAGTCTGGAGGGTTGCAGGGTCCCCAAGTGGAAAATGAGGTGTTGTTCTTCCAGCTTGAGTTGAGCTTTGCTGGAACACTGCAGCAAGCCAGAGACAGAGATGTTGGGCAGGGAACAGGATGGTGTGTTAAAGTGGCAGGCAATGGGTAGCTCAGGATCTTTTTTGCAGGCACAGCGTAGATGTTCTGCGAAGCAGTCATCCAGTCTATGCTTCATTTCCCCAATGTAGAGGAGACCACATTGTGAGCAGCGAATGCAGTAGACTAGATTCTGGGAACTGCACCTGAAGTGTTGCTTCACCTGGAAGGTATGTTTGGGCCCTTGGATAGTGGGGAGAGAGGAGGTAAATGGGCAGGTGTTGCACCTTCGCCGGTTACAGAGGAAGGTGCCATAGGGCTGTGTGGAGGTGTTGGGGGTGAAGGATGCGCGGACCAGGGTGTCCCGGAGCGAATGGTCCCTGCGGAAGGCGGACAAGGGAGGGAAAGGGAATATGTTTCTGGTGGTGGCATCTCGTTGGAGGTGACAGAAATGATGATCTTCTGGATGTCGATGCTGGTGGGATGGTAGGTAAAGACAAGGGGATCCTTATTGCTGTGACAGGAGGGAAGGGAAGGGGTGAGGGCGGAAGTGCAGGAGATGGGTCTGACCTGGTTGACAGCCCTGTCAACAAGGTGAAATGCCACCTCAGGAATGGAAATAATGGAACCTGTAAGGAGCAGTAAGCAAATGCAAGTAGTGATGGAGATCAAAATGGTGGGTGGTTCCTTTGGCCAAGGCCAGGTAGGGTGGGTGTACTGTACTCACAGGGAGATATGGGGGTGATGGGGTGGTGTAAGAGGAAAGATGAGGTTCTGACAGGGGTGGGTGAAGGAGGCTACAAAATGGCTGGATCGGGGAGAAGGAGTTGCCAAGCAACATAGGTTTTTTCTATTCATTTCGTGGAAAGTGGGCGTCACTGGCTGGCCAGCATTTCTTGCCCATCCCTAATTGCCCTTGAGAAGATGGTGGTGAGCTGCCTTCTTGAACCGCTGCATTCCTCCTGCTGTGGGTTGACCCACAATGCTATCAGGGAGGGAATTCCAGGATTTTGACCCAGCGTCAGTGAAGGAACGGCGATATATTTCCAAGTCAGGATGGTGAGTGACTTGGAGGGGAATGTGGAGGTGATGGTGTTCCCATGTATCTGCTGCCCATGTCCTTCTAGATGGAAGTGGTCGTGGGTTTGGAAGGTGCTGTCTGAGGATCTTTGGTGAATTTCTGCAGTGCATCATGTAGATAGTACACACTGCTGCTACTGAGCGTCGGTGGTGGAGGGAGTGGATGCTTGTGGATGTGGTGCTAATCAAGCAGGCTGCTTTGTCCTGGATGGTGTCAAGCTTCTTGAGTGTTGATGGAGCTGCACTCATCCAGGCAAGTGGGGAGTATTCCATCACACTCCCGACTTATGCCTTGTAGATGGTGGACAGGCTTTGAGGAGTCAGGAGATGAGTTACCCCGCCGCAGTATTCCCAGCTTTTGACCTGCTCTCAAGCAGAGTTAGAAGAGTTCATCAATATGCTCAATAATTATCAACCATCAATTAAATTAAACCTAAAGCCACAATACACAAGAGAAGCACTGAGTATTGAAATTGGCACAAGACAACAGGCATAAATTAGCAACAAAAGATTTTTTTCTTAAATTAACTGGTGTATACTTCTCTGGCCTGGTGGGAGGGGGAAAGTGAGGTGGGGTGGGTGGATAGAGAAGGAGACTACAAGAGGGGATACAGAGAAGAAAGCTGTAAGAGTGGGAGGAAGAAAGAGGGTCCAAGAGGGAATGGGGAACAGGTCGGAGGTTCCCAGTGAGGTGAGGGTTGGGGGGAGGGGGGAGTTGGGGAGAGAAGCTGCAATGAGATGGGGAGAGTTAGCAGAGGCAGGCTGCAAGGGAGGCAGGAAAATTTCAAACGCATCAACAAAAGGAATGCTCAGGTAACAAAGCCTGAATGTCTACAAAATCACTAATGATTAGAAGAATGAGAGGTGATCTCACTGAAACATATAGGATTCTGAAGAGCGTGACAGGGTAAATGATGAGAGGATATTTCCCCTCTTGGGAGAGTCTAAGACTAAAGGGCATACTCTCAGAATCAACAGGCACCAATTTAAGACTGAGATGAGAAGGAATTTCTTCTCTGAGGGTTGACAGTTTTTGGAACTACTTGCCACAGAGAGCTGTATGGGCAGAGTCCTGGTGTATATATAAGGCTGAGGTAGATTCCTGATCAGTCAGGGAACCAAGGGTTACAGGGAAAGGGCAGGAAAGTGGGCAGGAGGAATGTTGGAACAGCCTTGATCTTGTTGAATAGTGGAGTAGTCTCAAGGGGTCGAATGGCCTACCCCTGTTCCTGCTTATGGTCTTATGATAACAACTTCCACAGAGACAGCTTGTAGAATCCTTAGCTTAAGGCTGCATATGGGGAAAAATAAAGTGGGTGCTATTGTAATGAACACCATCATCAGAGATCAAGGTCTGAGATGAAGTAAAATGTAACTGCCTGGTTAAAGTCTTCCAGTTTGTGCTTCTACGATTAGCTATGACTTAACCTGCCTACAGGAGATGTGTTTCGGTTGATGGTATTCTGTGTAGAAAAGTATACACCAGTTAATTTAAGGAAAAAATCTTTTGTTGCTAATTTATGCCCGTTGTCTTGTGCCAATTTCAATACTTGGTGCTTCTCTTGTGTATTGTGGCTTTAGGTTTAAGTTAGTGGATGGTTGATAATTATTGAGCATATTGATGAATTATTCTAACTCTGCTTGAGAGCGAGTGCAAACAGCTCATGTGAAAACACAAATACAGAAGGTACTACATGAATGTATCACCCAATGCAGGAATTACTGTGACTGGAAAAGGAGCATCTTTTAACCAAAACAAAATAGCAGACTCCAGAAGTCGAAATGTAGCCCTAGAGAAAATCTCATGAGTCCTTGAGAAGCTTAAATTCAACGTATTCCAATCCTCTAAAGAACTACGCAACAGCTCAAAAGGAAGGAGCTTTCGCAGGCTGAGCACACTGCTGCCTCACTCACACCATGTCTTCAGTCAGTGCAAAACTGGAGAGTTCTGACATTTTAAAGCCAAATCTATAAACAGGATTGATTGCATCTGCAAGGACTGAAGTTACCTGGTCTTTGCGAATTTTGAATGCCTGGTTGGGGTTGTTCTTGCAGTAGAACCAGACTTTGTTAATGGGGTTTTCTTTGGCCATCCCATAGTCCATCTGAACAACCTAAATCGAGAGAAAGAGATCAGGAAGCTTTCAAACATTTTCATCAGAAACATTTCTGCCGCTATTGCATGTTGCTTTGCTAGTAAAAGGACTAACATCTACAGAGTGCCTTCCACAAGCTTAGAACATCTCAAAGTGCTTTATAGTTGATGCATATTTTGAAGGACATTCATCATCATAATGCAGGAACCAAAGCAGTTTATTTATGCATAGCAGGCTCTCACAAAGCAGTCATCGAGTTGTACAGCATGGAAACAGACCCTTCCCTCCAACTCATCCATACCGACCAGATATCCTAAATAAACGTAGTTCCATTTGCCAGCATTTGGCCCATATCCCTCTAAACCCTTCCTATTCATGTGCCCATCCAGATGTATTTTAAATGGTGTAATTGTACCAGGCTCCACCAATTCCTCTGGCAGCTTATTCCATACATGTTCCATGCGTGAAAAAGTTATCCCTTAGATCCCTTTTAAATCTTTCCCCTCTCACCTTAAACCCTCTAGTTTTGGACTCTCCTACCCTGGGATAAACAACTTATTCACCCTATCCATGCCTTTCACGATTTTATAAACCTCTGTAAGGGCACCCCTCAGCCTTCGGCGCTCCAAAGAAAATAGCCCCAGCCTATTCAGCCTCTCCCTATAGCTGAAGCCCTTCAATCCCAGCTTCAGTCTTATAAATCTTTACTGATCCCTTTCAAGTTTAACAACATCTTTCCGAAAGCAGGGAGACCAGTGTGATGTGATAATGACCTGACAAAATCTGTTTTAATAAATGTTGGCTGAGGGACAAACATTGACTCTAGGAGTCTTAGAACATAGAACAGTACAGCTCAGTACAGGCCCTTCGGCCCACAATGTTGTGCCGACCTATTATCCTACTAAGATCAATCTACCCTGCATACCCTACATTTTACTTTCCTCCATGTGCCTATCCAAGAGTCGCTTAAAAGTCTCTAAACTATCTGACTCCACTACCACACACCCACCATTCTACCTCAGACATCTCCCCGATACCTTCCTCCAATCACCTTAAAATTATGCCCCCTCGTAATAGTCATTTCCACCCTGGGAAAAAGTCTCTGGCCATCCATTCTATCTATGCCTCTCATCATTTTGTACACCTCTATCAAGTCACCTCTCATCCTTCTTCGCTCCAATGAGAAAAGCCCTAGCTCCCTCAACCTTTCCTCATATGACCTGCCTCCAGTCCAGGCAGCATCCTGGTAAATCTCCTCTGCACTCTCTCTAAAGCTTCCACATCTTTCCTATAATGAGGTGGCCAGAACTGAACACAATATTCCATGTGTGGTCTAACCAGAGTTTTATAGAGCTGCAGCATAACCTCGCGGCTCTTAAACTCAATTCCCCTGCCAATGAAAGCCAACACAGCATACGCCTTCTTTACAACCCTATCAACTTGGGTAGCAACTTTGAGGGATCTATGGACGTGGACCCCAGGATCCCTCTGTTCCTCCACACTGCCAAGAATCCTGCCATTAACCCTGTATTCTGCATTCAAATTTGACCTTCCAAAATGAATCACTTCACACTTTTCTGGGTTGAATTCCTTCTGCCACTTCTTCGCCCAGTTCTGCATCCTGTCAATGTCCCGTTGCAAACTACAACAGCCCTCCACGCTATCCACAACTCCACCAACCTTCGTGTCATCGGCAAACTTACTAACCCACCCTTCCAATTCCTCATCCAAGTTATTTATAAAGATCGCAAAGATCAGAGGTCCCAGAACAGATTCCTGTGGAACACCACTGGTCACTGAGCTCCAGGTTGAATACTTTCCATCTACTACCACCCTCTGTCTTCTATTGGACAGCCAGTTTTGTATCCAGACAGCCAAATTTCCCTGAATCCCATGCCTCCTTACTTTCTGAATGAGCCTACCATGTGGAACCTTATTGAATGCCTTGCTAAAATCCATATACACCACATCCACTGTTCTACCTTCATCAATGCATTTTGTCACATCCTCAAAGAATTCAATAAGGCTTGTGAGGCATGACCTGCCCCTCACAAAGCCATGCTGACTATTTCTAATCAAACTGTGTTTTTCCAAATAATCATAAATACTACCTTTCAGAATCCTCTCCAATAATTTGCCCACCACAGAAGTAAGACTGACTGGTCTGTAATTTCCAGGATTATCCCCATTCCCTTTCTTGAACAAGGGAATGACATTTGCCACCCTCCAATCTTCTGGCACTACTCCAGTGGACAGTGAGGACGCAAAGATCATCCCCAAAGGGACAGCAATCTCTTCCCTCGCTTCCTGTAGGAACCTTGGGTATATATTGTCTGGCCCAGGGGACTTATCTATCCTCAAGTTTTTCAAAATTTCGAGCATATCCTCCTTCCTAACAACAACCTGTTCAAGCATATCTGCCTATTTCATGCTGTCCCCACAAACGTCAAGGTCCCTCTCACTGGTGAATACTGAAGCAAAGTATTCATTAAGGACCTCTCCTACCTCCTCTGACTCCACACACAAGTTCCCTCCACTGTCTCTGATTGGCCCTACCCTCATTCTGACCATCTAACCTCACTCTGGCCATCTTGTGACATAAAACATCGGGGTTCGAGTCCCACCTATTCCACCAGTGCATCATAACATGTCTAAATAGGGTAATTGGAAATAATTAAATACTAATTGGACAACAGAAAAAAGAAGGAAAAAAGTAGCAAAATGTTAATGTGATTGTTACATATAAAGAAAGCAATTGGTCAAGATCAGACAATTTAGCTTAATCTCAATGGCAGGAAACAATGGAAACTGCAGTCAAATGTGTGTAATGCAACAATTTCTAAAATCCATTTTGACATTTTATCCTGAAGGCAGAATATCTGGCAGTGTAGCACTCCATCTGTCCACTGGGATTGTGAGCACACATTTCATGGTCCAAGTTTCTGCAGTGCGATTTGAACTTGCAATGGTTTGCAGGGCCAACAGGAAAGCCACTTCATCTCCCCTGTCCCCACGTCCCCAGCGAAAGACTGTTGAGAAGAGGTATCCTGTTTATCAGATTAACAATGAGCAAACAAAGGGGAAAACATTGTTCTACCCATGCAATTACACTTCTAGCTGAAAACAGATTTGGGAAGGCACGAGATTAGACAGAGAGGATCAAACAACACAAATAAGACACATGCAGCTCTAAATTAATACTAGGTTAAATCACAAAAGATTGCGTTTTAAAACAACATTACTGATGATTCAATCTGGAGACATAAACTGGCCTGCTAGGCTTTAATTCACACTGAAGAACAGGCCTTCATAAGAACATGAGTAGATAGGAACAGCAGGAGGCCATTCAGCCTCACAAAATTGATCTGCCACTGCATCATGACCAATCTGTATCTTAACTACGTATACCCAGCATGGTTCTGTGATATTTAATACCCTTGTCTATCAAAACAAAAACTCAGACAATCTCAGTTTGGGAATTTTCAATTGATCCTCAAACTCCAGAGTTCTTTACTACCCTTTGTGTGAGTGAGTGCCTCCTGATATCATCTCCGAGTGACCAGGTTCTAATGTTAAGGTCATGTCTCTTAAAAACAATGAGGAAAGAATTAAGAGAGAGATAACAGTGTGGAGCTGGAGGAACATAGCAGGCCAGGCAGCACCAAGAGGAGCAGGAAAGCTGATGTTTCGGGTTGGGACCCTTCTTCAGAGGAAAGAATTTTCTTTCTTTGAATAACAAATGTAACTGCGGAATTCTACAGAGGACCAGGATGTGTTTCCTTATTGGGGCCCAAATTGGAGTGACATGTCTATGGCCAATTGAAAATCAAATCATATGAAGGAGGGACTAAAGGCCATACCTCTAAACCATTTGAACAATTACAACATTTTTTTAAGTGCTAGTCAGCAAAAAAGTAAATCTTCCTAGAATCTGTGAATTAGCTGCTTGGCCAATATACTGGGCAGAGCAAGTACTGGTTGCTCTAGATTTCAGCAAGCAATTAACACCCTACAGTCAGAAGAGGATTAGTAGGAAATTAAAGAAAAACTGATTTAGGCTCCCAAAGAGTAAACCCAGTGATCACGCTACAATTTAGAATGCACAGCACCATCACAGGTCTCCACCATTATTGATGTCAACTCCTGAGCAAGACAGCTCAGCAAATAAAGATAAAATGCAGTCTGTCTCAGAAGAAAATCTTAGAATCTCCCCTGTCTCTGCATGAGAAAGCTCCAGGAACCCAGTTACCATCAGTTCCACTCTTAACTAGACTCGCCTCCTCACATTTAAACTGCAGTTCTCACGTATCAAAGTTTACACTCTAGCTAAGGCAGAATATCAAATGGAGTTTCTAGGTTCACCTCAATAGATTATTAACACCACTCCATCAGCAATAACACTCAGTGGGTAAGGTTTTGCCCCGAGCAAGAATCTCGCATATTCAAGACCCACTCCACAGATGTGGGCACATAAGCCAGGCTAAACACTTCCAGTGCAAATGCTGTATTTGTGGATCAATTCCAGAATAAACTGATCAGCGATTTACCACTCTGATTTATCAACAACTCCGTCATTTTGTACTGTGACTTTTGTGTACGAGCGGGAGTGAGTATGTGTTTCGTATGCACGTGTGCACACACACTGGAAGCAAGGAATTCGCAATTCACTGGTATTTTCAAGAACTGGAATGTAGTCAGATGAATGAGTCAAATCAGACAACTGGCCATTTAGTTCTAATTGAGTTGGCAGTGTGAATACTGGCAGCTGCATCTCAAACAAGCTAAACAGCTCCTCAACCAATGCTCAAGTACACACACATTACTCAGTAGAGATTTACAAGCGAGAAGAATGACAGCTGATTTCATTGTCCTGAATGCAGATGTACAGGAACTTTAATCAATGCTTCAGCTGATGCCTGTAATACAATAAGCTTATTCAGTAAGGTTCAGGATTTGAACCTTCGACCTTTCATTCAAGGGCTGGGCAGGTGAAGAAACTCAACCTCAACAATCCAATAACTTACATTTACAATGAAATCTTCTGGAGCAAGGTCTGCATTTACAGGTGTCGATGGGATAGTTGCAGCAATCTGTTTGTTCAACTCATTAATTTCTTCCTAAAAGAAATAGCAGATTGCGACAGTTTGACCTAAAGTTGTTTTTATACAGAAATGAAGTTACTTTACAATAAAACCTCCATCGCATCTCAAAAGCAAAACATTGTTAAATTCATGTTAAAAATGTTCAACAAATTCATCCAAATAACTAAGCAACAACACTTTCCATTCATATAGCACCTTGAAATTAGTAAACATCCAAGGGTATTTCAAAAAGTTATCAAACTAAGTGACACTAAGCCTCAAAAGCAATTATTAGGATTAGCATGGATGACCAAAAAAAAAATTCGTCCAAATAGTATGTTGAAAGACATTTCTTATCGAAAGCCAGACAGAGAACTGGAGAAAACTTAGAAGGAAATTCCACTGCTTGGGTCTTAAACAACTGAAGATATGGTGGCAAAAGGAAGGTCCAAAGAAAATCAGGGATGCAGAACAGACCAGAGTTGGTAGAGGGTTTTGGAACAGGCATTCAAACAAGGAGCTGCTGAACCAGGAGCCAACAAGGCAAACTTAGAAGAGACGCGAGAAAGGGTCATAGTGCGAGTTAGGTTACACACTTCTGAAAAAAGGAAAAGAATTTCCTGTTTGATTTGATTTGATTTATTATTGTCACATTATCAAGACGGAGAGGTTCCAAAAGAGATTTACCAAGATGTTGCCAGGTATGGAAGGTTTGAGTTATAAGGAATGGCTGGGGCTTTTTTCACTGATAGAAGTTTATACAATAACGTGAAGTATAAATAGAGTTGATGACAGTTGTCTTTTTCCTAAAATGGGGAATTTCAAGACTAAGGGGCACATTTTTAAGTTGAGAGAGTGATTTAAAAAAAGGCGTAAGAGGCAAATTATTTTTTACATAGAGGGTAGTTCGCATGTGGAATGAACTTCCTGATGAAGTGGTGGATGCGGGTACAATTACAACGTTTAAAAGATGCTTGGACAGATACATGAATACGAAAGGTCTGGAGAGATATGGGCCAGGAACAGGTAGGTGGGACTATTTTAGCTTGGGATTATGTTCGGCATGAACTGGTTGGAGCAAAGGGTCTGTTTCTGACTCTATGACTCTATGTACCTAGGTTTGGTGAAGTTTTATTTTGTGTGCAGTACAGGCAGATCATACTACACAAAGATCATAAGGTGATTAAACATGGTGAGGAATACAAAGGCCCAGCTGCAAAGAAGTGCACAAAAAGCAAGACCAACATTAGATTTGAAATTTGTAAGGTCCATTCAACAGTCTACTAACAGCAGGCAAGAAGCTGTTCTTGAATCTGATGGTGCATGTGTTCAAGCTTTTGTATCTTCAGCCCAACAGAAGAGGTCGAAAGAGATTATAACTAGGGCAGGAGGGGTCTTTGATGATGTAGCTGCCTTTCCGAGGCAGCGAGAAATGTAGATGAAGTCAATGGAAAGTCGGTTGGTTTGCATGATGGACTGGGCTGTGTTCACAACTCTGTTAGTTTATGATCCTGGACAGAGCAGTTGGCATACCACACTGTGATGCATCCAGATATGCGTGCACCATCGAAAGCATTCTAAGAGTTGGTGAGAGTCCTCATGTTTGCGAGAGAACAATGTGAACAACAAACAAAAAAAGAGTAGAGTTAGACCGAGCATAGGACAGACTTAGAGTGCAACACTGCAGACAAACTCACATATAATGAGGAGTACAGTTTAAGAGGTCAACAAGAACAGCCTTGAAAAAAGTCAGGAAGGTGAGAAAGCTGTGAATGGAACTTTGGCTGCCAAAGAACCTAAATTCAAAATAAGTGGCCAGAATGTGCAGCTTCTGGGAACAACTAAGCAGGTCTCTACAGTATTTCCTCATGAAGGTAATTCAGCTTTATTCTCAATTACTTTCCTGTGGGAGGACCAGATTGTTGATTTTTGGAGGCTATAACCTGAAGTAGAAGTTGGATTGCTATAACTGCAATACTAGGAAAGTTGTTTGCAACTTGAAAGTCAAGGGTTGCATATTTTTGAGGTGGAAGGAAGAAGACTGAAACTGAAAAGAACCTAGAATCTTTTGAGTTAAGAAAATTCTGATTGGCAACAAACCCTGATCAGTTGAGCTGCAAAGTGGCAAAAAAGATTTAAGTACCAAGGGTAGCAAGGAGTGAAAAATATCCAGAGGCTGCAGACAGACAATATCTCTCTCTCCCCCTCCATGTGGGCAAACAGACAGAAAGCCTAAAAGAATTCATAGAAGATTCTATCTCATCTGATCAACCATTCAGCATATCACCATACAGATAATAGAATCTTTGTAAGAATTATGGCAAATCGGCATTCTGTTTATCCTGTATGTATTCAGTTTCTTTCCATAGTATAAACATTAAACTGTTTGTCTTTTGTCTGTCTTTATCATGACTATATGCTTGTGTTTGGGAATTTGAAGGGGGGTACAGTATAAGTTGCATAAAATTAGAAATCCTCTCCTTTCACTGCTCTTGTTAAAGTTAAGTGTGCAACAATAAATAGAACTCTTTTACAGCACTTAAGAAACCTGGTGTGAATTGCTTTTGTCCTCGGTAGGAAGCAGTCAGGCAAATTAGGTTTTGGTGGTGTCAGTGGGATTTTTATACATTGTTATATTTTGAGATGAATTGCAAACAGTGGAGCACGAATATCAATGCATTTTTCCCAATTAAGTCCTGATACCTGATAAGGATCCAGACATCCTGGTAGGAGTCAAGCTGGAGAAGTTCAGCTGGGTACCAACAAAAAGCGCATGGAAACTAGTCTCATATCTATGGGTAATTCATCAAGGTGCACCCCAGAGGTAACCAGATACGAGAGATTAACAAAATTGCCCATCTCTGTACATTAAACCACACATGGCATGGAGCTGGGAGAGTAAACCAGTAAAAATAATCTCCCCAAAATGACTTCACTGGAAGAAGCCAAAGTTAGTAAATATGCAGATGACACCAAAACTGGTGGTGTAGTCAAGAGTGAAGAAGGTTATCTAAGATTACAATGGGATATTGATCAATTGGGCCAATGGGCTGAAGAGTGGTAGATGGAGTTTTATTTGGATAAATGTGAGGTATTGCATTTTAATAAGACATGCAAGGGTAGGACTTACACAGTTAAAAGATAGGGCCCTGGGTAGTGTTGTTGAACAACGAGACGTAGGGGTTCAGGTACATAGTTCTTTGAAAGTTGCGTCACAGATAGGCAGGGCGGTTAAGATGGCATTTAGCATGCTCACCTTCATTGCTCAGAGCTTTGAGTATAGGATTTGGGAAGTCACGTTAAGGTTGTTCAGAGCGTTGGTGAGGCTGCTTCTGGAGTACTGAGTATAGTTCTGGGTCACCCTGCTGTAGGGAGGATATTATGATAGTGGAGAGGTTTCAGAAGAGATTTGCCAGGATGTTGCTGGGCCTGGAGGGTTTGAGTTATAAGGAGAGGCTGGATGGGTTGGGACTTTTTTCACTGGAGTGCAGGGAGATTCAGGGGTCCTTTTTACAGGTTTATAAAATTGTGAGGGGTATAGATAAGGTGAATAGCTAATGTCTTTTTGCTAGGGTGGGGGACTTCAAAATCAGGCGGCATACTCTTAAAGTGAGAGGAGAAAGATTTAAACGGGATCTGAGGGGGAACTTTTTCCACACAGGGTGGCTGGTGTGTGAAATGAACTGCCAGAGGAAGTGGTGGATGTAAGTACAGTTACAACATGTAAAAGACATTTGGACAGGTACATGGATAGGAAAGGGCTGGGATATGGGCCAAATGGAGGCAAGTGGGACTAGTTTAGTTTGGAAACATGGTCTGCATGGATAAGTTGGGCCAAAGGGTCTGTTTCCATGCTCTATGACCAACACAAGGAAGAATAGGTAGAAGTCAGCGACTAGCAAATTAAGTTAAAACAAACTAGAAGACTTTCCTTATGCAGAAAGCAATCAGAATATGTAATATGCTGCCAGAATGATTGAAGCTGGAAGCACTAATACACTGTGCATCAACGTGGGAGGAGGGTGGGTTAAGGAAACAGGAGTGGAGGCAGGGCAAGGGTGGAGTGGGAGGAGATTCATGTGGATTATAAAAACTGGTTTAGACAAGTTGAGCAACTTGATTGGTTTTTGTGTTGACCATGCTGCACAGTGCGAACTACCTACTGGTTGAATAGTAGTTTCAGCTTCAGGTTGAGTTTGACCGATCCATTTGTACAACTTGCGACAAATGATGTTGTTCAGGATTTCCTGCGCAGGTTTCAGCTCAGCTTTAGACGAATTCAGGATCTGTTGAAAGATTTCGTCTGCAAAAAGCAACAATCAAAACACCAGTCAACTAACTACACTCTTGCCTCTTCTGCACCTGATAAAACACAGTAAATATCGAACAAAAATGCCCCAGGACCTGAATAATGTCATATTCCACCACAGTTTAGAGGATTACTAAGCCTTTGGAGAGGGTATAGATTGAATTTACTAGAATGTCAGCAGGGATAGAGGATCTTAAGTCATGTGAAGAGGTCACAGAAGCTGGGATTTTTCTCCTTGGAGAAGGTTAAGGGGAGAATTCATGAGGGCATTTGTCAGAACTCCCCATGGCTTCAGGGGGTAAATAAGGAAATACTTTTACCACTGGTAAGGTGACTGGCGACTAGAAGATAAAAAATTAAAGATAATTGGCAAAAACACCAGATTGGAAGTTAGGAGAACCCTGTTTCAGACAGGAACGTGTCTTGAGTTAGAGCTGCATTGCCTGAAAGAATAGAACATAGAACATAGAACATTACAGCGCAGTACAGGCCCTTCGGCCCTCGATGTTGCGCCGACCTGTGAAACCAATCTGAAGCCCATCTAACCTAGACTATTCCATTATCATCCATATGTTTATCCAATGACCATTTAAATGCCCTTAAAGTGGGCGAGTCTACTATTTTTGCAGGCAGGGCATTCCATGCTCTTACTACTCTCTGAGTAAAGAACCTACCTCTGACATTTGTCCTACATCTATCACCCCTCAATTTAAAGCTATGTCCCCTCATGCTAGCCATCACCATCCGAGGAAAAAGGCTCCCACTGTCTACCCTATCTAATCCTCTGATCATCTTGTATGTCTCTATCAAGTCACCTCTTAACCTTCTTCTCTCTAACGAAAACAGCCTCAAAACCCTCAGCCTTTCCTCATAAGACCTTCCCTCCATACCAGGCAACATCCTGGTAAATCTCCTCTGCACCCTTTCCAATGCTTCCACATCCTTCCTATAATGCGGTGACCAGAACTGTACGCAATACTCCAAGTGCGGCCGCACCAGAGTTTTGTACAGCTGCAACATGACCTCATGGCTCCGAAACTCAATCCCTCTACCAATAAAACCTAACATACTGTATGCCTTCTTAACAACGCTATCAACCTGGGTGGCAACTTTCAGTGATCTATGCACATGGACACCGAGATTTTTCTGCTCATCCACACTACCAAGAATCTTACCATTAGCCCAGTACTCTGTATTCCTGTTACTCCTTCCAAAGTGAATCACCTCACACTTTTCCGCATTAAACTCCATTTGCCACCTCTCAGCCCAGCTCTGCAGCTTATCTATGTCCCTCTGTAACCTGCAACATCCTTCCGCACTATCCACAACTCCACCAACTTTGGTGTCATCCGCAAATTTACTAACCCATCCTTCTACGCCCTCATCCAGGTCATTTATAAAAATGACAAACAGCAGTGGCCCCAAAACAGATCCTTGAGGTACACCACTAGTAACTGAACTCCAGGATGAACATTTCCCATCAACCACCACCCTCTGTCTTCTGACAGCTAGCCAATTTCTGATCCAAACCGCTAAATCACCCTCAACCCCATGCCTCCAAATGGTGAGAAAGCAGATTTGACACTAACTTTTGAATGGGAAACTGAATAAATACTTCAGTTAAAAATGTATATTTAGCATTAGCGTTCCACTTTTAATATCTAGCAGATGTCTCATTGAAAGGCAAAAAAAGAGGAGTCACATACAACGTTCCGTCTAAGCTGCACAGCCGTTTCCAAGTATCCATCACAGTGATCGACTTCAGAGGTACACCGTGACAATGTAAACAAAAATCAGAGGGAACATAAGGCACACCTCATCCCACACAGTACAACATCCAGTAAGTCGCTGGAGCAATGCAAACTGAAGTCATGCTAAGTGACTCTGCGAATGTGAGACACAGCTGACCCGGCGGGAAATGTTGGGGAAATTGAAGATTTTGATGGGCGATTCCCGTGTCTGAGCTGCAGACGCTACAATACGTCAGGAAGGAAGAGAGAAGAGAGGTACCTGGACTGGAGCCCTTCAATGAATTATTTCAAGTCGGGTTCATGGTCAAGGACAGAAGGGTATGACTGTCAGGGAGGCAGGAATGAGGATCCAGAATTTAGCTTTGGAGGAGCCTCAGCCATTGCCCTCATCCAATATTAATGAGATCCATGCTCCTGCCATACACCTTTGGAGTATATAAAAAAAGTAGCTACAGTACGCATGCAACTCTTGGAGGATTCACCTAGGAAATTAATAACAGGGATTAGGGAAATGGCAGATAATTTAAACCAATATTTTGCATTGGTTTCCATGGAGACAGCACTAAAAACATCCCAAAGAGAACACATAAGCAATTAGAGGAAAGGTCATGTAACAGTCTCTATTATGAGGGACAAATTATTTGATAAAACATTGGGACCAAAGACAGGCAAGTCGCCTTGACCTGATGATCTGCATTTAAGGGGTGCAAAAGAAGTAGCTGCAGAGATACTGGAGACATTGGTCAAAATATTCCACAACTCACTGGATTACAGGAGGGTCCCAACAGATGTCCCCTAATCAAGAAGGGGAGGAGACAGAAGCAGCAAACCATAGGCCAGTTGGCCTAACATCCGTCTTTGGGAATGTTAGTCTATTATTAAGGAATAAATGTCAGAACATTTAGAAAAGCTTAATGCAATCAGAATCAACATCCTGCCTCCACCACTCTCACAGGCAGCACATTCGAAATCCTAACAACTCTGAGTAAAGAGGTTTTGCCTCATCTCACTCGTAGCTCTCTTGCCGACAATCTTGAATTTGTGACCCCTAGTTACTGACGTACCAACTAGTGAAAACAGGATATCCTTCTTTACCCTGTCAAAATTGTTCATTACTTTGAACACTTCATTAAGGTCACCTCTTAACCTTCTCTGCTCAAAGGAGAATATGTCCAATTCTCAAATCTTTCCTTGTATCATTCTAGTAAATCTCATTTGCACTCTCTCCAGAGCTTTAACATCCTTCCTTAAATAAGGTGTCCAGAACTGAACACAATACTCCAACAAAGACTGAAATTGCTGGAAAAGCTCAGCAGGTCTGACAGCATCTGTGGAGAGAAATCACAGTTAAATATTCAGGTCCAGTGACCCTTCCCGAATATTCCAGATGTGGTCTGACCAATGATTTGTCGAGGTGTAGCATCACTTCCTTGCTTTTATACTCTATACCTCTATATATAAACCAAAGGATCCCATTAGCCTTCTTAACTATTTCAACTTGCCTGGCCACCTTCAGAGAATTATACATTTGAACCCCGAGGTCCCTCTGCTCCTGTTCTCCCCTCAAAGTTGTATCATTGATCCTACAGAGTCTCTCCATGTTTCTTCTACCAAAATGCATTACCTCACATTTCTCTGCATTGAAATTGATCAGCTAGGTATCTGCTCGTTTGGCCAACTTGTCAGTATCCCTCTGAAGTCACTCAGCATCATCCTCACAATTCACTAATCTCCCCTCAGCTGAGTATCATTTGCAAATTTAGAGAGATTTTTCCCTCAGCAACCATCTCAACATCATTTATATAAATCAGAAAAAGCAAGAGTCCTAACATCAATCCCCAGGGAACAACATTCTTAGCTTGTCTCCAAACTGAGAAACGCCCATCTATACCTACATTCTGTTTCTTATCTCATAGCCAACGTCTAATCCATGCTGCCAAGCATCCAATCTCAACCATTTCTAATTTGCTAACCACCCTACTAGGTGGCACCGTATCAAATGCTTTCTGAAAGTCCAAGTATACAACATCCACAGCACTACCCTCATCCAACTACCTGTGTCACCTCAAAGAACTCAATTACGTATGTCAGACATGATCTGCCCTTGACAAGGCCATGTTGACTATCTAGTATTAAATATACACTTGGAGAAAAATAGGTTATATTATCCTGTTTTATGGTCTTCATCAGTTTTCCCTCTATTAATGTCAAGCTCATAGGTCTGTAGATTCCTGGGTTAACCTTTGCCTCTTTCTTTGCAATCTTCCAGTCCTTTGGCTTGTTTATTTACTCTTGAGACATGGGCATCATTGATAGCCAGCAATTATTGCCCAATCCTAGGACAGTGGAACTTGGAAGGCAACTTACAGGTGGTGGCATTCCCATGCAGCTGCTGTTCTTGTCCTTCTAGATGGTAGTGGTTACAGGCCCCGTTGCAGGGGCCTTGGTGAGTTACTGCCCCCGTGGTACTAATCCTGTGTTCAGAGAGGCCTGGGAAATTTCTGTTAACAGCCCCGCTATTTGTTCCCTTACCTCTTCCAGCAGTCTAGGATGTATCCCATTAGAGCTGGTGAATTCTCTACCTGCAGTGCTGCTAACCTCTGCTCCTATTTCTTACGCTTCCAGTTAGTTACCCAGGAAGAGTTAGAGAGCACCAACCATTCTCTTCCCCGCCAAAACCTTCCTCCAATCCCATGTGTTCCCAGAAACCCCAAGGACCTGATAACCCCTCCCCTACCCCAAACCCCATAGGCAACCCCCTTGCACACTGGCACCACTGGGATCACTTGCTGATACCCTACTTTCCCACCAGTGGTGCCATCCGCAATCCCTTGAACATATGCTACTCAAACCTCACAATTACCTAGAGTACTTATCTTTTCACACAGCCTATCAAAGTGTCTGGCTTGGCTGCTGAGCGTGTAAATCTCAGAATAATGTCCTAGACCACTGTCAAAGGGGAGCGTGGTTTGACCTCCACTGACGATCCTGCATAATGGGCGGGGGAGAGGTGGTGGTTGTGGCGTTGGGAAGGGGTGGACTGGTGTTCATTTCAGCTGTCAAATTCAACCGTGATTACTAGGCCTCAGAACATCCAGACCGCTAGGTGCTCACCTGTGAGTTTGGTGTAAGCTGACATGTCATCGATTGCTTCAGACATTTTATAAAGCTTCCCATCCATGCCGCTTATCTTGATGTATGGATCTGCCAGCACCATCGCCTCGGTGATCCTGAGGGATAAAATATTTTCAGACATGTGTTGGCAATGGGAATCCAATAGCCCAATGGGTCCATTCACTGTCAGGGGTGGAAACAGACTGTAGCCCAGGGTTGATCACTGGTCTGTACTGAGTTTGGACAACTGGTCAGAGACAGCCACAACTGTATCTTATTGGTCTCAGTATCCATAAGATGGGATGGAAGAGGAGGATTAAAGGAAGATACAAAATCAGCCAGAGTTCGCAATCCTGACCAACACGTCAAGAGAATGCAGCTGAGATTACTACTTTTGTCATTTATATAAGTGATTTGGATGAGAATTTAGGAGTTATAGCTAGTAAGTTTGCAGATGACACCAAAATTGGTGGCATAGTGGATAGCGAAGAAGGTTATGTAAGATTACATAAAGATCTTGATCAATTGGGTCAATGGGCTGGGGATTGGCAGATGGAGTTTAATTTGGATAAATGTAAGGTATTGCATTCTGGTAACACAAACAAGGACAGGACTAATACAAATAATTGTGGGCCCTGGATAGTGTTGTAAAAGTGAGACCCCCTAACGGTTCAGGTACATAATTTTTTGAACTTTGCATCACAGGTAGACAGTCATTAAGAATGTGCCTAGCATTGTTGCCTTCGTTGCTCAGATCATTGAGTATAGGAGTTGGGATGTCACGTTGCAAAGTTTAAAAGACATTTGGATAAGTACATGAATAGGAAAGGTTTGGAAGGATATCGGCCAAGAGCAGGCAGGTGGGACCAGTTTAGTTGGTGAGGGCTGTATGAATCGAAGGGTCTGTTTCCATGCTGTATGAATCTACAACTATATGAAATGTGAAAACAGTTTGGGAGAGCACTTTGGATCCAGTGACCATAACTCTCTTAGTTTTAACATAGTTACAGAAAAAGATAGGGCAGGTCCACAGGTTAAGCTGCTGAACTGGAGCAGGGCCGTTAGGCAGTATCTAACAGAAGTCAATTGGCTCAGTCTGTCTGAAGGAAAAGGAACGACTGGGAAATGGGAGCTTTTAAAAGTATGTCCCTGTTAGGGTGAAGGGAAAAGCTGGCAGGTTTAGGGATCCCTGGCTGATGAGGAATATTGAGGCTCAGGTCAGAAAAAGGAAGAAGGTTTAAGCTGTTGGGCTCAAGTGAATCTCTAGATGACCATACAATGTGTAGCAGCACACTCAAAAAAGAAAATCAGAAGAGCAAAAGGAGGCTATGAGATGGATCTGGCAGATAAGGTTAAAGATAATCCTAAGAGGTTCTATAGCTTTATTAGGAGTAAGAGGGTGGCTAGGGAGAGAAAAGGTCCCCTTAAAAATCTATGTGGCCATCTGTGTGTGGAGCCACAGGAGATGGGGGAGATTTTAATGAATATTCTTCCTAATATTACTGTGGGAGGCTGGGGAAGAAATTGCAGAGGCCCTTGCAGAGACTTTTACTTCAGCTTTAGCCACTGGTAAAGTTCTGGAAGACTGGAAGGTGGCTAATGTTGTTCCATTGTTTAAGATAAGCCAGGGAACTACAGACCAGTGAGTCCGACATCAGTGGAAGGCAAGTTATCAGAGAGGATACTGAGGGACAGGATCAACCAACACTCGGATAGTCAAGGTCTGATTAAGGATAGTCAGCATAGATTTGTGCGCGGGAAGTCACATCTGTCAAATCTGTTAGAAGTTTTCAAAGAGGTAACCAAGAGGACAGATGAGGGTAAGGCAGTGGATGTTGTCTATATGGACTTTAGTTAGGCCTTTGATAAGGTACTGCACAGCAGGCTAGTCATGAAGATTAGGTTGCGTGGGATCCAGGGAGAGCTAGCTGATTGGATTCAAAATTGGCTCGATGGTAGGAAACAGAGGGTGATGGTTAAAGGTTGCTTCTTGGACTGAAGGCCTGTGACTAGTGGTGTGCCACAAGGGTCGGTGCTGGGACCTTTGTTATTTTTTATTGACATAAATAATCTGGATGTGAATGTATAAGGAATGATTAGTAAGTTTGCAGATGGTACAAAATTAGGAGGTATCGTTGCTGGCAAGGAAGGTTATCAAAAATTAGAGGGATTTGATCCGATGGAGAAAAAGTGGCCTGAGGATCAGCAACTGCAATTCAATACAGATAAGTGTGAGGTGTTGCACTTTGGAAAGTCAAACCAAGGTAAATGGTAAGGTCCTGAGGAGTGTTGTGGAACAAAGTGACCTAGGAGTACAAGTACATAGTTCATTGAAAGCGGCGTCACAGGTAGACAGGGTGGTGAAGAAGGCATTTAGTATGCTGACCTCCGTCAGTTGAGGCATTGAGTATAGGAATTGGGACGTTACATTACAGTTGTATACATCACTGGTGAGGCCATACTTGGAGTATTGTGTACAGTTTTGGTCACTGTGTTATAGGGAAAGACATAGTTAAACTGAAAAGTGTGCAAAGAAGATTTACAAGCATGTTGCCAGGACTAGTAGGTCTGAGTTTTAGGGAGAGGTTGGCCAGGATAGTACTTTACTCCTTGGAACGTAGGGGAATGAGAGGTGACCTTATTGAGATGTATAAAATCACGAGGGGCATAGATAGGATGAATACATATAGTCTTTTTCCCAGGGATTGGGAATTGAAAACTAGAGGACATAGGTTTAAAGTGTAAAGGGAAAGATTTAAGAAGGACCTGAGGGTAACTTCTTCATCCAGAGAGGGTGCATGTGTGGAATAGGCCGCCAGAGAAAATGGTTGAGGCAGGTACAATAGCAACGTTTAAAAACGTTTGGATAGGTACATGGATGGGAAGAGTTTAGAGGAATATGGACCAAATGTGCGCAACTGGAACTAGCGGAGAGGGCACCATGGTCAGCATGGACCAGTTTGGGCCGAAGGGTCTGCTTCCATGCTGTATTACTCTATGACTCAATGGCCCTTAGCAAGGGCAACACAGACTTGACGTAGAGGTTTCTTGGGAAGTGGTGATCAGCTGCCAACTCTCACCATCATGCATTCAGACTCGTGGTCCCAGGTGATAGAGGACTGCTGAAAGCATGGACTCATATTTTAGCACTAGTTCCTTCAGGAGAAAAGAACAACTTTAAGCCAGAATGAAAGAAAAAAAACCTAAGAGTTGTCCCAGAGAGAGACAACTACAGTGTAACTATACTCACATGCACTCAATAATGTTACAGACTCTGTGCTGATAGGCTCTGCGATGCAAGGTGTTACGTGTGTGAAACATATTGTACATGTCTCCAGCTTCCTGAAAGGGAAAACATAATAAACTCTTGTTCATCAGAGTGCATTAGCAATAAAGTCCTTGGACAGATATGCTAGAGGAGAATTTGACATTGGGTAATTCAGCTAAAATATTAGTGTGTATTTAATGATACCAGATTGAACCTTATTTACGGATGAAGACAAATACAGAGAAGGGAGCCATTTATCTATTGATTTTAGAGGGAGGCAGTTGCATAGTGGTAATGTCACTTTGTTAGTCATCTAGAACCCCGGTAAATTCTCTGGGCACTTGGGTTAAAACCCCACATAGCAGGTTGTGAAATTTGAATTTAATTTTAAAAATATGGAATTTAAAGCTAAATACTTAAAACTTTATATAAGCTTATTGAGTTCACTCATATCCCTTTGTGTAGGAATTCTGCCATTGTACCCTGGTCTGGCCTACTTATGTCTTCAGATTGACAACAATCTGATTGACTCTTAAATGACCTCTGAAATAGCCTGGCATAACACAAACATTAAGGAACAAAGAGATGGGAAACAAATGCCAGCAACACCCACATCACTTGAACGAATAAAGAAAAAAAAAACCTATCACAAATTCTACTTGTTCCAATGATGAATGGAGAGTTTTCATTTCCACTAGTCTATCTCAGAGCCCCTTCCACATGTTCAATGACAAGAACCTCAACTCTCATTGGTCTTTTACCTACCCAACATCTAGCTCCTTATCCTACTCCATTCAATCAAAACTAATCTTCTGGATTTATCTTTTTCATACCATTTAAAATGGAATACATTTCCATTAAAGAAATCTCATTTTTCCCTACACTCACCATTACACGCCAGTATTGGGTTTACATAAACAGTAACTACATTTGGTGCAAGGTGCAGAGTGAAAACAGACAAGAAACTTGCCTCTATATAGTATCTTTAAAAGAGTTAAAGCATCCAAAGGCTAAAAGTGACATCATGCAGTGATCTGGTAATATTAGGATAGGTGACTAAAAGCTTGGCTTTAAAGGTAAGAGCTTTTGAGAAGCATATTAAAAAGAGAAGAGGTGGAGAGATTTAGGGAAGAAATTTAAAAATTTCGGATCGAGGTAGCTGAAAACATGGCCATTAATGTTGTACATTAAAACAAGAGAGGACAGAATTGAACCTTAGCTACTGATTAAGACAATTACAGAAATTGGAGTCATTTAACCCACATATCACAATTTAAAGGTTGAAGAAATGGGGAGGGGTGAGCCCATGGAGAGATTTGAAAACAAGAATGAGAATTTTAAAAGGTGCAGAGCTGCATGAACACAGCAGGCCAAGCAGCATCATAGGAGCAGAAAAGCTGATGTTTCGGGCCGAGACCCTTCATCAGAAACGGGGGAGGGGAAGGGGGTTCTGAAATAAATAGGGAGAGAGTGGGAGGCAGATAGAAGATGGATAGAGGAGAAGATAGGTGGAGAGGAGACAGACAGGTCAAAGAGGCGGGGATGGAGCCAGTAAACATGAGTGTAGGTGGGGAGGTAGGGAGGAGATAGGTCAGTCCAGGGAGGACGGACAGGTCAAGGGGGCGAGATGAGGTTAGTAGGTAGGAAATGGGGGTGCAGCTTGAGGTGGGAGGAGGGGATAGGTGGGAGGAAGAACAGGTTAGGGAGGCGGGGACGAGCTGGGCTGGTTTTGGGATGCGGTAGGGGGAGGGGAGATTTTGAACATCTCAGATGTCCTCGTTTTTCAAGGACCGCAACCTCCCCCGCTCAGTGGTCGAGAATGCCCTCCACCGTGTCTCCCGCATTTCCCGCAACTCATCCCTCACACCCCATCCCCACAATAACAACCATAAAAAATTCCCCTTGTCCTCACGTACCACCCCACCAACCTCCGGATCAAACGCATCATCCTCCGACACTTCCGCCAACTGCAATCCGACCCCAAAACCAAAGATATTTTTCCCTCCCCACCCTTATCTGCTTTCCGGAGGGACAACTCTCTCCGTGACTCCCTTGTCCGCTCCACACTCCCCTCCAGCCCCACCACACCTGGCACTTTTCCCTGCAACCGCAGGAAGTGCTACACCTGCCCCGACACCTCCTCCCTCACCCCCATCCCAGGCCCCAAGAAGACTTTCCACATCAAGCAGATGTTCACCTGCACATCTGCTAATGTGGTATACTGCATCCGCTGTACCCGGTGTGGCCTCCTCTACATTGGGGAAACCAAGCGGAGGCTTGGGGACCGCTTTGCAGAACACCTACACTTGGTTCGCATTAACCACTGCACCTCCCAGTCGCGAACCATTTCAACTCCCCCTCCCATTCCTCAGACAACATGTCCATCCTGGGCCTCCTGCAGTGCCACAACGATGCCACCCGAAGGTTGCAGGAACAGCAACTCATATTCCGCTTGGGAACCCTGCAGCCCAATGGTATCAATGTGGATTTCACAAGCTTCCAAATCTCCCCTCCCCCTACCGCATCCCAAAACCAGCCCAGCTTGTCCCTGCCTCCCTAACTTGTCCTTCCTCCCACCTATCCCCTCCTCCCACCTCAAGCCCCACCCCCATTTCCTACCTACTAACCTCATCCCGC
>NC_063350.1:9352325-9367695 GCF_021869965.1 Rhincodon typus
GATGCTGCTTGGCCTGCTGTGTTCATCCAGCCCTGCACCTTGTTGTCTCACAATATTCCAAGTGTGGTCTAACCAGGGTTTTATAGAGCTGCAGCATAACCTCACGGCTCTTAAACCCAATTCCCCTGCCAAAGAAAGCCAACACACCATACGCCTTCTTTACAACTTGTGTAGCAATTTTGATGGATCTATAGACGTGGACCCCAAGATCCCTCAGGATACCAGTCACAAATCCCAGATGAGTGCTGCTTTGGAACACTGAAGCCTCCGACTGTGACCCTTGTTAAGCGAGACTGGAAACTGAATAATCTATAGAATTTACCGTTAAGCTCAGCAATACTTTCACCCACTGCACAGTTTGCATAAGAAAGTCCTAACCCGGTCGGCTTTGAACCCCAATCTTGAAGCAAATAGAATGTGATAATCTTGCTCAAATAAGAGAAAACTGACACGGAGGTAGCATCCTCTTCCTATAGAGCAGCTCACTCACCCAGATCGTGGCAAAGTCCGGCAATCTGCACACACAGAATGTCGCGATGGCTTATCTGCAGCTCCGGTTGCCGTTCCGCAAGAGCTTTAACCAACTGGCCTGCCAGGTATCCCACACTATAGGACAACAGACCAGAATGAATTTAACAAGCATACACCGTGTTTCGTACATTAACTGTCATGAGGTTTCTAGTAGACTAAATACCCGTGGATTTTCTTCGTGGAGAAAAAGATCACTCAAATGCTGAAGAAGGGGCTCGACCCGAAACGTCAGCCTTCCTGCTCCTCTGATGCTGCTTGGCCTGCTGTGTTCATCCAGCTCTACACCTTGTTATCTCAGATTCTCCAGCATCGGCAGTTCCTACTATCTCTCACTCAAATGCTAACAGCTTTTTCATATCTGATTTCTTACAAGAAGGTAAACAATCAACTGTATCCTGACTGTAACTACAGATGAGATATGGATGCTTGTACACTGCCTGTTGTAGTCAGATTGAAAGGCAGGTCAGTAACAGGAGCCATCTGACTCCTTTTGTCCCTCCCTTCCTCGATATCTGTTCCCTGTTTTAGGGATAGGCTGGTGATGGATATCCATTACAAGCCCTCCTACTGCCACCTGGACTATACATTCTCACACCCCGTTTCCTGTAAGGTCTCCATTCCATTCTTCCAGTTCCTCCATCGCCATCGCATCTGTTCCGATGATGCCACCTTCTGATAAAGTGGTGGTGGTGGTGGTGGGGGGTGGGGGAGGGGTGGAGGTGGCGGTCCTTAGAAATACATACCTATTTCCTCAACCAAGGATTCCCCAACACTGTGGCCCACAGCCGTGTCCAACTCAGCTCCCACACTTCTGCCCTCACCCTTTCTCTTCCCTCCCAAAACCCTGGGTCCCCCAGTCCTCACTTTCCACCCACCAGCATCCACATCCAAAACATCATTAGCTGCCATTACTGCCAACTCTAACAGGACGCCACAAACAGATAAATATTCTCCTCCCTTCCCTTGTCAGCAGGGACTGTTCTCTCCGGGACACTTTGCTCCACTCCTCCTCCCAACGTCTCCTCCTCACCTTCCCATATAATCACAAAAGGTGTTACACCTGCCTGTTTGCTTCCTCCCTCCTCACCATCCAAATTCTAGACACACCTTCCAGGTGAAGCACTGATTTACCTGCACTTCACTCAATCTAGTCTACTGTATTCACTATTCACGAGTAGTCTGCTCTACATCAGTGAGACAAAACACAGACTGGGTGACTGCTTTGCACAGCACTTACTTTCTGTCCGCTACAAAAGAATTTGAGCTTCCTATTGCCTGTCACTTCATCACACCACTGCAATCCGCTGGCCAACATCTGTCTCAGGCGTGCTACAGTGCTCCAGCGAAAATAGCGCAGGCTGAAAGAACAGCACCTCATTTTCCAGTTGGGGACCCTGCACCTTCAGGACTCCATATCAAGTTTGATAATTTTAGAACCTGAACACTCTCTTCCATCCTTTATCCACTCCAACACCCCAGGTCCTATCCTGACATGGGTTGCTTTCAGCACAGCCAACCCATTCTCACCTACTTATGGTTCCCATTATTAGCTTTCCTTTCTCCTGACATGAGTTCACAACCTTCCCGCTCAGGGAGACAGTGCTACCACTAGGCCAATCTAATATAAAAGGTTCAAATCATCTACACGCAAAGCTCTCATTGCTGTGATGTCGGTTTCCGTCCCTGTTCTAATTAAATGTATACAGCTTTTAGCAGCAGAGACATTCCTCCATTTAGATTCTCCAGACTAAACACTGTGATATTACTTAAATAAAACCACTTACTTTGATTTTAGAATTCTAACCATTTCACTCACATACCCCACTGAAAAATAAGTGTGCAACTACTTGCATGCATATACCATCTATAGTGCAGTAAAAAGACCAAGGGCATTTCACAGCTGCATAAATCAGCCAAAATGTGACACCAAAGTTACAAAAGGAGATATTTAGGCCAGAATAACAATAGCTTTGACAAAGGCATAAGAGAGATCCTAAAAGAGGAAAAAGAGAAATTTAAGGGGTCAATTCCAGAGGTTCAAATCATTTTTTAAAAATTATTCGTGGATATGGGTGCTGTTAGCTAGGCCACCATCTTATTGGCCTCCCTACACAGCTGAAAGTTGGAGTAATGCTAGTCAGGGATGCACAAGAGGCCAGAATTAGAGAAATGCAACGATTTTGGAGAGTTATATTGAAATGGAAGAGAGAAGACAAGAGGAAGAGAAGGGTTGGTCGTGGAGGGATGAAAATTTAAACAGAAAAAATAATATTGCTGGAACGCCAGTTCAAAAGGTCAGCAATCACAGGATCAGGGGTTGAAGAGGGTCTCAGACAAGCAGCAGAGTCTTGTAGAAATGGAAGCTTTTGGAGGATGGAAGATCAGAGGTCAGCGATGAGAGTGTTAAAATAGTTAGGTTTGATTGACAGTTTAAGCACCAAGTGGACATAATATGTCCAATAATGTTATGGAAATATGTATATTGTGTTCACAATTTCAAGAAGCAAGTTTTAACTTAAAAAGACATCAGCTGTGAACACTCAGCAGTGATAGGGAGGTGGTTAAACTCCAAGACGTTTAACCCATCCAGTGGCCCGATTGGAGAATGACTAAAGAAACTCTGAAGGCCTGAAAAAGATCTTATGGAATGACTTAAAATCGTGGAGCTGAGGGAATCCTCCCCTGGCTATGCTCCATCAATTACTCAACATGCATTAATGTTTTGGAGATTGGCACTGAGCCGGGTCTCAGTTTTGAACAGTGTACAGTGAATGAGTGGAAAATGAGATGTTGTTGCATTGAGCTTCACTGGAGAATTATAGCGGGCAGAGTATAGACATGTTAGCAGTGGGCTTGTCCCACCAAATGGATCTATTTCCTGCTTTTCCCAAATTCCATTCACTCAAATCCTGCACCTTTGTCTCTGCTCTCTGTCACTGACATTCCCTTTACCGTTCGCTCTGTCCACCCTCACCCTCTACTCCCTTCGCTCATCCTCCCTCTTAGTCACCAAATTGAAAACCCTCATTTTCCAGGTCCCTTCAGTTCCAAGGAGTCATTGGACACGAAACATCAATTCTGCTCCTCTCTCCACAGAAACTACTTGCTGAATTTCTCCAGCACTTTCTACTTTTCAGCTAAACTTCCTTCCTGGATTCCTCACCCTATGGAATGCTCGAATCTGTTGTGAGAAGCACCAGGAAACACAAAGTATGTCCCTCCGAGCTGCTTGATGAACCGGAGCCGCTGAAACTGCGGAGTGTCAATGATCTGGACAAGGACTGGATGCATCTCAATGTGTCCATGGATTGGGTCATTGAATACCTATAAGAAAAACCAAGTATCTCACTTTACGTTGCCAGAGTTACTAGTGTGATTGTAAGTACTACAAATCCCACACACAGGTTAACCAAATTAATTAGTCATTTGAAATTACACAAATCTGTTATTAGAACATGCATTTTCTTAACACAGCACAGGCCATTCAGCCCAAATGTTCTACCCTAGAACAAAAACGAAGTTGCTGGAAAAGCTCAGCAGGTCTGGCAGTATCTGTGAAGGAAAAAACAGAGTTAACGTTTCGGGTCCGGTGACCCTTCCTCAGACCAAAATGTTAACTCTGTTGTTTCCTTCACAGGTGCTGCCAGACCTGCTGAGCTTTTCCAGCAACTTTGTTTTTGTTCCTGATTTACAGCATCCGCAGTTCTCTCAGTTTTTGTTCTACACTAGAGTTTAGGATGCATGGGAGTCTCCTCCAATCCTCCCATCAACATACCCTTCTATTCCTTCGTCCCTCATGTACTTACCTAGCATCTGGTTATATAGATCTGCATCTCGCTGTAGGACAGTCCACATTCTAATCATTCTCTGGGTAAAGGGGTAAACACTGGATCTTAGCATTGGATTGATTCATGACTTGGGGCCCTAGTTTTGGAACTCACTATGAGTGGAAAAACCTGCTCCAAGCTTACTCTACACAGTCCCTTCATAATTTGAAAAAGGCCTTTGCTGGGTCACATTTCATTGATTGTCGAGAGAGTTTACAAAAATACAATGGTGTAATGACTCGGTCTTTGAGCCGAATCCCTCACTGTAGGAAGCTCGAGTTGCTGTTGAAGCTTCCACTTTAACACAGGTTGCAGTCTGCATTTTTGTGAAATGATGGTAGAGGCTCCAATTTTCTTGTCATCATGCGGTTAGCCAGGAATCTCTCTCATTCTTACCGCCTGCCAGTATTGTTGGAAAGTTTTATCAGTTCTTTCTCGGTTTGATTAGCCACTTTATTAACACACCTTGCTTGTCCATCATGTCTTGGGATTGGATTTGAACTCAGAGATTCTGGCGCTTGGACAGGGGCCAAATCTTACATTTTTTTTGGCCGAAGCTGAATTGTGTTAAGTTTTTCTGAAGGAATTTCCACTATATGGCCTAGAAATTATATCACCGGCAGCACAGTGGCTCAGTGGTTAGCACTGCTGCCTCACAGTGACAGGGACCGGGGTTTGATCCCACCCTCGGGCGACTGTCTGTGTGGAGTTTGCTCATTCTCCCAGTGTCTGCGTGGGTTTCCTCCGGGTGCTCCAGGTTCCTCCCACAGTCCAAAGGTGTGCAGGCTAGGTGGATCAGCCATGCTAAATTGCCCATCGTGTTCAGGGGTGTGTTGAGTAGGTGGATTACAGATGGACGGGTCGGGGTGGGATCCTCTGAGGTTTGGTGGGCAGCATCACAACTCTGACCACCCCAAGCAGCTGGCTGAGCGTGTCTAAGCCCCTGGATTAGTACCAGCCTTTGACTCACTATACCAGGAGCCCCTGACAGAAAGCTATCCACCTTAACTGGACAGAGACTCGCTGACAAGCTCAATGTCTTCAAAAGGTAAGGCAAGACAAAAGTAATATGAACCTGGTATCTCTGGTTGTATGGGCAAAATTCAAGAAAGCAAGGCAAGACAAGACAAAGCAAGGATGCTGTGAACATCCAGTTGTGCTCAGAGTAAGTGTGCAGTCCATGAGCAGAGTGGATGTTGCTGAGCACACAGTGTGCTTGCTGCAGCATGACAATGATAATTGCTGGCACAGTCCCAAGGTTCAGAAGCAAACTGTGAGCAGACTGAAGATATGCCAGGAGGGTTTGTAGAAGGTGGCACTTGTCAAATGCCAATGCCTGTGGACAGAGAGGTCTGGTGCTCATGGAGTGTGACCCAAAATACTGGCACCTGGTGTGCAACGTGGGGAGCAAGTGGGGAGTTAAATTCACTGAATACCTGCTCTGGTTTCCACGTCAGGTTTTCTCAACATCAAGCATGTTCAGCAAGTTCAGATTTTTATGAGGCCAGTTGGGTTGTGGAGAAGGCGTTAACAAACAATAATCCCTCTTAATTGGTAGCACAGCACTACCTAGGGAGAAGCCCACCATGTCATGTGGATAACATAAGAAATGAAATGACATGCTCAAGGTTACAATGGGCCTCACGAGACTTCCTACCTACCCAGCGATAGTGCCCACTTCCTCACGGGATCTCCATAAGAAAGCAACACTAGTCTATTCAATCATCCACAACCCTGTCCCCCCATCATTTTTCAAATGGGATCTGAAATAACTCCACAGAGGACATATCCAGTCACCTAGTCACCCCTTAATTACGCATGAACAGTCTTTGATTATAGTACTGTCTCATACAGAGTCAGGCATCAGAGTGTCAGCGTCTCTGAAACGCAGCTTTTTATCTGTCAGCCAAGGCTCCCTGATGGGGCCAGATTAATAACCCCAATAAGGGAACTCAGATTCTATGAGGTCCAGCTGGCTGACCTCATTACAGTCACTGCTGCATCCTCCTCCAAACACTCAATATGGTCACCAGCCAGACAGGGAAACCACATTTAAGGCTGTTCAATTTCCCCTGTACACCTACCTTCATATCAATAGGTTTCTGCCACAGCAAATTGATACACTTGATCAGATCCATGCGTTCACCAAGAGATCTACAATAAAGAAAACAGCGTAACAACAAAAGTTATGGCTTACGAAGGTGAAGCAGCCAATCTGTGACACACAATGCCCACTTACCACCCATTTGAAAATATTTACATAAAATCACTAATTAAACCAGTTTCTCCTCCTTCCTTTACCCTGGCCCTCAAAATCCCATTGCTCCACTGACAGACAGGAAATCAGGAAGTGAAATCCAGATCAATGCATTGCAAAACAAAAATCACAGCTACAAAAGAGGCTGGATACTACCTCACAGCTCCGTATTTTCATTCCATCAAATGGACAGGAGAAGGCCATTCAGCCCTTCAAACCTGTTCCAAAGTGGGTTACTACATCTCCGAGACAGAAAGACATATTGGGGACAAGGAATGTCCCTCAACTCCATCTCCATTTCCAACACTGGTTTCACTTCTCCTTTTATCAACATCCCCAGAAACAAAGGGAATATAGGAGGTGCTTCGATCACTTATGGCCAAAGCACCATAGAACAGAATTGAACAAACATAATTAATGAAACAGCTCAAACCACATAAGAAGTTCAAACCTGGGCTAAAATAAGTCAAGGAGGTTAATCTGACATAATGTGGAGGTGCTGGTGTCGGACTGGGGTGGACAAAGTCAGATGTCACAAGACACCAGGTTATAGTCCAACAGGTTTATTTGAAATCACAAGCTTTCTGAGCACTGCTTGAGGAGCTCCAAAAGCTCGTGATTTCAAATAAACCTGGTGGAGTGTAACCTGGTGTTGTGTGACTGCTAATCTGGCAGCCCCAAGGTGGTCCATGGTATGAGGGGATTTAAACTGGAAGGAAGACTTGTTGAACCGGAACTGTTTTTGTTTCATCGTGATTGGAAGGGGATGATTAAAGTTCCGACAGAAAAGTCGAGGATGGGCAGAAACAACACTGTTTACCATGAATGAGGAAGTACAGATAGAAGAGTAAGTGGAAGACATAAGACCAGAAGACATAGGAATAAAAGCAGACCATTTGGTTCATCATTGAGATCATGGCTGATCTGCCAATCGTCAACTCCACTCTCATGCCATTTCCCTTTAACCCTGGATTCTCCTCTTATTGTTTTAAAAACCCTCTCCAGAGAAGAAAATCCCTCCATACACAGGATCAACCAAGGGAACCTTTTCAATGGAACCAGGAGGCCCCGGTCTATTATTAATATTTTATAGTTATCATTGCTAATCACACCGTATTCCTCAAATACACAATGGAGCGTCAACGTGGATTGTACAGTCAAGGTTTGAGTGGGTCCTCGAACCAACAACCTCCTCCCCTTTATTCAAAACAGTGCCACTAACTGAGCCAAGGCATATGCATGATAGGCTTTTTTTAAGTCCACAAATGAGGAGTGGAGTTGGTTGGTTGTGAGGAGAGGGGGATTATGGGAGAAGGCCATAAGACAATAAGAATTAGGAGCGGAATTAGGCCATTCGGACCATCAATTCTGCTCTTTCCATTCAATGGCCGAGTGGTATTATTGCTCGACTATTAATCCAGAAACCCAGGTAATGTTCTGAGGACCCAGGTTCAAACCAGGCCATGGCAGTTGGTGGAATTTGAATTCGAGAAAAAAACTCGAATTAAGTGTCTAATGATGACCATGAAACATCGTTGATTGTTGGAAAAACCCATATGGTTCATTAACACTCTTCAGGGAATGAAATCTGCCATCCTTACTTTAACGCTTGATCCCCCTACCAATCAAGAACCCACATCCACAAAATTCTGCAGCAATGAGTTCTACAGATTCACCAACCTCTAACTGAAGAAATTCCTCCTCATCTCAGTTCTAAAGAGTTGTTCCTCCACTATGAGGCTCTTCCCTTGGGTCCTAGCCTCTCCTACTGGTGGAGGCATTTTCTCCATGTCCGCTGTATTGTAGGCCTCTCAGTATTCTATAAGTTTCAATCAGAGCCCCCCCTCATTCTTCTAAACTCCATGGAGTACAGACCCAGAGTCCTCAATTGCTCCACATATGACAAGCCCTTCAGCCCCGGCATCATTTTTGCAACCATACTCTGTATCCCCTTCAACACCAGCATATCTTTCCTTAAACACGGGCCCAAAATTGGTCACAATATTCCCAATATGGTCTGACCAGAGCCTTATACAGCCTCAGCAGTACAATTCTGCTCCAATATTCCAGCCCACTTGAACTGAATGCTAACATTGCATTTGCCTTCCTAACCACCAACTGAATCTGCTCACTAACCTTAAAAGAATCCTGAACTAGGAGTCCTAAATCCCTTTGTGCTTCAGATTTCGGAAGCCATTCCCCATTTAGAAAATAGTCTAGGCCTCTACTCTTCCTATGAACGTACATAACCCTCACACTTTCCCACATTGTATTCCATGAGGCACTTCTAATATGTTCAAGTCCTTCTGCAGTCACCCACCTCCTCAACACCACTTGTCCCTCCACCTATCTTTGTGGCATCTGCAAACTTAGCAACAATGCCCTGAGTTGCTTTGTCCAAATCATTTATGTATAATGTAAATAGTTGTGGTCCCAACACTGACCCCTGCCATCTTGGAAAAGATCCCTTCAATTCCACTCTCCACCTTCTGCCATTAAGCCAATCCTCTATTCATACCAGTACCTTGCACCTGAAGCCATGCACTCGTCTTATTTAGCAGCCTCCTGTGTGGCACCTTGTCAAATGCTTTCTGGAAATTCAAACTGATCATGTCCACTGGCTCATCACTGTCTAACTTGCTTGTTACCTCCTCAAAGAATTCTAACAGGTTTGTCAGGCATGACTTCCCCTTTACCAAGTTGTGCTGACTCAGCCCCAGTTTACCGTGCACTTCCAAGTCCTCCACAATTTCAGCCTTAATAATGGATACTAAAGTCTTAACAATCAAGGTCAGGCTAACCGGTCTGTAACTTCCTGTCTTCTACCTCCTTCCCTTCTTAAACAGGGCTGTTAAATTAGCTATTTTCCAGTCCTCTGGGATCCTCCTTGACTCTAGTCTTTTCTGAAAGATCACCAATGCTTCCGTAACCTCCTCAGCTACCTCCTTCAGAACCCTAGGGTGTAGTCCACCTCATCCAAGTGATTTATCCAGATCTTTCCACTTCCCCAGCACCTTCTCCTTAGTGATGGCCACTACACTCAGCTCTGCACCCTGACTCTTGAAGTTCTGGCATGAGAAGCTGGAGAAAAGAAAAATATTTATCGTTCTGGAATGCACTGCCAGAGAATACGGTGGAATCAAGTTCAATAAATCTACGAAGGCATTTAGTCAGTTACTTGAAGAGAAAGGATGCACGCAGGCTTTACACGGGACACAGCCAGAGAATACACGAAATGAGATGGTCATTCAGAGGGCCAGTACAGACATATTGCGCTAAATGGCCTCCGTCTACACTGTAACAGTTCAACAATTCTGTATTTACACAGATGGAAGTGGTGATTGTTGTGAAGTTGGGTAGGGTACTTGTGGATGGGGAGGCAGGAAGTTCGAATTTGGTGTCTGTAAAATGCTAGGGGGAGGAAAGCATTGTTTGATACCTTTAAAAGATGCGATTTTTCTGTGCTTTAGAGATTTAAAATGGATATCTGTGAGCAACAGCTTCAAAGTTTGCAAGTGCACAGAGAGCATCTAATTTGAAACATTTGTATCAAAAGGCTGGATAGTTAGCAGGCCAAGCAGCAGGTTTTTCAACCAAGAAAACAGGCCTTTGAATTTAACCAATCAATTTGAACCAGGCACTTAGACACCAAAAACCTATTAAATTTAAGTATGATGGTTTTGACTACATAGGGCCAATCCTATTGTAAGAAGTATTGATATGTCATCAAGGGTATAAAAAGAAGGGGGCAGCTGGACAAAGACACCAGAGATAGCTGCCATCCGCCAGAGTTAACGGCCCTCAGCTCTCGAGAGAGAACCGCTGCCTCTCACAGCCTCCTCTATGTCTTAGAGAAAGCACCATCTAAGTAACAATGGTACCAATGGCACAACTAGTTAATATTCCTGATAGGAGGATCGACGGAGAAGGCATAAGACATTCCAGATGCCATGTAACCTGGCTGTGATTTCGAGAGACTAAATTCTGTATTTATATAGGCGAGCCTTGTATTTATCAGAACATCACACCATTAGAATCTTGCTTTATTTGGGAATAGTTCATAGTTAGAGGGGATTATTCAGTTTGTTATTAGTTGAGTTAATTTGTTCACTGTTACAGTTAGGTAAATAAATTATTACTTGTTAATTTTAAAGTGAATGTCAGGGATTTATTTTATTTAACCACTAGAAGTTGCTGAAAAGCAGGGTACACTATTTTACAAATTATAGGTCAAGCTGCTCCTCTTTGGGTCTTTCGGTTTTAGTTCTCGGTTGGGGGACAGGCTTCCAACCTCCACTTTATAACAGTTATGGCCTAGTGGTAATATCGCTGAACTATTAATTCAGAGACCCAGGTAATGTTCTGGGGACCCAGGTTCGAATCCCAGTGGTTTGAATCCCATCAGGGCAGATGATGGAATTTGAATTCAATAAAGAAAAAACTGGAATTAAGAATCTAATGATGACCATGAATCCATTATCGATAGTAGGAAAAACCCATCTGGTTCAGTAATGTCCTTTGGGGAAGGAAACTGCCATTCTTACTTGGTCTGGCCTACATGTGACACACAGCAATGCAGTTCACACTTTACTGCCCTCTGAGCAAATAGGGATGGGCAATAAATGCTGGCTTAGCTGGCGACGCCCTCATCCCATCAATGAATAAAACAAAATTGTTAAGTGCTAAATTGTTAACAAACTGTTAAGTACTAAAATACTAGTTGCTCAAAGGAACACAAAGCAAGAATGTTAGCTCACTACCTTTGATTCCCGGGAAAATCCTTTCTTCAGGATTAATAATAGTTGCAGCGATGGTCATAGCGCCCCCAGTTTACACAGAGTATTGCCCTTAATTATAACATTGAAACACTTACCTCACTCCCATCTGCTCCAAATCAGATTCTGTCAGATAAGGTAGTTTGCTTCCAGTTAGTTTTTCATCTGCAGAATGAGAATAAGAAAACAAATCATGAAGCAATATTTTGTTCAATTTTTAGCCCCAACCAAGTGCTACTGACAGATTCTTTTACATAAACAATAGTAGTTTGGGCTTGTACTCATTCAAGCTTACGACAACGCAGAGAGATCTGAATGAAAGAATGAAGATTACTGACAGGGTTGATGCGGAGGGGTTGTTTCTCCTTGCGGGACAGTTTAGGGCCAGAGGGCATAATCTGAGAATAAGGAGTCACCTGGTTTAAATCAGAGATGAGGAAGAATCATTTTATCTCATGGAAGTCAACCTGTCAAATTCTTTGCTGCAGAAGGCTGTCGAGTCTGGGTTGCTAAGTATACTCAAGGCTGAAATAGACAGATTTTTAATCAGTCAGGAAATCAAGTGATAAGGGAAGAGGCAGGAAAGTGGAATTGAGGGTGATCAGATCAGCCTTGACCTCATTGAATGGTGGATGATTCAATGAGCCAGATGGCCTACTTCTGCTCTTACATCTTACGAAGTGATAATTACTTATTCATTCGTGAAACATGGGCATTGCTGGCTGGCTTTGGTTGCCCTTGAGAAGGTAGTGGTGAGCTGCCTTCCTCAACCACGGCAATCCATGTGCTGTAAGTAGATTCACAATGCCCTGAAGGAGGGAATTCCAGGATTTTGACCCAAGTCAGGATGGCAAGTGGCTTGGAAGAGAACTTGCAAGTGGTTGGTGGTGTCGTCATGTATCTACCGCCCTTGTCCTTCTAGATGGAAATGGCCGTGGGTTTGGAAGGTGCTATCTAAGGAGTTTTGGTGAATTTCTGTTGTTCATCTTGGAGATGGCACACACCGCTGCTACTGAGCATCAGCGGTAGAGGGAGTGGATGTTTGTGCATGTGGTGCCAATGAAGCAAGTTGCTATGTTCTGAATGGTGTTAAGCTCCTTGACTATTGTTGGAGCTGCACTGATCCAGGCAAGTGGGGAGTATTCCATCACATTCCTAACTTGTGCCTTGTAGATGATGGACAGGCTCTGGGATGTCAGGAGGTGAGTTACTCACCGCAGTATTCCTAACCTGTGACCTGCTTTTGTACACATCGAATTCAGTGGAGTTTCCGAGGGCAAAATATTGTGGGAGGAAGATTACATCAATCTAGACTTTGTTTTTATTTCGAACCACAAAAAGCGACAATATGGTTGAGCAGAAAATTTTCCCCGAAACATTTAATGAATCTCCCAGCAAATTTTCAAGTACCTTGAAAAAGACACAAATCTCAGATGCATGTTCAGGAAATACCAGCTTTTATTTCAAAAGAGAAACCTGAATCAAGGAAGTTTAGTTTACTGCACACAGAAACAGATAATCCAAAGCCTTCCTCCGTTGTCAGAACAGGAACTCAAAAAAGATGTGGGGGGCACCCATCTAATCAACATTCACTCTCTACATCACTGATGCAGAGTTTCAACAGTGTGCACTATCTACATGATGCTCCTTGGTCAGCACCTTCCAACTCTCAAGCTCCATCACCCAGGACAACAGCAGTAGATGCATGGGAACTCCAGCACCTACACATTCCCCTCCAAGTCACACACCGCCCTGACTTGGAACTAGAGTGCCATTCTTTCACCGTCGTTGGGTCAAAATCCTGGATCTCACTCACCAACAGTACAGTGAACTACCTCTGGCAGCTGCAATACAAGGCGGTGACTCATTACAATCTCCTCAAAGGCAATTAGTGACAGATGAGAAATGCAGATCTAGCCAGGCACACCTACATCCAGTAAATTAATAAAACAAATGCAAAACAGCAGAGATAGTAGGAACTGCTGATGCTGGAGTGTGAGATAACAAGGTGTGGAGCTGGATGAACACAGCAGGCCAAGCAGCATCAGAGGAGCAGGAAAGTCGACGTTTCAGGTCTGGATCCTTCTTCAGAAAATGCCCTGTAGGGAAAAATACCTATTCATTCCAAACAAACATTAAATCAGACTTGAAAGTTAACTTTCTCTCTCTCTCTCTACACAGATGTTGCCAGACCTGCTGAGTTTCTCAAGCAGTTGTGTCTTTACTTCAAATCTGTCTGCCATACTTATCCGAACTGGTCTAAATGTGACTCCAAATTCAACAACAGTCCACTGTACATTGGCTTTTCAAATAGTTAGCTTACCACTCAGCTCAAGGGCAACTAGGGATGGTGACAAACGCTGATCTTGTCAATGACACTCACAATTCCATGTAAGAATAAAGAAAAAGAATACTCATTGGAGCGTGACACAATGAACATGAAATGAGTTTCTGATATACTGATCTTAATAGTCTTCTGAAGAAATTTGGCAATTTGCACTGCACAATTCCATAGTCTGTTTTAAATTCAGGAAGTAACTGTAGAGAAGGCAGTTGCATAGTGGTTATCCAGGTTATTAGGAAGGAGATAACAAGGTGTAGAGCTGGATGAACACAGCAGGCCAAACAGCATCAGAGTTGCAGGAAGGCTGATGTTTCGGGAAGGAAATGTGATGTGAACCTGACCTGACTCCACAGCAATCTTCTGTCTCTTAAAATGATCTAGCAAGCTGATGGTTGTGGGAATAGACAAATGTGTCATCTTGTTAGTGACACCCATATCCCATGAATGAATTAAGAAAATAAGCCATGGTTTTTATTATTCTGGCAGGCCAACAAAGTTTATTCCATTACCAATCTTTCCAAGCTTACGATGAATCCACGAAACCCTTCCCCTTGACTTACTCTTAGGCTCTTTTGCACCAAGGTTACTTTGGCCCCTTCCTCCAATGTAAAAAAGATTTTAAAAACCCACTTATCAGGTCTCCCTCTGTCCTACTGTGTATTATAATCTCATCCTCAACTGTTTTTAAATAAGCCCACATTCCCTTTCCCTTAGTTCATTGATTAAAAAAAATTGGTGAGAGCTATTTTTCCCCTTTTCCCACCCAATTTGTTGCTTACTTTCTCTTTCTGTTGTGTTTAATAGCTCTTCCAATCTCCTTTGCCTTGCATTCATGTCAGTATTTTCTATTAGCTTGAGACTAGCTCTTTATTTTCTTACTATAGTTTCTTATGTAGACAAATGGAGCCATTAGCCTCTAGTGTGCAATTTTACTGAACCTAATACCTCTGGAAATACTTCCCATTGTTTGATAATTTATTTACATATTAATAGAATTTGTGTAAGCCTCTATCAGCGCTGGACTATCTTTTACCTTGTTTGTTGTCTTAAGTACACAATTGTGTTTTTAATAACAGAAGTTTGCGAACAGTGGGTCATGTTACCCACAAGGATCATAGATGCAGTTTTAGCTGGCAGCAGCAATATGATCAGCAAGGCTATGGAATTCTCATCAAAACTTATACTTATATATTACATATTTGATCAATAATACCCAAATTTCAATAAATAATTATATATGCAGCATTACTAAGCTGCTTTACTGCCTTTTGTCAATTTTCAAGTCTCAAAACGGGCTCATATTGGAAAGTAGCTTGGGAAACAGTTTTACAGCTACAGTGAACGGAGGGCGTGAAAACTATTTTATTTTGCTTTTATGTTTACCAACTAATAGCTCAGCCCATTGCAATGTGTGCAATTAGTGTCCATTTCTACCTCTTAAAGTTAAGAAAAATCATGTCCCTCCCTCCTTTCTCTCTTTTAGTCCAAGATCAAAGATGTAGTATGATCAATATTGCAACAGCCTACTTCCTCATTGGGGTTTTGAACAATGAGAGGTGACCTTTTTGAAACAGACAAGATTCTTCAGGGACAACAAGGTGCAGGGCTGGATGAACACAGCAGGCCAAGCAGCATC
>NC_063350.1:9392695-9427593 GCF_021869965.1 Rhincodon typus
GACAACAAGGTGCAGGGCTGGATGAACACAGCAGGCCAAGCAGCATCATAGGAGCAGAGAGGCTGACGTTTCGGGCCTCGACCCTTCATCAGAAAAGGGGGAGGGGAAGGGGGTTTTGAAATAAATAGGGAGAGAGTGGGAGGCGGATAGAAGAGGGATAGAGGAGAGGATAGGTGGAGAGGAAACAAACAGGTCGAAGAGGCGGGGATGGAGCCAGTAAAGGTGAGTGTAGGTAGGGAGTTAGGAAGGGGATAGGTCAGTCCAGGGAGGACGGACAGGTCAAGGGGGCGGGATGAGGTTGGTCGGTAGGAGATGGAGGTGCGGCTTGAGGTGGGAGGAGGGGATAGGTGGGAGGAAGAACAGGTTAGCTAGAATAACATGATAGGTATAAGAGTTGCATGCTGAGGGTCTAACCAAAGTGATAAGTAATCCAAAACTGTCAAAACCAATTAAGGTAGAGAGATCATAACAATTTAACAAGGTGATGGTGTCAAAACAGAACAGCAAGTAAAGTTTTACATAAGACAGAAGTGCCGTGTAGCGCAACACGAACCCAAGATTGCAGGAGAATCTGTTTTCATGGGTACGGAACTTGGCTATCTGTTTCTGCTCACTGACTGTGCATTGTTGAATATCTTGTTTGCCTTGGAGGATGCTTACCAGAAGATCGGAGGCTGAATGTCCTTGACCGCTGAAGTGTTCCCCAACTGGGAGAGAATATTCCTGTCTGGTGATTGTTGCAGTGTCCATTCATCCATTGTTGTAGCATCTGCATGGGTTCACCAATGTACCATCCCTCGCCGCAGCCTTACCTGCAGCGTACGAGACAGACAACATTGGCTGAGTCACATGAGTATCTGCCGTGTACATGGTGGGTAGTGTTACCATACGTGATGGTGGTTTCCAAGAAGGGTCCTGACCCGAAACACCAACTTTCTTCCTCCAGCTCCGTACTGTGTTGTTTCTGACTCTGGCATCTACAGTTCATGCTATCTCTAGATAATCTGACACGTCTTGCAGAGGTTGCCACAGCACGGTTGTGTGGTGTTGTGGTTGATGTTGTCCTGAAGGCTGGGTAGTTTCGTGCTAGCGAAGGTCTGTTTAAAGTTTGGCGGTTGTTTGAAGGCAAGAAGTGGATGCGCAGGGAAGATGTTGATGAGATGCTCATCGTCATCGATGACATGTTGAAGGCTGCGAAGAACATGGAGTAGTTTCTCCGCTCCGGGGAAGTACTGGACAACTCACTTCACCTGACGAAGGAGCTGTGCTCCAAAAGCTTGTAATTTCAAATAAACCTGTTGGACTATAACCTGGACTATAACTTCCCCTCCACAGTGGTTGAAAACGCCCTCGACTGTGTCTCTCGCATTTCCCGCAACTCATCCCGCACACCCCCTCCACGCAATAACAACCAAAACAGAATCCCTCTCATCCTCACGTACCACCCCACCAACCTCCGGATCCAATGAATCATCCTCCAGCACTTCCGCCATCTGCAATCTGACCCCACCACTGAAGACATTTTTCCCTCCCCACCCTTATCTGC
This sequence comes from Rhincodon typus, assembly GCF_021869965.1. Classification (NCBI taxonomy): domain Eukaryota; kingdom Metazoa; phylum Chordata; class Chondrichthyes; order Orectolobiformes; family Rhincodontidae; genus Rhincodon; species Rhincodon typus. The sequence continues at coordinate 9,394,242 of NC_063350.1, forward strand.
TTTCAGGAGGGACCACTCTCTCCATGACTCCCTTATCCGCTCCACACACCCCACCAGCCCACCACCCCCAGCACTTTTCTCTGCAAATGCAGGAAGTGCTACACCTGCCCCTAAACCTGCCCCCTCACCTCCATCCCAAGCCCCAAGAAGACCTTCCAATCAAACAGATGTTCACCTGCACATTTGCCAATGTGGTATACTGCATCCGCTGTACCTGGTGTGGCTTCCTCTACATCGGGGAAACCAAACGGAGACTCGGGGACCGCTTTGCAGAACACCTACGCTCGGTTCGCAATAAACAACTGCATCTCCCAGTCGCGAACCATTTCAACTCCCCCTCCCATTCCTCAGACGACATGTCCATCCTGGGCCTCCTGCAATGCCACAACGATGCCACCCGAAGGTTGCAGGAACAGCAACTCATATTCCGCTTGGGAACCCTGCAGCCCAATGGTATCAATGTGGATTTCACAAGTTTCAAAATCTCCCCTCCCCCTACCGCATCCCAAAACCAGTCCAGCTCGTCCCTGCCTCCCTAACCTGTTCTTCCTCCCACCTATCCCCTCCTCCCACCTCAAGCCGCACCTCCATCTCCTACCGACCAACCTCATCCCGCCCCCTTGACCTGTCCGTCCTCCCTGGACTGACCTATCCCCTCCCTACCTCCCCACCTACACTCACCTTTACTGGCTCCATCCCCGCCTCTTTGACCTGTCTGTCTCGTCTCCACCTATCTTCAGAAGAAGGGTCTAGGCCCGAAACGTCGGCCTGCTGTGTTCATCCAGCTCTACACCTTGTTATCTTGGACTATAACCTGGTGTTGTGTGACTTCTGGCTCTGACCACCCCAGTCCAACGCAAGTCCCTCCAAACTATTTACTCACGATATTTCTCCGAACAGCCTCATTGCCCCTGACCCAACCAGCTCCCTGCCTCCTACAGGTCATCCCAGCCTGAGGCGGCGCTGTAGGACATTCCCAATCACGTTCTTCTCCTGGTGCTTGCGGGAGCGGGACGGCAGCACCGTCTCCATGGCACCTTGACGTGAGGCGCGCGTCCCTGTGCCTGCTAAGAGGGGCAACTGGGTCGCCTGTAATTGGCTAGAAGAGCAGTCATTCACGGTCTGGGGCGGGGAAAGGGTGTGAGCAGGGTCCGCCTGTAAATGGCTACAATTCCCGTCAGTCAGGGGGCAGGGGGGGCGGTTCTGATTTGTCTTCTGGTTCGTAGTTGGGCGCTGCGGTGGGCGGGCGTCGGATTTGACCCATGATTGGCTAACTATGCCGTCAATCAGAAGCCGGGCACCCGTCAGGTGCTCTGACCGGGTGACGAGCCCGGGGCAACGGTTCACCTTCGATTGGCTAGAGGCGCCGAGCGTCCGCGCCGTCTTTGTTGGGGCGGGTCCGGAGCTGCGTCGAGGCCGGGATTGGTTGCGGGGTGACGCGGTTAGACCAATGAACCATCAACGATCGGCCGGGGTCGTCAGTCAGGGTGGTCGGGGTCCGTGGTTGGCGAAGGGTGTTCGCGCGGGGACGGGAGCCACCTGTGATTGGCTGCGGGGGGCGGAGACGTTCAGGTGTTGCCAAATTTTGTAGCAACATTTTGTTGTGAGTTGCTGGCGGGAGCAAGATGCATGCGAGGCTTCCCAGTTTGACCCTGCCCAGGAAGGCAGATAGCGAGGTAACACTTATTACACCTTTAATATCCCCCCCCCACCCTTTCCACAGCATGCGTTGCGTTCTTCTGTTTGCTTTAAAACAATCAGAAACTTTTGAAACGAGTGAGACGAATGCCTTAAAATGAAACCAGCAAAGGACAGAAATTGCTGCAGAAACTCGGCGGGCCTGCCTGCTGAAAGGCAGAATAGCGTAGTGAAGCGTTTCGTTTGCAGTTGTAAAGAGGGATCCACTGGACCCGGAGCCGCTTTCCTCTCCGCAGATGTTGCCGGACCTGCTGAGTTTCTCCGGTAATTTAAAAATGAACGCGGGTTATCTAACGCTTGAGGGGTCCGACAGGGAGAGTGAGCAAGGGAGGGAGGGATTGACGGAAGGCTGCCACGGCACGGTGCTGAGGGCCGGTTGAGGTGGGAGTCTGCAAACTGGAGCCCTTTCGGTCCCGTTTCCGAGGTTTTCCGCTCGGCTGCTGTCGGTACATTGGCCCCGAAGCCAGCCCGACCTTTGCACCCGGGGGCCCTGCTGAGTGCGATAGTGACCGACCGCGCAGTCAGCAAGGCCGACCCCCTCCGTCTACATCGCCCTGCCTTCCCACACTGACAGCTGCGATCTTGTGTGTCATTCCTTTTAACAAAACCAAACGCCCTTTCTGTTTGCAGTCGGTCCCGTTGATCGTCGTGTGGGTTGCTCAGCGATTCTGTTCTTTACTGTTGAACATGGTTGGGCCTCAACTGTTGGCAATTTATAATCAATGACTTTGACAATGAGTGTTTACGTTGCTAAATGGGCTGATGACACGAAGATGAGCGGGATGACAAGTTGTCCACAGGACACACGGAACCTGCCAAGGTACTTCCAGACGTTCAGGGGTTAAGAAATGGGGGAGGGGGACACAATTAAGGCCACAATCCCAGTGATCTCCTCCTCCTCCTCCTCCTGGTGAACATTGCCCCATTAGCTCAGGCCTCACTTCCCCCAGTAGTTGTTTCAGTGCCCCACAAACCAGAACCCACCTCTCTCTCTCTCACTCCTGTCTCTTGACTCTGGAGGTTGGTTAGCTCAGTTGGATGGCTTCAGAGATAGTAGGAACTGCAGATGCTGGAGAATCTGAGACAACAAGGCATAGAGCTAGATGAACACAGCAGGCCAAGCAGGAAGGCTGATGTTTCGGGCCTAGACCCTTCATCAGAAATGGGGGAGGGGGAGGGGAAGGGGGTTCTGAAATAAATAGGGAGAGAGTGGGAGGTGGATAGAAGAGGGATAGAGGAGAGGATAGGTGGAGAGGAACCAAACGGGTCGAAGAGGCGGGGATGGAGCCAGTAAAGGTGAGTGTAGGTGGGGAGTTAGGGAGGGGATAGGTCAGTCCAGGGAGAACGGACAGGTCAAGGGGGCAGGATGAGGTTAGAAGGTAGGAGATGGGGGTGCGGCTTGAGGTGGGAGGAGGGGATAGGTGGGAGGAAGAACAGGTTAGGGAGGCAGGGACGAGCTTGGCTGGTTTTGGGATGCAGTAGGGGGAGGGGAGATTTTGAAACTTGTGAAATCCACATTGATACCACTGGGCTGTAGGGTTCCCAAGCGGAATATGAGTTGCTGTTCCTGCAACCTTCGGGTGGCATCGTTGTGGCACTGCAGGAGGCCCAGGATGGACATGTCGTCTGAGGAATGGGAGGGGGAGTTGAAATGGTTCGCAACTGGGAGGTGCATTTGTTTATTGCGAACCAAGCGTAGGTGTTCTGCAAAGCGGTCCCCGAGCCTCCGCTTGGTTTCCCCGATGTAGAGGAGGCCAGCTTGTCCCTGCCTCCCTAACCTGTCCTTCCTCCCACCTATCCCCTCCTCCCACCTCAAGCCCCACCCCCATCTCCTACCTACTTACCTCATCCCGCCCCCTTGACCTGTCCGTCCTCCCTGGACTGACCTATCTCCTCCCTACCTCCCCACCTACACTCACCTTTACTGGCTCCATCCCCGCCTCTTCGACCTGTCTGTCTCCTCTCCACCTATCTTCTTCTCTATCCATCTTCTGTCCGCCTCCCCCTCTCTCCCTATTTATTTCAAAACCCCCTTCCCCTCCCCCATTTCTGAAGAAGGGTCCAGACCCGAAACGTCAGCTTTCCTGCTCCTCTTATGCTGCTTGGCCTGCTGTGTTCATCCAGCTCTACACCTTGTTATCTTAGTTGGATGACTGGCTGCTTTGTGATGCAGAGCCAAGGCAAGCATTCGCCTCGCACGCCAGCTGATGTTACCCCGAAGGACTGTCCTCCTCGACCCCTCTCCTTGCCTGAGGCATAGTGACCCTCACTTTAAAATCCAACAGGTGTGCTTTTTTTATTCGTTCACAGGATGAGGGCATCACTGGCTAGGCAGCATTTATTGCCCATCCCTAATTGCCCAGAGGACGGTTAAGAGTCAACCACATTGGGTCTGGAGTCATATGTAGGCTATCATTAGACTCTTAATTCCAAATGTTTATTGAATTCAAATTCCACCATCTGCCTTGGCAGGATTTGAGCCCAGGTTCCCAGAACATTTTCTGGGTCTCTGGATTAACAGTCCAGCGATAATACCACTAGGCCATTGCCTCCCCTGAGTTGTGTGTCTTATTAGAGAGCAGCCTGACGGTCTGGTAAGACTACCATGACTTTACCTTTTTACATCTGTCAGAAGTCACACCACACCTGGTTATAGTCCAACAGGTTTACTTGAAATCACAAATTTTCAGAGCGATGCTCCTTTGTCAGGTGAAGTTCACCTATGACTGGGTGTGGTGTGAGTTCTGACTTTGTCCACCTCAGTCCAACACCGGCACCTCCACGTCATTTACAGCTCACCAATTTGGACGTGACTTAGGCGATTATTACCTCTGAGATCTGCTTTTTAATTTAGTTTTTAATCTGCTCATACTCCTGAAAGAGAACCTCTTCACTAGTCTTGCCTATGTAGCTGGTATCTAAATGGACTGTGATAACTAAGCCTACCCTTGTTTCCTCCAATTTTTCCTGTCACCACACCAACCTATGAGGAGTCAGAAATCAGTGGATCTGTATGTTGATGAGTGTTTGTGAACCCTATAAGTGACTATGTGGTTCAGAGGGGATGTTAATCCGCCCCTTCCATTCAAAGTTCCACTGCAGCACTGAGGAGCAAACCTGAACCCTGGCACAGGGCAGGGAACACAGCCTTCTGGATTGTTGCTCTTGGCTCCTCTGATGCTGCTTGACCTGCTGTGTTCCTCCAGCTCCACACTCTATTGATGATGCAGGACTTGTACACAGTCCTGAAATTGCACGTGCAGCAAGGTTATGACAGGCTTGTATGAGAGAGGAAATGGTAAATAAAAACATCCCCTCAGCTGATTTGTGCAAGGATTGAGGCATAGGTTTTAAGATTTGGAAAGAGATACAAGAGGGATTTGAGGATGAACGTTTTTACGCAGTCACTTATTGATCTAGAACTCGGTGCCAATGAGGGCTGGTGAGGAGGATGCAAGCAGGCTTCAAGGTGATTCAGTCAAGTTGAGTAAGTGGGCAGACACATGGTAGACACAGTACAGCATGCTAAAATGTCAATTCATACACTTCAATGTGGAAAAAAAAAGCAGAAAGCTGGTGTATCTATTTAAATGATATTGAGAACATAGAACATAAGAACTAGGAGCAGGAGTAGGCCGTCTGGCCCTTCGAGCCTGCTCCGCCATTCAATAAGATCATGGCTGATCCTTTCGTGGACTCAGATCCACTTACCTGCGTTCTCACCGTATCCCTTAATTCCTTTATTGTCCAAAAAAAATCTACTTTTGTTTTAAAAAGCATTTATTGAAGTAGCATCAACTACTTCACTGGGCAAGGAGTTCCATAGATTAACAACCCTCTGGGTGAAGAAATTCCTTCTCAGTTCAGTCCTAAATCTGCTCCCTCTAATCTTGAGGCTATGCCCTCTTGTCCTAGCTTCACCTGCCAGTGGAAACATCCTCTCTACATCTATCTTATCTATTTCCTTCATAATTTTATATGTTTCTATAAGATCCCCCCTCAATCTTCTGAATTTCAATGAATATAATCCCAATCTACTCAGTCTCTCCTCATAAGCCAACCCCCTCAACTCCGGAATCAACCTAGTGAACCTCCTTTGCACCCCCTCCAGTGCCAATACATCCTTTCTCAAGTAAGGAGACCAAAACTGCACACAGTACTCCAGGTGTGGCCTCACCAGCACCTTGTACAGCTGCAACATAATCTCTCTGCTTTTTATTTCAATCCCTTTAGCAATGAAGAACAAAATTCCATTTGCCTTCCTAATTTGAACACTAAAATAAATTTAAATTATAAAGTTAGCCTCTGTAACATTGACCATGACTGGTTTTACAACAATCAACAATACATTCTAGTTCATGAACACTCTTTGGGAAGGAAATTTAATCTGGGTTTGGCCTACATGTGACTCCAGACACAGTGATTGATCTTTAACTGACCTGAGAAATGGCCAATTAAACCACTCACTTCAAGGGAAATTATAACGAGCAACTAATGCTTACCTTGCCAACAATGCCCACAAAAGAATAATGTACAACAGGTAATGAGAACAGACCATGGGCACCCGCATGGGCCAAGCTATGCATGCCTCTTTGTAGGGTATGTGGAACAGTCCCTTTTCCGCTGTTACATTGGCATTATCCCCCACCTCTTTCTCTGCTACATTGATGACTGTATCAGCACTGCCTTGTGCTTCCATGAGGAGGTTGAACAGTTCATCGATTTCACTAACACCTTTCATCCCAGCCTCACATTCACCTGGACCATCTCCGATACCTCTGTCTCCATTTCTGGTGACTGCCTCGAAACTGGCGTCTATTTCAAGCCCACCGACTCCCATAGCTACCTGGACTACACCTCTTCTCACCCACCTTCCTGCAAGAATGTGATCCCATACTCCCAATTCCTCCACTTCTGCCGTGTCCGCTCCCAAGATGGGGCGTTCCACTCCTGCACATCCCAGATGTCCTCCTATTTCAACGACCGTAACATCTCTCCTCTCCAGTGATCAAAAATGCCCTCGACCGCATCTCTTGCATTTCCTGCACCTCTGTCCTCACACCCCCTCCCCCCCCCAACAAAAACAAAGACAGAATCCCCTTGTTTTCACATGTCACCCCAACAACCTTCACATCCAGCATATCATTCTCCGCCACTTCCACCACCGAAAATCCGACCCCACAACCAAAGATATATTTCCCTCCTCATCCCTATCTGCCTTTCGTAGGGATCGCTCTCTCTGCGACTCCCTCATTCGCTCCACACTCCCCACTAGCCTCACCACCCCTGGCACCTTTCCCTGCAACCGCAGGAAGTGCTACACCTGCCCCTATATCTACCCCCTCACCTCCCCACCGTCCCAGGCCCCAAAAAACCTTCCACATTAAACAGATGTTCACCTGCACATCCGTCATCGTGGTCTATTGCATCCGCTGGTCCCAATGTGGCCTCCTCTACATCGGTGAGACCAAGCAGAGCCTTGGAGACCGCTTTATAGAGCGTCTGTGTTCAGTTCATGACAAACAACATCACCTTCCAGTTGCGGACCACTTCAACTCCCCCTCCCACTCCCTGGTGACATGTCCATCCAGGGCCGCCTCCAGTGTCACAATGACGCCACCCGGAAACTGGAGGAGCAACACCTCATATTCCGCCTCGGGAGCCTACAGCCGATGGCCTAAACGTAGAATCCACCATCTTTAAAATCTCCCCATCCCCGGCCTCATCCCATGTCCAACCCTCCCTCACATCCCCGCCTCCTTAACCTGACAAAATCTGTTCATCTTCTCTCCCAGAGATAGTAGGAACTGCTGATGCTGGAGCAGAGGTAGTTAGGGAGGTAATCACTGATGCAGTGAAGAATGTCATTACTCACACCTGGAGATAGCAAGAACTGCCGATGCTGGAGGAGCACAGCCGGTCGGGCAGCATCAGAGCAGAAAAGTTGACGTTTCGGGTCAGGATCCTTCAGAAATGGGGGAGGGGGAAGGGAGCTCAGAAGTAAATAGAGAGGAGGGGTGGGGCTGGGGCTGGAGAAGGTAGGCAGGATGGTGATAGGTGAGTGCAAGTAGGCAGTGGCGGGGATTGGTTAGTGATGTGGGAGGAGCGGATAGCTGGGAGGGAAGATGAGAAGGGTCCAGACCCGAAACGTCAGCCTTCCTGCTCCTCTGATGCTGCTTGGCCTGCTGTGTTCATCCAGCTCTACACCTTGTTATATCAGATTCTCCAGCATCGGCAGTTCCTACTATCTCTCTCCAGCAGAACAGTCAACTGTGCAGATTCACCAATGAGGCAGGCAGCAGTGCAGGTTTCTTTCTCCATTTGATTCATTTCCCATGTGGTCTTTGCCTTTTTCTGTCTTTCTCCTTTTTAAAATGCTGTTGTTTGGATTTTGACCCCCTAAATTTCCAAAATGATGCAGCAGCTTATAAAACAGTAATTACTGCTCTTCAAATTTAAGGAAATCAGCTCCAACACTGAAAAGTGCCTCAAAAAAGGAGCAGCTCTTGCAGCTGCAATTTTTCCCAGCCCTTCATCTTGGATTACCCAGGCTGATTCCCAATGGCACAAAAAATGTTGGTCTAGCTAGTGGTGCCTGTATCGCCTGTATCACCTGAAAGTAATCTTCTTTAAAAAAAAAATCAAATCTATATCACCTATTGCAAAACACTTGGAAGGTGCAGGCTCTGCTTGTTACACTTAAGGAAGAGATTGAGGAAAGGAACTAAAGGAATTTCTTCAATGGGTGCGCAAATGATTTTGTCCAAAGACTATGAAAAGCATCTTATAATGAAGGAATGTTTCAATGGGTTTTTGTTGGGTAGCTAACAGCAGATTATACCTCGGTTCCTAACATCGCCAGGGCACTGCCAGAGGCTGTGAAAAGACTTTGAAAAGATTTGATCAAACATGACCATTCTCCCAAAGATGTGAAAGCTCTTTGAAAGCATTGTGCAATCAGTTTGGCAGCACACACCCCCTGCATCCACCTTTCCCAAAAGCCTTGTAAAAGGTTCTTTCATGATTTTTGACAGGGGAAACAATCTACCTGACCCTTTCAAGCCATGCACTCCAAATTACAACTTGCTGTGGAAAGAACTGTTCAACTCTGCCAAATTTGTCCCAACAAGTCCACACCATCCCTCCGAAGAGCATCCCACCCAGACCCATCCCCCCAACTCTATCCCTGTAACCCTGCATTTTCCATGACTAATGCAGCTAACCTGCATATCCCTGGACAGTAGGGGTGGTTTAGCACAGACAATCCACCTAGTCTGCACATCTTTGGACGGTGCGAGGAAACCGGAGCACCCGGAGGAAACCCACGCAGACACTGGGAGAATGTGCAAACTCCACACAGACAGTCGCCCAAGGGTGGGATCGAACCCGGGTCCCTGGTGCTGTGAGGTAGCAGTGCTAACCACTGAGCCACTATGCCACCCTTCTACCGAACCTACGAAAACCTGAATTTTGAGAAGTAGGGCGTAGGGAAGAGTGAGAAACAGTATAATTGATTTAGCCTTAAAAAAAGAAATTTTGAGGCACACGACCTAGGTACAATGGGAGACTCTTGCTGCCTACTTAAGTAATTAGTCAGATCGTGTTTGACTAATGTTTCAGCTTGATTTTCCCACCTTTGCTCCATATCCCTCGATACCTTTGTGGTGCGGTGATAAGTTCGCTGAAGGAATCTGAGTTGCTATAGTAACACATAGTATATGTCACACTTTGGAACTATGGGCAGTATTGGTAGAGTCTCCAATGGTCTTTTAGTCACATAGCTGACCAGGAATCTCTCCTACAAGCAACAATGTGATAATTACCACACAGTCTGTCTTTCCGTTGCTGACTAAGGGATAAATATTGACCAGGACAACTGGGTAGCTGTCCTGCACTCTCTGGAAATAGTGAGGACAGTTGTGTCAATCTGAGAAGGAGCTGGGAAGCTGTTGTCACAACCTGCCTGAACAGTTGCTGACAGGAGTGCTATCTTTTGTGTTGAGCTTTAATGGTGGTCTGCCCCAACCCCACTTTTCCCATTGGCCCTGTTATTTCTATAGTGCAGTTTTCTATAACACGATGTAGCGCTAGAATGCAACTGTCACATTAGAGTAGAACCCCCTGTACACCTATTCTGAGAATTCAGAAATAACCCGTTCGTTGACTGCGACTACTTCGATCTCCTTGCATGAGACTGTTTACCCTGTTTCCAGAATTCATCAGCCAGAGGAATCTCCTCTACGTCCAGCCCTGTAAGAATTTGGAAGTTTCAATGAGATCTCAGTCTTCGAAAGCACAAACCCAATAAATTCAGTCTGTCCCCATAAGGCAGTTTTGCCATCCCATTTTTAGTGTTGCCTGGCTAACATGCAAGTAGCAGTCTGCTGTAAGAGGTTTTCATCCCCCCTCCCCACGGTTCTAGCATTTTATACATGTAGAGTTTGATTTTCAACTGCTAGTAAATGATTTGAAATTCTTTGTCTGAAGTTGTGAGGATTTGGAATGTTCTACCTGAAAAGTTAGAGGAACCTGATTTCGAGTCATAGAATCATACAGACTGGAAACAGACCCTTCAATCTAACCCATCTGTGTCGAACAGACATCTTAATCTGTCCTAGTTCCATTTGCCAGCATTTGGCCCATATCCCTCTTAAACCCTTCTTTTGATATATGCACCCAGATGCATTTTAAATGTTGTAATTTTAATAGCTTTGAGAGTTGGACAGGTGCTCAAGGATAAGAAACTTTGTGTTAAAGACCAAGTACAGTCATGTGGATGCAAGTGTGTCAGCTTCCTCGTAGACCCAAGAGCAGCAATGCCAAATTTCAAATGAGAGAATCCACTTACCAACCAAGCAACATACTTTGACGTGATAATTTGAAATTTTTGTTTTCTTGCAGTTAGCCATGTCTCAATCAATCCAGGTATATTTATTAATCAGTCAGCGCAGTCATCTCAGTCAGGATATATTGTTGTTCCCTCTGAGACTTGGCATTCTTGTATGTCCTGACGAGTACAGGACAAAAGGCTTCAGTGACGGGTTACTCTCTTTGCAGCAGTAGCAGCGCTCAAAGGTCCAAGTGACGTGATTTGAGAGGAGAAACAAGGTGGAGATGGTGGGAACATTGGGAAAAACAAATACGCCGACACATTGATGTTCCAGTATTGCAATATTTCTAATTATCGCTGCACTGTTTTCTCGTAGGTACTTATGCCTCCAGTTGCTGCAGATGAAGTTCTGTACAACAACAGTCTTATCCAGCAGCTGACTGTGGCAGCAAAGGATGCAGCTCTTCTCCATGGAGTTCTCATGAGGACGAAAGAGGAACCATCTAGCACTGAGGTTGGTTCTTCTGAATATCTTTTTAAAAAGATCTTTAAAATGCTGTACTTCCTCCTAATATTACACAATCCAGAAGCAAGACTATTAGCCTCAAACATCAGCTTTTATTTGTCTTGTTGGCTCACTCCCCACCCCTGCCACCTCCTGCCTCTCAAATCCCAGTTTGCTTGTGAGAAAGAACCTGCATCTATGTAGCGCCTTTCACAAACCCAAGAAGTCCCAAAGCATTTTCCGTACCGTGATCTTTTTTGTTTGATGTTGTAGTACTGTAACCTAAGAGGTTTGGCAGTCAGCTTGTGAACAATGACCAGATGAGCTGTATTTTTAGACATTTTGGTTGATTGCCCACAGTGGTTATGTCATTCAGTTATGCAAATAAATGTAAAACTCAGTAAACATGGCTTCCAGTGTTATCCTTCACCACCTGACTTTCTGGCTTAAAATGGTGTGCTTGGCTGTGTCCCAGTTCGAGGATGATGTCTATTCGAGGTCACTCTTTTCTGCCATTGGTTTCCGTGTGACAGAACAGGCCAAGTCTTGACCCACAGATCCATGAGCATGTGGGGTTGTGTGACCCACTTGGTGGCTGGATCTGGAGTGTAGGCTTTGCTTCCTCTGCAGTCTTCACTGTTGCTGTGTTGGCCTAAATTTGAAATTCTGTCATGTTGCTGGCAGTGGGAAAAGCATGACATGCAAAACAAAACCCACTTGTTTAGGTGCGTTATGACACAGACTTCCTATGGCCATCGCATCCTGAGATTGGAGTGGACCCTGGACTTTCTAGGCCAGAAGTAGGGACACTAAGCCCCTATCTGTGCTGACAACTTCACAGCAGTCTGATTATTATCACTGGATTAGTGACACTCTGCTTCCTGATTGATTAGAAGAGAATTTTCCTTGCACTAATGCCCTTCGTTCATGGGAGGTGTTCAATTTTTAGCCACCAGGTCTTGAACGGTAAAGGCTAAAAACACAAATTAACTGTCACACACATATGTAAAGGGAAAGAGAGCTGATGAACATGTTGATGTTAGATATGTTTTAAAAGTCGTCTTTTTACCCGAAACACACAATTAGAGGTTGTTTCACTTTTACCCTGTATTCCACAAGTCATCCTTAACCCTGATGTACCACTAAAAGTTGATCCACATACTCTCAAGTACTTTAATTTTTGAAATTTCATACCAATGTTCAGATTCTGGTGTGACCTATCCCTATTTTTCTTCTTTTCCAGCTTCAGGCCGCTAAGAACTCCGCAATCTCCCAGTTCTGACTCTTCTTGCAACCCGCCCCAAACATTTCCTTTGTTCCGTGACTGGTAGCTGTCTCTTCGGCTATGTAGCTCTGGAATTGCCTCCTGAAATCTCTCTGCTGCCCTGTCTCTCATCGTATAGATGTTTGCTCCTTAAAACTGATCACTGTTTGGCTAGGACCTGATCAGTTGATCCAAATATCTCTTCCTCTGGCTTTGCGATGTTTGTTCTGTGCTATGCGCTGTGGGATGCTTTGATACATTTTAAGACGCAATGTAAATGCACGTAAACAGACCTTCCGTTAGAATGAAGTCAGCACTCAGGATGCCTTTTCCTGTCACAGGCATTAATGGAACAGCTTTGTTGTTCTCTTATTTTTTTTTTTCTGATTCCCAGCATTTGTAGTGTCTTTTTTTTGTCTTTTTATTTGTCAATTTCTGATGTGTGTCAGACACCAAAATTATTTGATCCACAATGTTTTTCTCTCTTTCTCAAAAGACAGCTAGCTATGCACCATTTAGTCTCTTCCCATCACCTGTACCGAAGAAACTGTTCACGCAGGCATGTGAGGTTCAACAAGACTTTAATTTGCTGGTTGACCGAATAAGCCAGGACTCTGAATTTCTAACCAAAGCGCTAGCAAGGTAAGGTAATTGTACTGTCTTGTATCAAGCTGTACTTATTAGTCTTGTAAGTCTGATTTCTGTTTGTTGGGTTAAAGCTATTGTGTGGTAAGTCAGCATTTTGGGTTTTGCCCCGTCTTGTTTCACTTGAACAACTTGGATGTAATGGGGCCACTATGTGTACTTGGCATGGGGGTTTCTGTTTTTGCTATCTTTTTCAACGTCGCCATTTTGAAACAACTTCTCCCATCTGCCACTTTGCTCCCTACCCCCTTCCCATTTGCTGTGACGGTGCAGGAGAGGGTAGGGGCGAGCAGGAGATGCTTACAAAGATTTAACTTGTTCCTCTTACATTTTAAAATTTATTTTATTTTGAGTTGTTTACAGAAATAGGAAACTAGGAATGTATAGTATTTCAACTTAAAATGAAAAATTTTTAAACGTTTATTTTCTGATGAGAGTGCTCGAGCCGAACTTAACAGAAGCTTTTGTATTGGATACGATGAAAAAATTTGATTCACTTATGTGATGAGAAGTATTTGATTATATTCACATCATTTTTTAGAGTTTGGAATTCAAACTAGTGACATATGGATGTTGGTTACTCTTGTGAAGGCATTAATAACAGCGATCTAATGTAATATGTGATAGGAAGCAGACACCCCTGAAGTGTTAATGGAAGGTAGTTAGTGTTGTGCTGGGTTTATGACTGAGAGGATAAAGGTTGAGCGTCATTAATTGTTTTTGGTTTAGGGTAATCAAAGATTGACATTAGTTTGGGAAACTTTGAGATTGAAAGACTTTGAGCACTTTTATAGAATACTTGACTAGGGCCAGAAGCACAATATATTTTCTGTCCTAGAAAGGATAGAATAGTTCAGGGAGTAAGTTACCTTAGGAAGTTAGTTTGTGCAGCTTCTAGTCTAGAAGTGTCTGGTTAGACATCTGTATATTATTGAAAGCTAAGGGAATCTAAGCTGTGAGCTTCATGAAAATTTTGCTCCTCACAGGAAGGAACTGGGAAGGATCAGATGAATCGAATATAAAAATTAGTCACAAAGGGTTTTTTTTTCTGGATGGTGGAAGCATAGTGATGATATTGTGGTGTAGGTTGAAAACTGTTTTTCTGTTAGTTTTAAGATTTTTCAAATTGTGTTCTATATTTAGATAGATTGGTTTGCTTTATTACTTCCTCCTTTTGGTTTTCAAAAAATATCTGTTCCATTGTTAAACAGGAAACTTGCAGCCTTGTGTGCTTATAGCTTTGAATGACCATAACACTAAAACAAAAATACCTATAATCCACCAAACCAGGTTTCATTCTGGTATGTGACTTGTCCAGTAATGCCATCGACTGGGACTGTAACACTGAACACGTTTGACAGTGTTTCAGTTCAAGTTGTACTTATCAGGAACAAACTGCAATGTTAAGCAAGAAGTTACTGTACCAGGAAGTTCTCCCTTCTCCGTATTGTTCTGTTTTACATCACCTACTCTTTAGGAAGGCAGTTTTTAGAACTTTGTGTGTCTCCAAGTAAAGGTACGTAATGAAATTGCAAGTACTGAATGATTGTGAACTGCCAGCTGACAATGCTGAGCATGTTGCAAACTACAGAATGTTCTGGTCAAACAGCACTGCATTGTAGCAAGGGCAGATTGTCCTTGAATGGAGTGTCACTAGTTTGCTTAACAATCACCCTTAAGATTTGATATGTTACAGAATTTATTAATACAGGATATGTATTTGAACATGTAGAGCTTTTGCATAAATAATTCTGTAGTCTGATGGAACATATTAAATTCACTGGGGATTTTGAATGGAATTAATTGTGTGAAGCTTTTCCTATTAATGGGAGGTCCTGCGATAATCTTGAAACTGTTCCACGTGAGACGTAGTTCAGAAATAGCACTTTGTTCAAAGGGTAATAGTAATGTGAAAGGTAAATGCCATGGTGGTAATGTCACGAGCCTAGCAATCCAGAGGCCCAGGTTAATGTTGTTAGGACCTGGGTTTGAATCCCACCTTGGGCAGATGGTGAAAATTTAAATTCAATAAATTTCTGGAATAAAAAGCTCACCTAATGGTGACCACATAAACGTTACTGACTGTTGTGAAGAACTATCTGGTTTACTAACATCCTTCAAGGGGGGAAAAGCTGCCATCCTTACCTGTTCTGGCCTTACATGTGACTCCAGACCCACAGCAATGTGGTTCACTCTTAACTACTCTCTGGCTAATTAGGGATGGGTAGTGGATGGCACTGCTGCCTCAGTGCCAGGGACCTGGGTTCAATTCTACCCTCCAGGGACTGTGTGGAGTTTGCACATTCTCCCCGTGTTTGCATGGTTTCTACTGGAGGCTCTGGTTTTCTCCCACAGTCCAAAGATGCGCAAGTTAGATGATTTGGCCATGCTAAATTGCCCATAGTGTTCAGGGATGTGCAGTCTAGGTGGATTAGCCATGGGAGGTGGGCATGGGGGTGTTGGTCTGGGTGGGATGGTTGGGATGGTCTTTGGATGGTTGGTGCAGACATAATGGGCAGGACGGCCTCTACTTGTATTGTAGGGTTTGATGATGAACTTTGGTCAAACCAGCAAACAGCCTCATTACGCAAACAAATTTATAGGTAGTAATGGATGTTAATTCAATAACTTTGCACTTTAATGATGGGCAGATTTTTGCTGGCCAAGGGACAAAGGAATATGGAGTTGAGGCAGGCAGGTGGATATAGAATCATAGAATTCCTACGGTGTAGAAGCAGGCCATTCCAAAGAGTGACCCACACAGACCTGTCCCTGTAACCCTGCATTTCCCAGTCCACCTAGCCTGCACATCCCTGGACACTATGGGCAATTTTGCATGGCTAATCTACGGAATCTGCCCCTCTTTGGACCATGGGAGGAAACCGGAGTACCCAGAAACCCACGCAGACACAGGGAGAACTTACAAACTTCACACACTAGCAGTAGCGCGAGGGTGGAATCAAACCTAGCCCCTGGTGCTGTGAGGCAGTAGTGCTAACCACTGTGCCGCCCAATAGGACATGGGACAGCCTGTATCTGGGGGAGATGATCGCACAGTGGTACTGTAACTGGACTGGTAATCCTGAGGGCAGGCTGATACACTGAGGACATGGATTCAAATCTAGGCAGCTGGTGGAAATTAACTCGGTTAGTAAATCTGGAATTGAAAGCTAGTTTCCATAATGGTGACCATGAAACCTATTATTAATTGTCATTTGAAAGCCCATCTGTTTCACTAAATCCTTTTCAGGGAAGGAAATCCGCCATCCTTATCTGGTCTGGCCTGCATGCGACTCCAGACCCAGACCAATGTGGTTGATTCTTGGTGGCCCTTTACACTCGGTTGAAGGGACAGTTGGAGATGGGCGGTAAAGATGACAGCCCACATCCTCAACAGGGCATAACAAGAACATGACTTCGCTGAATGGCAGCAGGTTGAAGGGATTGAAATCATGTTCCTAACTCAACTCTGGGGGGGCAAGAAAAAACTGTGGCTAAATATACTACCCAAATAAACGTTTTGGCCCTAGAAGGGTTAGGCCAGCTTAAACTCTATCTTTGCAGAATACTGTGCTTAAACAGATGGTATGTCTTTCAAAAAACAGGAAATTTGCTATTGTTAAAAATGTACAAACTTAAAAAATGAATTCAAAAACCTGTAAATTCATTCAGCACTTTGAAAAAAAGAGTAGTAAATTGTCAATATGACTTTATATTAGCCAATGATGGGAATTCCATAAAGATACAATCTTCAGCTCATCTTAAAATTGTACATTGTGTTTCCAGCTATCCCAATGATCTACTGTAGACTGTTTTTAATTTAAAAGTTGCACTCTGCTGATTCTTAGCTTCTGTTGGGAAGCGATTTCCAATAGTGGGGACTCTTGGACTGGGACATATTTTATAAAATAATGGGGCACCCGTTTAAAACGGAGAAGTGAAGAAATTCTCTTTGCCCAGAGGGTACTGGATGTCCAGAATTCTCTACCCCAGAGAGTTGTGATGGTTGTTAGCTATTTTCCAGTCTTCCGGAACTCTTGCTGACTCCAGTGATTCCTGAAAGATCACCACCAATGCCTCTGCAATCTCCTCTGCCATCTCTTTCAGACCCTGGGGTGCAGTCCATCCGGTCCATTCAGTCCAGGTGATTCATCCACCTTCAGACCTTTCGGCATCTCCCAACACCTTCTCCTTAGTGATGGCCACTGCACTCAGCTCTGACCCCTGACTCTTGACGTTCTGGTGTGCTGCTGGTGTGACTGACGCAATGTACCTATTTAGTTCCTGTGCCATTTCTTTGTTCCCCATTGCTACTTCTCCATTCTCATTTTCCAGTAGTCCAATGACCATTCTTGGTGACTCCACCGTCTTCTCTGTTAGGCTCCCCTTCCTATCAACTCTGGCCGCCTCCTCCCTCATATCTTTGCAGTCAATTGTAGCACCATTACACCTGATTCGATCTTCTCCCTCTCAAAATGCAGTGTGAATTCTATCATATTGTAGTCACTGCCCCCGAAGGATTCCTTCACTTTAAGCTCCTTACTCATGTCTGCCTCATTGCACATCACCAAACTCTGAATTGCCTGTTCCCTAGTGGGCTCTTCAATCTGCTCCAAAAAAAATCTTGTTGATATTCCATGTACTCCTATCCCTGGGATCTGCTGTCAACCTGATTTTTCCAAGTCCATCTGCATATTGAAGTGCTCTGATTATTGCAGCAGTGCCTTTCTTGCATGCCTTTTCTATCGCCTAATTTTTGATTTCTTTCCCACATCCTGACGACTGTTAGGAAGCCTTTATATAGCTCCTGTCAGGGTCTTTGTTTTTTCTTTGCAGTTCCTCAAATCTACCCGCACAGAGTCTGTGCCTTCCAAGTATATATGGTTTCTTGCTATCAGTTTAATTTCATTTCTTACTCATAACCTCATCTGCCTGTCCTTTTACTAGGATGCCTATCCTTGGATATTTAGTTTGCAGCCTTGATCCCCTTGCTTCCATATCTCTAATGCCCACAAAATCATACCCACCAATTTCCCTCTACACTACAAGCTTATTTATCTGCTTCTTATCCTGCACACATTTTAAATACAACACCCTCAGCCGCGTGTTGACTGTCCCCCTTCTCATAGTTGTCCCCTTATATGCTATGCCTGAAGTTAGATTCCTGACACCTTCCAGAGTCCAATTACTTGTTCCGGAAACTTTAATAACGTCTGAGTACTCATCACTTGACCTTTTCCACAATTTTCCATGCCACTGAACCCCTACTTAGTTTAAAGCCCTATCCACAGCCCTAGTTATGTGATTCAACAGGACTCTGGTCCCAGCATGATTCAGGTGGAGCCTGTCCCATTGGAACAGCTCTCTCCTTCTCTAGTACTGATGCCGGTGTCCCATGAATTTCAACCTGTTTCCTCCACACCAAACTTTAAGCAATGTATTTACCTCTTTAATCTTGTTGACCCTGTGCCAGTTAGTTTGTGGCTCAGGTAGTAATCTGGAAATTATTACTTTTTTTTTGGTTTTGCCTTTCAATTTAGCCCCTAGCTGCTCGTATTCCCTCAGCAGAACCTCTTTCCTCTTTCTCCCTATATCTTTGGTACCTACATGGACCACAACAACTGGATCTTCCCCCTCCCACTCCATGTTCCACTGCAGTCTGGATGGGAGATCCTGAACCTGGGCACCAGAACTTTTTTGGGACTCTTGATCCTGACCACGGAGAACGGTGTCTTTCCCTAACTATACTATCACCGATTACAACTACATTTCTCTTCTCCCACCCACCTTCCACCAACCACCCCCCACTGCCACACCCACCCACCCACCTCTGTTCTTGAATGGCTCTCTGTCCCACAGTGCTATGGTCAGATTGCTCATCCTCCCTACAGCTCCTGCTCTCGTCCGCACAGGGAGCACGAATCTTAAACCTGTCAGACAAGCATAAGGGCTGTGGCCCCTCTGCACTACCTCCTGGATCTCACTACCTGCCTCACTTGTAGTCACACCCTCCTGTCCCTGACTGCCTCCTGAAACAGTGTCCAGCTAATTCTTTCCCCCCCCCCCGGCTCCCTGAAGCTCAGACTCCAGCTCATCAACTCTGAGCTGGAGTTCTTTGAGCAACTAACACTTTGGTATAGATGTGGTCAGTATAGCCCACCAGCTCCCACATCACATAGCTATAATACATCACCTGGTGAGGCATCTATTTTGTTTACTTAATAATTAATTTTTTTTAAAGTTGCCTGCTGGTCTTTTAGTTGCAACCTGCAAATATTTCTCCTATTTACCTTCAATCTCTAAGCTTAAAAAGTCAAGTTAGCAACTAATATCAATTGATGAAATTATAGTTTTCCTGTGATATCACTGTGTTTTGTGTTGGGCCCCTGATCCTGGGATTCAGTTTATCCTGATGAGCTGTAATGTGGAAAACCTCAGAAACCAAGTCCTTTGTCCGTGTGACTGAACGCCACTCACTCCGCCAAATCAACGCGCAATCACCACTGGCAACAGTGCTTGAAAAACTCTAGAGCATTAAAGTGGCTGTGTTCTGATTGCAGCACAGCCTCAAAGCTGCTCACTATACAATCGAGCCCCTCACCACCCTGACTTGGAAATATATCGCCGTTCCTTCACTGTCTCTGGGTCAAAATCCTGGAATTCCCTCCCTAAGGGCAGTGCGGGTCCGCCTACAGCATACAGACTGTAACAGTGCAAGAAAGCAGCTCACCATCACCTCAACGGCAACCAGGGACAGGCAATAAATGCTGGCCCAGCCAATGCTGCCCAGTCCTACTGCAGAAGAAAAAAGTAATTTGCCAAATAACTATTCTCTGCCATTTCTCTTTCAGCACCGT
This sequence comes from Rhincodon typus, assembly GCF_021869965.1. Lineage (NCBI taxonomy): Eukaryota > Metazoa > Chordata > Chondrichthyes > Orectolobiformes > Rhincodontidae > Rhincodon > Rhincodon typus. The sequence goes on from NC_063350.1 coordinate 9,414,041, forward strand.
GGAAGTGGATGATTTCACAGCAGGCCTCTTCGGGATCTATAAAGAAGTGCTGAAAGAAGGTATTGCCCAGGTAGTGATCTTGTCTTATTGTAATGTAGCTGGGCTGCATAGGGAAAGTGAATCTTTCTTATTAAAAAAAAAAAAAAATTATTCTAGTTTTGTTGGATTTGATTTGAGCATCTGCATATCGTCTATTGTGTGAACGTAAAGTCCTCTTGAACTAGTCCTCAGTAATATCGTTTATAGGATCTGGCCTTTATCTTTGGGTCGTTGTGGGGCGGAATGTAAGCTGTGTCACCCCACTATAATGGCACCTTTTCAGCAATAAGCTGGGCAAAATGTGAACTTATGGAACAGGAGCATAGTCCCTTTAAATTTGATATTCTGGGAATGCCTTCAGCTTCTGTTACTGGGTTTATCATCTCTCCTTTTCCCAAACACCATCATGAACTGAGAATTCTGACCATTCCAATCCCTGACCATCCTTCCTTGAAATTGTCGTTGTGAGCGGTTTTGGGCCCCATATGTAAGGAATGAAGTACATATATCTGAGATCTCTCTATGTATTTGTTTCTTAATTTTCCTCTTGCTATTAGTGGGATTATAGTACAATCCCATTAAAGTGATCTTTCCATTCTTATTTGTAACTTCTACCCATATATTTTCACTGGATGATTTTTCACAACTATCAGCAGTAATGTATTTCTTAATGAAAAATGCCCCCCCCCCCCCCCCCCCCCCCACACACACACACACACACACACACACACACACACACACACACACACACACACACACACACACACACCTCCTTTTCTATCCTTCCTATAGCATCTAAAACACAGAACTTCGAGCTGCCAGTCTTGTCCATCTCTCAGCCAAGTTTCTGTAACAGATATGATGTCCTACATACTCTGACTCTCTCTCTCGTCTTTCTTTCTAATTGACATTCTCTCCTCACATTCAGAACCTTCCCCATTAATCCTTCTGTTTACATTGCTACTTCGAATTCTTCCACTCCCCCTCTCTATCAGTATAAAGTCTTCCTTAATGGAATGAGCAAATATCCCTGCTAAGGTATTGATTCTCTTCCAGTTCAGGTTGGACCCATCCTTTTTGAACAGGTCTTTTCTATCCCAAAAGACATCCCAAATCCCAGAACAATACACCAGCTCTTCAGCCATTGATTTATCTCCTTTATCTTTTTGTTCCTTCCCTCATTTGAGTTTGGCATTAGGAGTAAGCCAGCAATGACTACTTTCAAGGTTCTATTTTTTAATCTTCTACCTAACCTGTTAAATTCACTGTGCACTGCTTTGATCTGTTCCCTAAAAATGTCATTTCTACCAATGGGTACAATAATTTCTGGCTTCTCAATCTCACCTTTAACAATATGCCTGAAACGTTTAGAGACATCCTTAATCCTAGCACCAGGAAAGCAACAAACTATCCTAAATTTACACTCACTGCCACAATCCCCTGTCTATGCCCTGACAGGAGAGACCTCATAACAATAATTCTATTAAATCTTGTCAAATGCTGCCTAACAAAAGAATCATTCCAAATGTCTAGTAATCGACTGGGCCTTCCATTTTTCTCAGAGTCTATTCTCTGTACAGTTCTAAAACCTGAATATCTATCTGATAGAGGAATAGCCACCAGAGACTTTTGAACTGCCTTCTTACCTTTCCTGGCAGTCACCCATCTATCTGACTGATCCTGCTGTTTAATAACTTTTCCAAATCCACTAGCCATCTCACACTGTGCCTCATATATGCCCTTAATAACATAAAGCTGAAAAAAATTCAATAACACCTTATAAAATAAACTACCTTTCATTACCTTCAGAAAATAATGTTAAAATGGAAAAAAAATTGAAAATATATATATTTTTTATATATATATAAACATATAAAACGTAAATAAAATCTTACGATTGCTGAACCATAACCTGAGTAGCGTGGGATGGTGTCATACTTGACATGCAGAATAGGAAGGAGCAGGTAGGGCTGTTCTGCTGCTATTTGGTTTGATTAGGTTTAATTTTTGTCAACTCCATCTACTTTGCCATGCTTCTCTCCCCTTAACCTGACTGTATCAATGAGTTTTACATTTGAGATAGTCTCTTCAATTGCAACCCCCAATAAACTCAGCAGCTATAGGAGGGAATGAGCTCCAGATCATCACCACCACAGTGATGTGTGAAAATGTGCTTCCTGAAATCACCTCAAACCAACCCAGCTCCAATGTTAAGATTATGACCCCCTTTCTAGTCTTACCAAGTAGCAGAAATGATTTCTTCCTTTATGTACCCCATCGTCTTAAATGCATGGTTATGTCACTCCTTCACTGTCTTCTATGTTCTTCAAAATACAACCATATTCTATATAATCTTGCCACATAAATTAACCCTTTTTAGTCTGTGTATTGTTTGGTGAAACTGTAATATGCTCACTCCAATGTTAAGGAGTGCTTAAGGTGAGGTAGTGTCCAAAACTCTGCCCACTATAAAAGGGATCTGTATAATAAGTCAGAGATTTAGTTAACTGTATCATAGGTTTGCCTCCCTTATGTCCCTATTGGGACAAAGGCAGAGCTCCAGCTACTATTTTTTTTTGTAGCTATCCACTAACGTTAAGTCATTTTGTACATGGATTCCCAAATTCTCTCTGCTCCCTTGCAGTACCTGGCTTTTCATCATTTAGACAATACCCTGATCTGTCTGTGGGAGTACAGGTGCCCTGCATTCTTTCAAGGTCTCACCCATGTGGGCCATTTAACATGCCAGCACGGGGTAACACATCCTAGCCTGATACTGCCACCTTCTCAATTGTGCTTTTCCTCTCAAGTATTGAAGGAGGTACAGGTAGGATGTTGTTAAACGTGAGATTTACAAGGATGTTGCTGGGACTGGAGGGTTTGAGCTATCGAGATGGGCTGAGTAGGCTAGGGCTTTTTTCAGTGGAGCATCGAAGGCTGAGGGGTGACCTTACAGAGGTTTATTCAGTCATGAGGGGCATGGATAGGGTGAATGGCCAAGGTCTATTCCCCAGGGTGGAGGAGTCCAAAACTAGAGGACATAGGTTTAAAAGGGACCTGAGAGGTCACTTTTTTTTCATGCAGAGTGGTGTGTGTATGGAACAAGCTGCCAGAGGAGGTGTTGGGGGCTGGTACAATTTAAATAAAAATGTTTAAAAGGCACCAGGTTGGGTAGATGAATAGAAGGGGTTTAGCGGGATATGGGCGAAATGTTAGCACATAGTACTCTGTCAGGTTGGACCGAAGAGTCTGTTTCTGTGCTATGTGACTCTTGAGTGCAACACAGCAGGTCTTTGTCATCATTTAGCCGAGTGGGTGTGGGAAGGGGAATTTGGACCACCTGTAGTATCTTAATTACTATCACCCCTTGGTTCAGAGCAGGGTAGGAACTGAACTTTGGACACTCCCTAGTTTATAATGCTCAGCTAAGTGATGTGTCATTATGCACTCGGTCACAAGGGAACCTTTATCTCCGCCTTCCTGTTCCATCCCACCCTGACTTGTTACACTCAAACTCTTTCACCCTTAGTTGCCACACTGATGTTCAACTCCATTTCAAAACTAGTAAATGGGTATGTAAACTGCAGAACTTGCAAATACCTTTCATCCTTAGTCCAGTTTAGTATACGTTATCATAAACTTCCATGAATGTAAATAACTGTTTACAATCTACATTGTGTGGATTATGGGGTTTGGTTGGCCATTGGCACGATTTTGGTCTTTGCAATGCGGGAGTAGTGTGCAGTGGAATTTTTAAAATTCTTTATTGAGATGAGTGTTGTTGCTCAATGTTCCCTCTAATTTTCCTTCCAACTGAGCAGATCTCTAAGGTCAATGTCCAGTGTGGTGATTGACCTGCTCAGGGATTGCCCAATGGCTGGGCAGCTTAGAAGGAACATTTTTTTTTTTTGCCTCCTTAATTGCCCTCGTGAAAGTGAGGAAAGTTTTTTTTGTTTTATTCGTTCATGTGGTGAAGGCTTCACCAGTGTTTATTGCCAATCCCTAGTTGTCCCCTTGAGAAAGTGGTGGTATACTGTCGTCTTGAACTGGTGTAGACCATGTGATAGGGAGGGAATTCCAGGATTTTGACCCAATGACACTGAAGGATCAGTGATATTCCCATGGATCTACTTGTTCTCTGTGATAGTGGACGTGGGTTTGCAAGATGCTGTGTAAGGAGTTTTTGTGAATTTTTGCAGTGCATTTCACAGATGATATGCATCAGTGATAGAGGGAATGAATGTTTGAAAAATGCGTTCCAGTTTTTCAGACTGGAGGCCTGTGACCAACGGGGTTTCACAGGGATCAGTGGTGGGTCTGCCGTTGTTTGTCATTTATATAAATGATTTGGATGAGAATATACAAATTGGTGGCACGGTAGACAGTGAAGAAGGTTATGTAAGATTACAAAGGGATTTTGATCAAATGGGTCAATGGACTGAGGACTGGCAGATGGAGTTTAATTTGGAAAAATACGAGGTATTGCAGAGAAATCCAGAACAAGATGATATAGCATCAAAATGAGAGCCAGGCTATTTATGTCTAAAATCAAGATGCACTTTTTCATAGAGCCATGGAAATATAAAGTTCCCAGAGTGCTGTGGATGCTGGGTTAGTTGAAATTTTTGAAACTGAGATCGAAACTAACAAAAACTGAAATTGCTGGAGGACCTCAGCAGGTCTTGCAGCAACTAACTCAAAAACAGAGTTAATGATTCAGGTTCAGTGACCCTTCTTCGGATAAATAGAATTCAGGTGTGAGATCAGCCATAATTCAAGTGAGTGATGGAACAGACTTGAGGGAATCAAATGAATAAATAAATGCTGTTCCGTTTCCCCCCCTTTGTCTGTCATAATGGAGAGCTCCTGCTGATGGTTTGGAGCCTCTCTATAATATTTTGCCACAGTTTTCTATTTTGAAACTGAGTCTTTTTATAAAAAAAAAACTTGTGTCTCTAAAATATTTGAACATAAGAGGCATTGTATTGTGTCCTCCCATAATATGCTTTTTTTTTTAAAAGCAGGGGGCTGAGATCCAAATAAATCTCTCCCTTGCAGTTCAGACAGATGTTTCACAAATTGAACTTTTGAGATGTTTTGCTATGCTGAAGGCGTTATATAAATGGAGGGTGTTGTCGAAACACTTTTGATTTTGATTAAAATCAATATGAAATTGGGCAACTTTAAGCATCAGGAAGGGTGTGCAATATTTGTCCTGGGTGCCTGTAGATGAGGGGAAAGTAAAATAACCAGTCTGGTTGACTTCTTAGGAAAGTGAGGTGGGGGGCAAAGATTAGGGGTACGTGGGAGAACAAAATGGAACTGCATTAAATTCTTAACGAGGTGTGCGTGTCTTAAAATTTCTACTATGTAATTAGTGGTCTTATTAGAAAGGAAGCATTTTATGTTGAAGTGCCCCACCCTTTGCTTGTTCTTTATATCAACTAAGATGTGTTTTTCTTTTCCTTTTCCTTTCCTTGTTCAGCCAATTACTTTAGGTATAAACAGATCTGACTACATGTTTGACAGAGGACTTGATCACAATGTTTCCTTAAAACAAATAGAAATTAATACCATTGCTGCTAGTTACGCAGGACTGGCTGAGCGGGTCCCAGATGTGCATAGGTAAGAGCTGAACAAGAAGTTTTGACAGATGAATTGAAATTGATCTTTTCTTTGTATGAGGGTGAGGTGAGAGTGCTTGAACGGATTGGCATTGAGGAGCCTGAGTCAAGCCAGAATCCATGGGAATCGGGGGGTGGTGGGGGCAGACTCTCCAATGGTTGGACTCGTACCTGACACGTAGGAACATGGTCGTGGTTGGAGGTCGGGCATCTCTGCAGGAGTTCCTCGGGGTAGTGCCCTAGGCCCAATCATCTTCAGCTACAATGATCTTCTGTCCACCATAAGGTCAGAAGTGGGCATGTTCATTATGCAGTCTTCTATGTTCAGCACCGTTTGTGATTCCTCAGATACTGAAGCAGTCCATGTGCAAATGCAGCAAGACCTGGACAATGTCCAGTTTTGGTCTGGTAAGTGGCAAGTAACATTTGTGCTGCACAAATGCCAGGCACCAACCATCTCCACTAACAGACAATCTAATCACCACCCTCAACACTCAATGATGTTACCGTCACTGAATCCTCCACTATCAACGTCCAAAGGGTTACCATTAACCAGAAACTGAACTGGACTTGGCCTTTATATATATATACTGTGGTTAGAAGAGTAGGTTAGAGGTTAGGAATCCTACAGTGAGTAACTCACCACCTGACTCCTCCAAAGCCAGACCACCATCTACAAGGCACAAGTCAGGAACCTGATGGAATACCCTCTCTATTTGCCCTAGATGAGTGCAGCTCCGACAAGACTGAAGAAGCTGGATATCATCCAGATCAAAGTCATTTCTCACTCTCTCTCTCTCTGTCTGTCTCTGTGTGTGTGTGTGTCTCTCTCTCTCTCTCTCTTTCTCGCTCTCCTGTCTGTGTCTCTCTGTCTGTGTCTCTCTGTCTGTGTCTCACACTCACACTCTCTTTTGCATAGAATCCCTACAGGTGTGGAAGCAAGCCATTTGGCCCATTGAGTCCACATTGATCATCCAAAGAGCATCCACCTTGACCCACCCCCATCCTATCACTGTAACCCTGCATTTCACTTGGCCTGCACATCCCTGGACACTATGGGCAATTTAGCATAGCCAATCCACCTAGCCTGCACATCTTTGGACTGTGGAGGAAACCGGAGCACCCAGAGGAAACCCACGCAGACACGGGGAGAATGTGCAAACTCCACACAGACAGTCACCCAAGGGTGGAATCAAACTCTGGTCCCCGGCGCTGTGAGGCAGCAGTGCTAACCACTGAGTGATAATGTTATTGTAATTCCCTTGCTTTTGTATTCCTGACTTCTCTAATGCCAGGTAGTCTGTATGTTTGCCTAAACAACCCCATTGACTTGCCCTTCAAAGGTTTGTGTACGTGAATTTCCAGATCTTGTGTGTCCCTTAAAGTTGTTTTAAGCAACTTGATGAAAAAGTGGGCATTAATGTTGCTTTTTTCTTTCTGCTTCACGCAGGCATGTTCTGAACTTCTGGGGAAAATCTGATGAAGCTGCTAAGATCTTGAGTAATCCTGCCGTAAAAGGCATTGCTGAAGGAATCGCAAAAGCGTGGCAATTATATGGATCACCAGAGTAAGTAAAATTTAAACTTGAAGACTGACTGGAAAGTAACTAGGTTTGCACTATCAGTGATGAAGGAAGAAATTCGAGCTTTTAGAAACAGTGAATGTTGATCAGTTGGGTACTTGCATCTACCTGTACCTACATATTATGTATATTAGTTTTAATTTTCACTTCTTTACTGATAGAACCACACTCGAGCATTTGTTAGCCTTTGGTATCTTGCTTGGAAGGCCTTTCGTTTATGGGAACTTTGACAGTTAAACCTGATTTTACCTAATCTCTGGCAATACCTGGTAACACACAGCTCAATCAATAACACACTCACCACCGATTCAACAGGTAGTCCCACTTCAGACTGACAATGCAGCACTCCCTCAGTACAGCGCTGTAGTGTTGGAGGTGCTGTCTTTCAGATGACATGCTAACTGTTACGGAGGAGGAATAGCCAAACCCCTCTGATAGTCAAACCAAAACACAAGCCCCAAGCTGCAATGACAAGAGTAGGGGATCCACTCTAATAATTACCCCCTAAACACCCAGAGAAGTGCTTTCCCCTCGTAATCTATTAAGAGTGGTTAAAAGAAAGAAAATTCCTGATCTCTACAAGTAACAAAAAACAATTTATTTGTTTAACCCGACAATGAACAAATTAGCAGAATTACGAACAAACTGACAATTCCTCCCTAGACTACTAACTACTTCCTAACTGGTCTAAATTCTACTACAGTACTGTTCAAATAAACACAAGTCTCACTTAATGAACCTAATTAATAAGAGAACAGTGAATTATAACTTAATCTCCCCAAGTTCGCACAGACTGTCTTCTGGAATATTGTCTTCTCCGCTCTCTTCACAAATGCCTTTCTTCCACTAATTCTTCTGTTGGAGATGTTTCATCTCTATAATATTTTCAATGGGTACCTTGAGCTAAAATACCGTGGAACCTTTGATTAATTAGGTGGGCTTTCTCTGAGAGCTGAATGTTGCTAACTCTGGCAGGTGGGGGATGGCTCTCCCCGATTTACCAAATGCCCTTGTCTTATATACTCGTAATGACGTAATAAAATGATTGGCACCATCCGATTTAAATTCAATTGGCTTTCTGCATCTAGGAGCTTCTTTTAAATTAACTGGCCAAATTCAAACGTGTTATCTTGGAAAAAATACTGCTTGGCTGTTCTAAACAAAATGTTTCCTTTCGGGGCCCTCCTTGTGCACCTGCGTTTATGAACTTCCAAGCACAGACAAAGCACAAGCTCTTAAAGGGACCACAGTACTCTTTGTTTTTTTCCCCACGATCATTTTTACCAACAAATTCTAACTTCCTGCCTTCCAATTCACGAATACTATACCCAACTTTGTAACACTAACCCAAAACTGTTTGTGTGCTCTTAAGCAAATGTAAAAGATCCCATGGGACTCTGCCCGAGAGAAGGGAATTCCAGCAAACAGCATTATTAAATCAGATTATTGGGCTGTTACAATCTTGCTGTTTATGGGAGTTTACTGTGTACAAATTGGCTGCTGTCTCTGATGTGACAGCAGTAGATGTTCGCAAACATTTTGTTAGGACATATAAAGTGCACTTGATAACTTTATGTTAAGAACACTTTATAAATGCAAGTTGTTGTGGCCACACTTCATTGACCATAAAGCACCTTTGGGAAGGAGTAATATAAATAGTTCTTACAGCAGAGAAAGAAGCCATTCAGCCCATCCAATCCAAGCATGCAAGATATTTTTCCCATTCCTTTACACATCTAACAACAGTTTGCAATCTGGAGTGGGACTTTGAATTCATTTAGAGAGCCACAGAGTTATACCACATGTAAACGACCCCTTGTCCAAGCCGACTGTATTCCCGAACCAAACTAGTCCCACCTGCTTGCGTTTGGCCCATATCCCTCCAAACATTTCTTTATTTGTGTATTTATTCAAATATGTTTTACATGTTGTAACCATTTGCATCCACCACCTCCTCTGGTAATTCACAAACCACTCTGCTTTTTACAAAAAAAAGTTGCTCCTCATGTCCTTTTTTTTTTTGAATTTTTCTCTTCTCACTTTAAATATGTTCCCTAGTTTTGAACTCCCACCACCCTAGGGAAAAGACCCTTGCTATTCACCTTCTCTACACCCATCATGAATTTATAAAACTCTATTTGTTCTACATGAAAAACTGTGATCAAAGGAGCAGACTGAGAAGGAGAGCTCCAGAATTTGTCTTTTCCCATATTTGCCTCATGTTAAGCTGGCCTGTTAGAGTACGTGTCATTATCTATCTTTCTACCATCTAAGCTTTCACTTTGTCAATAATCTTTGCATGTTTGAGTTTTTCTAAGTTTTGTAATAAATTCTTGCAGAAGAAAGAAACCTGGCCGGATTATTATCAGTACTGAACTAGGCACAGTCTGAAACCAACAGAATTGGCTGTATAGTAAATTTCGTTATAACTGGTACTCTTGATAAACCAGCAAAAATTATATATCTCAAGTACCACAATTTACTGCTTTATTCTGTCCAATTATTATAATTTTAATTCATTTACTTCAGTGGAAGTATAATTGTTCAATCGAATGGCCACACAAAATATTAGCATAGAACATTACAGCGCAGTACAGGCCCTTCGGCCCTCGATGTTGCGCCGACCTGTGAAACCAATCTGAAGCCCATCTAACCTAAAGAATTCCATTATCATCCATATGTTTATCCCATGACCATTTAAATGCCCTTAAAGTGGGCGAGTCTACTACAGTTGCAGGCAGGGCATTCCACACCCTTACTACTCTCTGAGTAAAGAACTTACTTCTGACATCTGTCCTATATCTATCACCCCTCAATTTAAAGCTATGTCCCCTCGTGCTAGCCATCACCATCCGAGGAAAAAGGCTCCCACTGTCCACCCTATCTAATCCTCTGATCATCTTGTATGTCTCTATTAAGTCACCTCTTATCCTTCTTTTCTCTAACGAAAACAGCCTCAAGTCCCTCAGCCTTTCCTCATAAGACTTTCCCTCCATGCCAGGCAACATCCTGGTAAATCTCCTCTGCACCCTTTCCAATGCTTCCACATCCTTCCTATAATGCGGTGACCAGAACTGTACGCAATACTCCCAAGTGCAGCCGCACCAGAGTTTTGTACAGCTGCAACATGACCTCATGGCTCCGAAACTCAATCCCTCTACCAATAAAACCTAACACACCGTACGCCTTCTTAACAACCCTATCAACCTGGGTGGCAACTTTCAGTGATCTATGCACATGGACACCGAGATCTCTCTGCTCATCCACACTGCCAAGAATCTTACCATTAGCCCAGTACTCTGTATTCCTGTTACTCCTTCCAAAGTGAATCACCTCACACTTTTCCGCATTTAACTCCATTTGCCACCTCTCAGCCCAGCTCTGCAGCTTATCTATGTCCCTCTGTAACCTGCAACATCCTTCCGCACTATCCACAACTCCACCGACTTTGGTGTCATCCGCAAATTTACTAACCCATCCTTCTACACCCTCATCCAGGTCATTTATAAAAATGACAAACAGCAGTGGCCCCAAAACAGATCCTTGTGGTACACCACTAGTAACTGAACTCCAGGATGAACATTTCCCATCAACCACCACCCTCTGTCTTCTTACAGCTAGCCAATTTCTGATCCAAACCACTAAATCACCCTCAATCCCATACTTCCGTATTTTCTGCAATAGCTTACCGTGGGGAATCTTATCAACCGCTTTACCCTCATCCACCTGTTTGGTCACCTTCTCAAAGAACTTAGTAAGGTTTGTGAGGCACGACCTACCTTTCACAAAACAGTGTTGACTATCCCGAATCAAACTATTCCTTTCTGGATGATTATAAATCCTATCTCTTATAATCCTTTCCAACACTTTACCCACAACCGAAGTAAGGCTCACTGGTCTATAATTACCAGGGTTGTCTCTACTCCCCTTCTTGAACAAGGGGACAACATTTGCTAGTCTCCAGTCTTCTGGCACTATTTCTGTAGACAATGATGACATAAAGATCAAAGCCAAAGGCTCTGCAATCTCCTTTCTAGCTTCCCAGAGGATCCTAGGATAAATCCCATCCGGCCCAGGGGACTTATCTATTTTCACACTTTCCAGAATTGCTAACACCACCTCCTTATGAACCTCAATCCCGTCTCTTCTAATAGCCTGTGTCTCAGTGTTCTCCTCGACAACATTGTCTTTTTCCTGTGTGAATACTGACGAAAAATATTCATTTAGCGCCTCTCCTATCTTTTCGGACTCCACGCACAACTTCCCACTACTGTCTTTGACTGGCCCTGATCTTACTGTAGTCATTCTTTTATTCCTGACATACCTATAGAAAGCTTTAGGGTTTTCCTTGATCCTACCTGCTAAAGACTTCTCATGTCCCCTCCTGGCTCTTCTTAGCTCTCTCTTTAGGTCCTTCCTGGCTAACTTGTAACTCTCAAGAGCCCTAACTGAGCCTTCACGCCTCATCTCCACATAAGCCTCCTTCTTCCTCTTGACAAGAGATTCAACTTCTTTAGTAAACCACGGTTCCCTCGCTCGACCACTTCCTCCCTGCCTGACAGGTACATACTTTTCAAGGACACGCAGTAGCTGTTCCTTGAACAAGCTCCACATTTCAATTGTGCCCAGCCCCTGCAGTTTCCTTCTCCATCCTATGCATCCTAAATCTTGCCTAATCGCCTCATAATTGCCTTTCCCCCAGCTATAACTCTTGCCGTGAGGTATATACCTATCCCTTTCCATCGCTAAAGTAAATGTAACCGAATTGTGGTCACTATCGCCAAAATGCTCACCTACCTCCAAATCTAACACCTGGCCTGGTTCATTACCCAGTACCAAATCCAATGTGGCCTCGCCTCTTGTTGGCCTATCTACATACTGTGTCAGGAAACCCTCCTGCACACACTGGACAAAAACTGACCCATCTAAAGTACTCAAACTATAGAGTTTCCAGTCAATGTTTCGAAAGTTAAAGTCTCCCATAACAACTACCCTGTTACTTTCGCTCCTATCCAGAATCATCTTTGCAATCCTTACCTCTACATCTCTGGAACTTTTCGGAGGCCTATAGAAAACTCCCAGCAGGGTGACCTCTCCTTTCCTGTTTCTAACCTCAGACCATACTACCTCAGTAGACAAGTCCTCATCAAATGTCCTTTCTGCCACCGTAATACTGTCCTTGACTAACAATGCCACACCTCCCCCTCTTTTACCACCTTCCCTGATCTTACTGAAACATCTAAACCCCGGGACCTGCAACAACCATTCCTGTCCCTGCTCTATCCATGTCTCCGAAATGGCCACAATATCGAAGTCCCAGGTACCAATCCATGCTGCAAGTTCACCCACCTTATTCCGGATGCTCCTGGCATTGAAGTAGACACACTTCAAACCACCTTCCTGCCTGCCGGTACACTCCTGCAACCTTGAAATCTTATTCATGACCTCACTACTCTCAACCTCCTGTACACTGGAGCTACAATTCTGGTTCCCATCCCCCTGCTGAATTAGTTTAAACCCTCCTGAAGAGTATTAGCAAATTCCACCCCCCACCAGGATATTGGTACCCCTCTGGTTCAGGTGTAGACCATCCTGTTTGTAGAGGTCTCACCTACCCCAGAATGAACCCCAATTATCCAGGTACCTGAATCCCTCCCTCCTGCACCATCCCTGCAGCCACGTGTTCAACTGCTCTCTCTCCCTATTCCTCACCTCGCTAGCAAGTGGCACGGGTAACAAACCAGAGATAACAACTCTGTTTGTTCTAGCTATAAGCTTCCACCCTAGCTCCTTGAATTTCTGCCTTACATCCCCATCCCATTTCCTACTATGTCGTTGGTGCCTATGTGGACCACGACTTGGGGCTGCTCCCCCTCCCCCTTAAGGATCCCGAAAACACTATCCGAGACATCACGGACCCTGGCACCTGGGAGGCAACACATCAACCGTGAGTCTCTCTCGTTCCCACAGAATGTCCTATCTGTCCCGCTAACTATGGAGTCCCCAATGACTAATGCTCTCCTTCTCTTCCCCCCCTTCCCTTCTGAGCAACAGGGACAGACTCTGTGCCATAGACCTGTAGCCCATGGCTTACCCCTGGTAAGTCGTCCCCCCCAACAGTATCCAAAACTGTATACTTGTTATTGAGGGGAACGGCCACAGGGGATCCCTGCACTGTCTGCCTGTTCCCTTTCCGTCCCCTGACTGTAACCCATCTACCTTTTTCCTGTGACAACAAGGTGCAGGGCTGGATGAACACAGCAGGCCAAGCAGCATCATAGGAGCAGAGAGGCTGACGTTTCGGGCCT
>NC_063350.1:9427993-9437141 GCF_021869965.1 Rhincodon typus
CCCTCAGCCTCCCGAATGATCCGAAGTTCATCCAGCTCCAGCTCCAGTTCCAGTTCCCTAACACGGTTTCCGAGGAGCTGGAGTTGGGTGCACTTCCCACAGATGAAGTCAGGGGGGACACTAGTGGTGACCCTTACCTCCCACATTCTACAGGAGGAGCATGCAACTGCCCTAACATCCACTCCCACTGTTCTGAATTCCCAAACAGACTATTTAAAAAAAAAAAAAAAATCTAGTAACCTTACCAAATCGGCGCTCGGAACCTTTTTTTTTGGTTACAGGAGGAGGATGGGTGGGAGACACTACCTAAGTAGTGTTTCGGGTAAAGCAACCACCCAAACATATAGCAGTTGATTAAATGATGTTATACCTAATCAAAAACACCACACCCATCCTCTCTTGCTCCCCTTTCGATCCTTCTTATGGCATCTATACCCTGGAACATTAAGCTGCCAGTCCTGTCCATCCCTGAGCCACATCTCTGTGACTGCTATGATCTTCCAGTAAGGGATTACAGGTAAAGCAGATTAACTCATGCCATGGTTAGGAACATGGGACTGGATGCAAATTACAGAAACATTTTCAGGGATGAACAGGACTAGCAGCTTAATGTTCCAGGGTATAGATGCAATGGGAAGAATGGAGGGGGGCAAGAGAAGAGAGGCAATGGGTTTTTGATTAGGGATACATTATGCTGTATTTAGGGAGGATATTCCTGGGAAAACATACAGGAAGTTATTTGGGCGGAACTGAGAAATAAAAAGGGGATGATCACCTTATTGGGATTGTACTATAGACCCTCAAATAGTCAGTGGGAAATTGAGAAACAAATTTGTAAAGAGATCTCTGTTATTTGTAGGAATATTAAGGTGGTTATGGTAGGGAATTTTAACTTTCCAAACATAGACTAGGACTGCCATAGTATTAAGGGCTTGGATGGACAGGAATTTAAGTGTGTACAAGAACATTTTCTGATTCAGTATGTGGATGTACCTGCTAGAGATGGTGCAAAACGTGATCTACTGTTGGGAAGTAAGGCAGGGCAGGTGACTGAGGAGTCAGTGGGGGAGCACTTTGGGCCCAGTGACCATAATTCTATTAGTTTTAAAATAGTGATGGAAAAGGATAGACCAGATCTAAAAGCTAAAGTTCTAAATTGGAGGAAGGCCACTTTTGACAGTATTAGGCAAGAATTTTCAAAAGTTGATTGGGGGCAAATGTTTGCAGGTAAAGGGTCATCTGGAAAATGGGAAGCCTTCAAAAAGTGAGATAATGAGAGTCCAGAGATAGTGTGTTATTGTTAGGGTGAAAGGCAAAGCTGGTAGGTCTGGGGAATGCTGGATGACGAGAAAAATTGAGGTTTTGGTCAAGAAAAAGAAAGAACTGTATACCAGGTATAGACAGCAGGGATCAAATGATTTGGATGTGAACATAGGAGCTATGATTAGTAAGTTTGCAGATGACACCAAAACTGGAGATGGAGTGGACAGCGAAGAAGGTTACCACAAAGTACAACGGGATCTTGATCAGATGGGTCAATAGGCTGAGGAGTGGCAGGTGGAGTTTGATTTAGATAAATGTGAGGTGCTGCATTTTGGAAAGGCAATTCAGGGCAGAACTTATACACTTCATGGTAAGATGTTGCTGAACAAAGAGAATTTGGAGTGCAGGTTCACAATTCCTTGAAAGTAGAGTCTCGGGAGATAGGATAGTGAAGAAGACATTTGGTATGCTTGCCTTTATTAGCCAGTGCATTGACTGTAGGAGTTGGGAGGTCATGTTGCTCCTGTTTTGGACAATGGTTAGGCCACTGTTGGAATATTGCGTGCAATTTTGGTCTCCTTGCTATAGGAAGGATGTTGTGAAACTTGAAAGGGTTCACTTAAGATTTACAATGAAGTTGCCAGGGTTGGAGGGTTTGAGCTGCAGCGAAAGGCTGTGACTATTTTCCCTGGAGCATCGGAGGCTGAGGGGTGACCTTTTATAAGGGTTTATGAAATCGTGAGGAGCGTGGACAGGGTAAATTGACAAGGTCTTTTTCCTAGAGTGGGGAAGTCTAAAACTAGAGGCCGTAGGTTTAAAGTGAGATGGGAAAGATATAAAAGGGATCCAAGGAGCAACTTTTTGATACAGAGGGTGGTGCACGTATAGAATGAGCTGCCAGAGGAAGTGGTGGAGGCAGGTACAATTACAACATTTATAAGGCATCTGGATGGGCACTTGAATAGGAGGGGTTTAGAGGGATATGGGCCAAATGCTGACAAATGGGACTAGATTTATTTGACGTATCTGTTTGGCTTGGACGAGTTGGACTGAAGTGTCTGTTTACATGATGTATATCTCTGAGTCTATGTATGCTGTAAATAAAGTCTAACAGTGACGCATTACGTCTCTATTATCCAACGTTTGTTTTTTACATTGATTACGTGGACCTCTTGATTATCCAGAATATTTGGTCAATTGGGGCACACTCCTGGTCCCATAGGTACCAGATACAGTAAGCATTTTATTATAACCATTCTGGTTAAATGTTACCTATTATGATCAGCGGAGGAGTAGAACTTGAAAGGAATCTATGCATCCTGCAACCTCAAGCATAACACTATGGATGGCTGGAGCTTACTGCTCAAGGCTTGACGTGACCTTCGCTGTGTAGCCAGCTGCGCAAATAACAAAAAAGCATATACAGGTATTTCTCCTGTAACGCGATAGTTGTGTTCTTGTGTAACCTCGCGCTATAAAAAATTGCATTATAGGGAAATCGCTGTAGAAAATAGCTATACTTGTACAGCAGAAAGTTCACGTTATCCAAAGTGTCCACTATTCATCAATCACGTTACAGCCAATTTGCGTTCACAAAACACACATTATAGCAGAACTACCTGTATGTGAAATGAATTTTTCAGCCCTTAATCCATTTTCCCAATTTCAGAAGGACCTCTAAAGTTAGCCGGAAGCACCAAGTGTTATTCTTGAAATGCTTAAACCTTTGCCCTTTTTCATTTTAGAAACAGAAAGAGGAATTGCTGCAGAAACTCAGCAGATCTGGTGCTATCTGTGGAGAGAAATCAGAGTTAATGTTTTGGGTCCGGTGACCCTCCCGCAGAACCTTCTGAGGAAATATGGAACCTTCTGACCCGAAATATAAATTCTGATTTTTGTCTCCACAGATGCTGCCAGACCTGCTGTGCTTTTCAGCAGTTTCTGTTTTTGTTTCCGATTTTACAGCACCCACGGCTCTCTTGATTTTTCCCTTTTGATATTATTTTGTTCGGCAGTGGGTGGTATATTTACTCGACCACAGTGAAATGGTTGAGGCATAATAAGGTTTAAGTTGGATGTAACGAGAAATGGAATTAACTTCCGTGGTCCCGCAGTGCTCTGTAGCCTCTGCTTTGAGTGTTCTACGTGTCATCCTTGCTTTTTCCTTCCATGCAAAAGGAGAAACCAGCCAGTCAGAGACCATTGATGAATCCCACACAGTGTGAGTAAATGTGTTTGGTATCCTTTTGTCATAAGAACTAAATTTGGTCGCTGTCAACAAGGGACCTAATCAGTACATTTGGTTTCTTTAGACCACAATTTCAGACCAAGACTTCTGTTCATTGGTTGCCTTATAATTGCTAATGATTACACGATGTGTAAACACAAGCCTTACTGTACTTTTCTCCCTTTTCCTTCTCCAGGGCAGTGGTTCTCTTCCTAGTTGAAAAGATCTCCAAGAATATCTTTGACCAACGCTGCTTGGAAATGGAGCTGTGGAATAAGTATGTGTCAGCTGGGGTAGGTTAGTTAGGTTTGGGTTTAGTTGACAGAATGTCTCTCAACCGTTTCGTTGTGAAAACAGGTATGAACTTCATAGGGATATGATTGCTGTCGTTATTTATTCCCATTCTGATCAGAAATCGCTGAATGTACTTTCTTCTCACCATTTTTGGCAAAATCTCAAATTATTTCAAGTGCTTTTGTGATTTGGTCAGAGGAAATGTTAACTTTTTCCCCTCCTTAGGAGACCAAAGCAGGAATACTACACCAGACCTGGCCCCACCAGTACCCTGTATAACATGGCAGACTAGTCTAATCAAGACTGCGTAACCCTTAAAAATCCACAAGGTATGTTAAGAATCATTGAATTCCGACAGTGAGGACGCAGGCCATCCGGCCCATCAAGTCCACATCTCTGAAGAGCATCCTCCCTATCCCTTAACCCTGCATGTCCCAGGCTATTCCACCTAGACTACAATCCCTAGTCACTATGGACAATCTAACATATCCAATCCACCTAACCCGCACGTCCTTGGACTGTGGGAGGAAACCGGACCACCCGGAAAAAACCCACACAGACACGTGGAGAACGTGCAGACTCTTAGACAGTCACCCGAGGGTGGAATCGAACCCAGGTCCCTGGCGCTGTGAGGCAGCAGTGCTAACCACTGAGCCACCATGTCGCAAATTAGTGCCCTTTTAGGGAAGCATGGGTTCAAATCCCACTAAGGCAGCTGGTGAATCTTCAATTCCATATTTACTAATTCACATTAAAGCTAGTCCTTACCCACTGTGGCCCTACGTGTGATTCTAGACCCACAGGTATATAGTTGATCCTTAACTGCCTGCTGGGCAATTCGGGACAGCCAGCAACCACCAGTCTTTTGGCAGCAAGGAGAGAACCTAGTTTGCCTTGCAATCATGCAGGCTGTGCCACGCAATCGTACAGACTATATACCTGGTGCTGAAACTGTTGCTGAAATTGTCTTCGGGGCAGAAAGTCTTTTTGAACTAACAGAAAATTTTTCTAATGGAAAATACCACGCTGTTGCATGTTAAGCAATGTTAAATACTTTGTGTTCAGCCTGTTTTACACTTCTTTTGTTGAGATGCTTTGTCTTTCCAGAGTAATTTGCGTTTTTCAGATTGAAACTGCATTGCAGGGTGAAAAGCTTTTGCGACCTGTCTCCCTTCAGCAATTTTTTTTTTGATCTTGTAAAATTTTTAGAATGATGTGTCTGTGCTATTTTCTCCTGTTTCACCTGTTGGAGAATTGCTGTAAAAAAACAAGTGCTGGAGATGCTCAATACAGTGTGGAGCTGGAGGAACACGGCAGGTCAGGCAGCATCAGAGGAGCAGGAAAGTCAAGCAGCTTTGATGAAGGGCCTCAACACAGGACTCGAAATGTTAACTGTTTCTCTCTCCACTGACACTGCCAGACCTTCCGAGTTTCTGCAGCACTTTGTTTTTACTTTGGATTGCCAACATCCTCAGTCTTTTGACTAATTATTTTGTTAATTTTTCTTTGTCCGTACAGAAACATTCGTGTAATTAGGAGACAGACTGTGGACATACACGAGAGAGGGTCCCTGAACGAAGAGAAGAAACTTTTTGTGTAAGTTTTAATTCCTGTCTGTGATGTTAAGGATTTAGCCTAGCTGACTCAAGACAGCCACTCGACAGGTCAGAAAGCAATATCTTGCCAAAATTAATCTAATTGACACTTTATTTAATGTGTCACTATTCTATTCCTATATGGTATGAATAGAATCAAAGAATTATACAGCACGGAAACAGACCCTTCAGTCCAACTAATCCATGTCAACCATGTTCCCAAACTAAACTAGTACCATTTGCTTGCATTTGGCCCATATCCCTCCCAACACTTCCTATTCATGTACTTATCCAAATCTCTCTCAAATGTTGTAACTGTACCTGCATCCACCACTTGCTGTGGAAATTCATTCCACACACCAACCAGTCTGTGTGTAATTAAAAAAAAAAGTTGCCCCTCGTCCTTTTTTTTTTTTTTAAAACTTTCTCCCCTCACCTTAACAACGTGCCTCCTACATTCACTTTAAGAGTTTAGTTTTCTCTCTGGGGAATTGTAGTGCTGGTGTAACTAGGTGAGTAATCCAGAGGCCCAGGTTAATGTTTTGGGGGCATGGGTTCAAATCCCACTAAGGCAGCTGGTGAATCTTCAATTCCAGATTTACTAATTCACATTAAAGCTACTCTGAGCAATAGTAGCCGTGACAACTGTCACCAATTGTTGTTAAAAACACAACCTGGTCTCTCCATGAAAAGACATTTGCTGTCTTTACCTGGCCTGGTTTATGTGTGACTCCAGTCCCACAGTCTCTTTGATGGTGAATTGCCCTCTGAAACAGCCGAGCAAGCTGTTAAGTTCAAGTGAAATTGGGGTTGGCTACACCCTTGTCCCATGAAAGAATAAAACAATAAAGATGGGCCCTTTCTTTCGACATGACAATTCATGGAACTAGAAGCATTTCTAAAAGGTGCTAATGCCTGACTTAAAAGCTACTATTTTAGGTAGTTTTGAAGCAATATTAATTGTCCTTTTGTGCTAATATTTAGAGATGGATATGAAGTTGCAGTGGCTTACTTTCGCACTGGATACAGTCCAGAAGATTACCACGATGAAGATGTGAGCGTGCAATTCCTCTTTTGTGCTTTCCATTGATTTTTTTGCTCAATGGCCAGTTCATTGGTACCACCTTTGTTCAGATGATCGGATGAGGCACAAACCAGAGTTCAAATGTAGGACATCCTCAGTTTACATAGTCTGCTTTTGTCCCTGGATATAAACACTGAACAAAGGGTTAGTGATGCAGATGCAGCCCTTTTCAGGCTTTTGTCAAATACCGCCACAACCCCCCACTTTTGGTTCTTACCCACTCTCTCTCGTATTTTTTAAAGTTACTATTGAATCTGCTTGAAACCCCTTCAGGCCATGCTTCCCCAAACATAACTGAGTTTCTGTCCTGAGGTAGGATAACTGGACCTGAAATGTTAACTGTGATTTCTCTCAACAGATACTGGCAGACCTGCTGAGCTTTTTCCAGCAATTTCTGTTTTTGTTTGATTTCTAGAATCTGCAGTTCTTTCATGTTTTTAAGTTTCTATCTGATTTGTTATTTCTTTGGCAATTACCTTAAACCAATCCAGTAGAATTACCGAGCTCTCTGTAAAGTTATACTATAAAATAATTTCAGACGTTATCTTTGAGTCAGTTTTAGCAGACAAGCTCTTTAGCAATTATACAAAATCCACAAGTAGTGAGGCACTTGCTTAATTTCCTGAGCAGAGGGTCCATTTTCAGACAGGTGTTAGAACTGGTTTTGCTTGAGTCTTGCTCCACTGAGTGTGCAGATCAGAGGGGTCAAGGCCATGATTGGAGGCTTGAGGACAAAACCTAGGTTGACGCACTGATGCAGTGCTGCACTGTCAGAGGAGCTGCCCTTCAAATGAGAGATGAAACTATGTCTACCCTCACAGGTGGATGTAGAAAAGAGCAAGGAGGTTTTCTGCAGTATAATTCCCAATTCATCCCCCTGCCCTCATAACTATGAATTAATCTGGTCCTTATCATACTGACTATTTGCACAGTTTTGAATATTGGCTGCTGCCTTCCGAGCATTACAATGACAGAAGCACTTCACTCCGTGTAGAGAGATGTTCTGAGGTTGCAAAAGGTGCTATGTCAACAATGTAGTCGGAGAAAGGCTTTCTTTATTTTCCTTGCCCTTCCAACATCTCAGTAGGTCAATTAATAAATAAAACAAAGATGCGGAAAATTTGGAACAAAAACAGAAATTGCTGGAGAAACTCAGCAGGTCTGGCAGCATCTGTGGAGAGAAAGCAGTGTTCAATGTTTCAGGTCCAGTGACCCTTCTCCTGAAATGTGATCTTGTAAAAAGCTGATACATGGAGCCACCAGGTGCACACAGTCTGCACCATTTCAGCTGATGGTGGCAGAATTGCATTGGAAATGTTGACCTAACTATTTGCAAAGTCCTCTGGTACAACCCGGGTACAGCGCCCAAACTAGAGCTGGGTATTGAGGGGAGAAATCGAGGGAAAATCTTTCCCCCACGTCACCCATGTTTCAACTGAGGCAGGAGCACTGACTGAAATTATGATGACAGGGTGTAGTGTTTGTGAGCAGTTTGGTGCGCGGTTTATACCTGATGAATGGTAATGTGCTGTGTTGAAAGGCAATGGCTGTACCTGTTGAAATTTCTTCTTTTTGTTTTGCTTCAGTGCTGGGAAGCACGGTTATTGATTGAACTTTCCAAAGCGATTAAATGTCCCGATATTGCTACCCACCTCGTGGGAACGAAGAAAGTCCAGCAGGAGTTAGCACGCAGTGGCGTGGTAGAGAAATACTTAACCGAGTGTCCAAAATCCGTCGAGCGCATCCGTGCAACGTTTGCCGGCCTGTACAGCATTGACGAGGTAAACAGAATATACACGCTAAGAACTCTAAATGATTTCTGTTACGGAGAGTTTTTAAGAAGCTCCCTGTGACCAGTTACACAAGCGGTAAATGCGGCCACCTGCTGCTGGTTGGTATATCTTTAACAATATTTTCTGCAGTAAGACTTTTGCTGTACAAATATTGCCGTGTTATTTGAGACTAATGGCATGTATTTGATGCAGCAGCCCGCACTGCTTTTTGATAAGAACTCTCCGTCACATAGTTTACTTTAAACTGTGACACTGAGATTTGCCTGTTCATCTCATGGGAAAATAAAACTTGACAACAATGTGCTGGCCAACATTGCAATGCCAGAAGCACTTGATTTGTTGCAACGAGAGATCCTGATGTTGTGAATGGTTTATGGAAACATAAATATATCTTGAGTGCATTGGAAGGGAGGGTATGTTCATAAGAAGTAGAAAATGTTATCTTTTACAGTGCTAGTTAAGGCATTGGCTAACTGTTCCATGCGTATTTACAGCCTGTCAAGCTTTTTCTGATGAATTAGATGGGGGTTGATCGATATGTTAACTCCTTCTGCTTCTGTTGCGTGTATATCTTTCAAAACAGTCTTGAACAAGCATCCATTCATGTCCATCTTGAAATTTTCGATTGACCATCCCGCCCTCAAATGGCATTTTTGTTTTTGAAGCTCGGGGTTCCAGATTCTCTCTCCCTACTTTCTGCTGTTATCCCTTTTTAAGACTTCCTTGCTGCCTTAACCCCACAACCCCTGCAGAAAAACCCCAAATACTAGAAATCGGCACGAGTAGGCCATTCATCCCATCGAACCTGCTGTACTTGAGCAGATTATACTGATTGTCGGTCTCCACCCTATCTTTCTCTACAATCCCCCTATCGCACGATACCTTCAGCTTC
>NC_063350.1:9437641-9453365 GCF_021869965.1 Rhincodon typus
GCAGGAAGGTGGGTGGGAGGAGGAGTATTCTAGGTAGCTGTGGGAGTTGGTGGGCTTGAAATGAATATCGGTTTCTCGGTGGTTGCCCGATATGGAGACAGAGAGGTCCAGGAAGGGGAGAGAGGTGTTAGAGATGGTCCAGGTAAACTTAAGGTTAGGGTGGAAGGTGTTAGTGAAGTGGATGAACTGTTCGAGCTCCTCATGGGAGCACGAGGCGGCGCCGATACAGTCATCAATGTAACGGAGGAAGAGGTGGGGTTTAGGGCCGGTGGAGGTATGGAAGAGGGATTGTTCCACGTAACCTACAAAGAGGCAGGCGTAGCTTGGGCCCATGCGGGTACCCATGGCTACCCCCTTTGTCTGTAGGAAGTGGGAGGAATTGAAAGAGAAGTTCTTGAGTGTGAGGACGAGTTCGGCTAAGCGGATGAGGGTATCAGTGGAGGGGGACTGGTCGGGCCTGCGGGACAGGAAGAAGCGGAGGGCCTTAAGGCCATCTGCATGGGGAATGCAGGTGTAGAGGGACTGGACGTCCATGGTAAAGACGAGATGTTGGGGACCAGGGAATTGGAAGTTCTGGAGGAGGTGGAGGGCGTGGGTGGTGTCACGGACATGGGTAGGGAGTTCCTGGACCAAGGGGGAGAAAATGGAGTCTAGATAGTTGGAGATCAGTTCAGTGGGGCAGGAGCAGGCGGAGACAATGGGTCGACCAGGGCATTCAGGTTTGTGGATTTTGGGAAGGAGATAGAAGCGGGCAGTGCGAGGTTGGGGAACGATGAGGTTGGAGGCCATGGATGGGAGGTCAGCGGAGGTGATGAGGTTGTGGATGGTTTGGGAGATGATGGTTTGGTGCTCAGGGGTGGGGTCATGATCAAGGGGGCGGTAGGAGGTGGTGTCGGAGAGTTGGCGTCTGGCCTCGGCGATGTAGAGGTCAGTGCGCCATACTACAACTGCGCCTCCCTTGTCCGCGGGTTTTATGGTGAGGTTGGGATTGGAGCGGAGGGAGCGGAGGGCTGCACGTTCTGCAGGGGAGAGGTTGGAGTGGGTGAGAGGGGTGGAGAGCTTGAGGCGATTGATGTCTCGACGGCAGTTGGAGATGAAGAGGTCGAGGGAGGGTAGGAGGCCTTGGGGTGGTGTCCAGGAGGAGGGGTGTGTTGGAAGCGGGAGAAGGGGTCAGTAGAGGGAGGGTTAGGTTCACGGTTGAAGAAGTAAGCGTGGAGGCGGAGGCGGCGGAAAAACTGCTCTATGTCCAAGCGTGAGCGGTATTCGTTGATGTGTGGGTGGAGGGGGACAAAGGTGAGCCCTTTACTGAGGACCGACCGTTCGTCCTCAGTAAGGGGTAGGTCTGGAGGGATGGTGAAGACTCGGCAGGGCTGGGTGCTGCTGTCTCCTCTGGAGCTGCTGGCTGTGGAGGCTGTGGGCGGAGTTGCGTCGGCGTCAGCCTCTCTGCTCCTACGATGCTGCTTGGCCTGCTGTGTTCATCCAGCCCTGCACCTTGTTGTCTCGGATTCTCCAGCATCTGCAGTTCTTACTATCTCTTCCTCAGAATGGTTTTTATTTACTTCCTATGAGTGTTAGGGTAGCCAGCTGGTAGTTCTTAGTTTCCTCGCTCCCTACTTTTTTAAACAATGGTATTACTTCTGCCATCCTCCAACCTAGCAGAACTGAGTTTTGAGTTAAATAAAGATTAAAGACCATAGGGCTACTCGTTCATGAGAGTGAGAGAGAGAGAGATGACTGGTCGTGGTTGAATCTGAGGGTCACCACGCTTCAGGCAAGGGGAGAGGTTAAGAAGAAGAGTCCTTCAGGGTAACCTCAGCCTGTGTGGGAATTGAACCCAAACTGTTGGTATCACTCTACATTGCAAACCAGCCATCCAGCCAAATGAGCTAGCCAATTCCCGAGTTAACTAATGTTTGAACAGGTGCTGGTCAGCCAGTGAAAAAACAGATTTTGTTTTGAAATCACCATAAAATAGGTTTTACCTTATCTCGAGTGCAAATACACTTCATTTTGCGAATTTGACAAACTCGAGCAAACTTGAGGAAGCGTACAAAGTCAAAGTTGTTCTGGATTCCTAGATGATGACAGTCCCTTCAGAAACAATGTAGGAACATACATACAATTAGAACAGAAAATTGCTAAAAAGGTAGAATTCAAATATATTTACAACATTACCCTTTGAGAATAAGGACTTACAGTTCTGCAGCAGTATCAAACTTTAGCTAGGCCACACTTGAAATATTATGTACACTTCTGGTCTCCACACTACCAAAAGGATATGGAAGACTTGGGAGAGGGTACTGAATAGGTTTACCAGGATGTTGCCTGGTTCGGAGGGTTTTAGCTAGAAGGAGAGATTGGACAAACTCGTTTTGGTTTCACTTGAACATCAGAGGCCGAAGGGCAACCTGATAGGAGTTTACAAATTTATGAAATTAATGGATAGAATGGAAAATTCTTCTTCCCAAGAGTAAAATTGCCAGTTACATGTGGCATAGGTTTAAGGTAAAAACGGGCAAGTTTAAAGGAAATGTGAGAGGCAAGTTTATTATACAGAGTGTGTGGTAAGTGCCTGGAATGCACTGTCAGAGGAGGTGGTAGAAGCAGATACCATAGCAACATTTAAGAGGCATCTTGATAGATACATGAATAGGCAGAAAATAGAGGGATACAGAACATGTAGAGACAGAAAGATTTTAGTTTAGAAAGGTGTCATATATCAACGCAAGCTTGGTGTGCCGAAGGGCCTACTCCTGTGCTGTACTGCTGTTCTTAATACATTAAGCTTAGGAAGAAACTAGTCATTTAACACATGTAGAAGTTGAACAATTCTCTTTCAAAAACCAATGTTTACAAAATTCCCTGTTAATTAAAAATCATTCCCAATACTTCTGTTACATTGGGATGTGCATGAAAAGAGTTCACCTTTAGGCCAAAGCAGGTCTCGAAAAATACAAGGATAATTACACATGGGATAGTAACTAAATTGTATGTGGAACAGACTTGTAATTATAAGCCTACGAGTTAGTTCTTCTGAGGGCCAAGTGTAAAGCAACGAGCATGCACATGCAGGAACAGTGTCGCAGCTGGCAGATGTCGATAGTCTGTCTGCAAATGCACAGTGGGGATTATGCCATTTGGACAAGGAGAAGGATTAGCTCAGCTCTGCCCTTTGGTTACAGGACTGGCACTCCCCATTGGTTCTCCAGCCAAGCTCTCTTCAATTACCAGGCCACACAGAGGAGAGGGGGGCAAAGGCAGAGTTTACAGGCATAGCCTTAGAGCCAAATCTGAAACCAAACATCCTCCACCTTCAATCCAAAATGGATTGCAACTCAAGAAAGGAGCCCACCACATCTGAGGGTAACGAGAGATGGGCAATAAATGCTGGCCCAAACAGTGGTACCTGCATCACATACGGAAATTTAAAAAAAACACACTATCGCAGGATGGAAGGACGAGATTTTGCTGATGTTCAGATTTTAAAAATAGACATTTTACCACATGCTGGGGAGATGAAGCTCAGTTTCATCAGCTGTAGTTTCCGACGTACCCTCAGACTACTGTCCCCTCATCCCCAGTTCCCCCACCCCCAAGCCCCAGCTTCATGACATCAGGGCATGTGTCGATGCTGACCCCTCCTGCAGCTGGTTGGCTTGATGAGCCTCATCTGCAAGTGTGGCAGCCATTTTGGCATAATCTTCACTTAATTCATGAAAGGTGCCATTAGGCATTCATTAACCAAAGTCACAGTTGGATTACTATATTACTGTATAAACAATCTGACCAGCTAAAAGCTCATAAACTTCATGATAAGACATCCTCAGTATTTAAATAATTATTAATATTGAATGATCCAACTCTTTTTTGACAATAGAAAGGGGGGAGAAAAAACTGCACAAAGATAATGACAGCATTGGCAAAGTATGAGATCATTAGATAAGAACATGGGAATCTAATGGCTGAAGATTTAGATATCTTCATTTTCTTCAACAATACTTCTTGTGGTGGAATTTTTAACAGAAGATATCCTAAACCCCTACTCATGAAATTTAAGGTATGATTTAATGCTTTAGATCTTAATGCTTCAAAATGCTTTAATTTTTTTTATAATATTCTGAGATAATCAGCTGTAACACCAAATGTCTGAATTGCCCACTCGAATTGAGACTTTGCCATTTTTTTAAACTATTTTAAGCATAATAGTATACTTGACCACTTGAAGTGTACTGCAGATTAATTTATTTTAATAAAGTTGCAAGAGTTATTAAATCGTCTCATTTAGCCTGCTGTATGCAAAACAACCGCTTCTCTGTACACTTCATAAAATTGTAAATAAACTTCCAATTAGAGGAAAGTGCATCCTCGTTTCATTTCCATATGGTCTACATCTAATAATATTCCATCTGTTTGATTTCTCAATTCAGGAATTGTCATTTAGATTGAAAAATTTTAATCTTCTAATTTTGTAATTAAATAAAGATGAGAGCAAGTGGTTAGCTAGGGAAAATGTCGAGCATTTTAGGAGCTCAAAGAAAGATGTTCACTGAGAGGACACAGCCAAAGTTTGAATATGACTCCTTTGGTACTGGCTTTGTAAAGCATGTGGACATTACACGAAGAGAGGACAAGGACATTTTGAACAGTAATAGGCAGAGACCTTGCACTCAGAAGAAGATCATAACTGAATAAAGACAAAATATTGCAGATGCTGGAGATTTGAAATCTGAAAAACACAGCTGGACAAATTTAGTTGGTCTGGCAACATCTGTGAAAACAGAAACAGAGTTCATGTCCTGAATCCAAGAGCACGCTTCATCTGCTCCAGATGGAATGCCATGAAATTACTGGAAGAACAATTCTGGTCGCCCTGTTGTAGGAAAGATGTTGTTAAACTTGAGAAGGTGCAGGAAAATTTTACAAGGATATTGCCAGGGTTTGAGGATTGAGCTATAGGGAGAGGTTGAAAAGGCTGGGACTATTTTTCACCAGAGATTGAGGGGTGACATTACACAGGTTTATAAAATCATGAGGGGCATGGACAGGGTATATAAACAAGGTCTTTTTCTTAGGGTAAGGGAGTCCAAAACCAGACGCTTTAGGTTTAAGTTGAGAAAGGAAAAATTTAAAAGTAACTTAAGGGGTAACTTTTTCACACAGAGTGATGGAGGTGGGTACAATGACTGCATTTAAAGGCATCTGGATGGGTATATGAATAGGAAGCGTTGAAGGATTTGGGCTAAATGCTGACAAACAGGACTAGGTCAGGTCAGGAGATCTGGTGGGTGCGGATGAGTTGGACCAAAGGGTCTGTTTCCGTGCTATAGGACTCTAATGGCTCTAAGTGAAAAACAATGAGAAAGCAAAACAGTGAGAACTGGTCGTCATGATTCAATCTTCATTCATGCCAGGTGATTGGTGAGCTTCTAAACAAAGATGATTATTCGTGAAAGAGAAGAGTGATAAAGGCTAGTTAGCCTAACATCAGTGTTGGTAAAACTACCGAAAATCAGTAGGTTCAAAATAAACATTTTTTTTTTAAATCAGGAAAGATGAAAGTTAAGCGAAGAGAAGCAGCATGGATTTGTTAAAGCAAGATCATGTCTGACGCATGTGATTGACCTCTTTGATGAGGTAACAAAGGTTATCTGTAAGGTGTTGCAGATTTGGGCTTTGACACTCAGAAGGCATGTTACGCAGATGAAAGTCCATGAAATTAAGGTGGAAGCGATGGTATGTGTATATACTTGGTGAACAGTGACAAGCAAAGAGATTTAGGGGTCCATGTAAACAAAATCGCTAAAATGATGCAGATAAAGATGAACAAACAAAATACAGTAAAGACTGACGGAATTTCTGCTATTGTACCTAAAGGACTACAAATCAACAGGGGGAGCTTTGCCACAAACATACAAAGACCTAGTTAGACTTCATCTGGAGCACAGCATACAGTTCTGGTTTCAGCAAACATCTACTCACATACAACTATTCGCTTTTTAAATGAGGCGCCAGTGGATAACCAGTTCCTATGGTAACAGTGTACCAGCAGAAACCAACAATTTCAGGAGCAGGAGGAATAAAATTGGAACAAAACGGTATTAATGTTGAAACCTGTTCTTTAAACTAAGTATTAGCACCAAATCTGCCACACTTGTATTCAGTCAACTTTGTATCTTCTGTGAAGCTGCATGGATTAAATGAATATCCATCACCAACTGATCAGAGAGACTGAGAGATCAGGCTTACCTGGCAAAGTAATCCCACTTATCAACGTCAATCCCATTTCTCTTGTTGGCAACAATTTCGTACAGAAAGCCCTTCTCTCTGGGCCGGCCTTTGTATGGCCACTGACAAGACAAGATACCACAGTTAGATTAAAAAAAAGCACTTCAGAGGACAGAATGAATATCAAGAACTATCTTTTAGACTCTTCCTTTTAATTCTTTCTATCTCCACATCACGAGAAACAACTGCAGGTGAAGAGAGATATCTTGGCTAATAGGCTGATCTTCACCATGTCGCATCAGGATGTGGTGCAGTCTTTTACCCAGCTAATAAAGCTCCTGCTCCATTTCACTGAACCAAGTCAACCGCTAATGTTTCTGCTCTCACATTCAGTTTTTTTTTTAATTTTTGGTTTGTGGATAGCCTTGTGTTTATTGCCCATGTCTAATTACCCAGAGGGTAGTTAAGAGTCAACTATGTTGCCGAGAGTCTGGTGTCACATGTAGACCAGATTGGATAAGTACAGCAGATATCCTTCCCTAAAGAATATTAATGAATCAGATAGGCTTTTATGGTTATGTAGTTGCTGTTACTTTATCCTTTTATTCCAGGCTTCTGCTAGTGTGAAATTTCACCAATTGCCATGGTGGGATTTGAACTCATACCCCCAGAACATTAGCCTGGGGTTCTTGCATGACTAGTCTAGTGACATTACCACTACGCCACCAAGTCCCCCATCAGTGACTAAGTGTCAGCCACTAGCTCATGCCTCAAAGTCAAAATGTTGTGGATTCAAGTCCCACTCCAGGACTTGAGCACAAAAGAAAATCAAGCCCGTTGTTCCTGTGTGGTACTGAGTGAGTGCTGCACCGTTTCACGTGCCATCTTTTTATTACCCGTTACAAATTAATTTGAGAAATGTTGGCATGGCTGACTTTGCCAGCATTTGTAGCCCATTTTGAACAGCCCTCAAAAATTCAACAATGAATTAAGTGGCTTATTAAACTATTTCAGAAGGCAGTTGACCATCATCACTATCATTGAAAGACGAGAATCACGCATATTCCAGACTAGGGAAGCACAGTGGATTTCCTGCTGAAAAGGACATTAGGGAAACAGTTGCCAAATTGCTACTTCTAGTTTTTTTATAAATTGAACTGAAATCACTTTCAATTCATCATGATGGGATATGACATATCATTCCCTGGATTATTGAGGCAGTAACAAAAATTACACAACCAAACATTTTCATTCTAATTACTGATCAGCTAATACAATCTGCAAAACCATAAGATGTATGAACAGAAGTAGTCCATCAGTTTATTGGGGTTTTTATCCCCTACCATTCAATACGATCATGGCTGATCTGATAAACCTCAACTGCACTTACTTGCCTTACCCCCATAAGCCTTGATTCATTTACTGATTGAAAGGTCTGACTGTCTATCTCAGTCTTGAATATGCTTAATGACTCAGCTCCTACAGCAGTCTATGGTAAAGATTTCCACAGACTTACCACCCTCAAAACAAAATTCCTCCACATCTGTTTTAAATGGGCAACCCTTTACTCTAAATCATGCCCTTCAGTCCTAGACTATCCCACGAGAGGAAGCAACCTCTGCATATCTACTTTGTTACGGGCTTCCTGAAAACCTTGTGTGTTTCAATAAGGTCTCCTCTCCAGTGAGGCTAAATCCAATCTACTCGACCTCTCCTCATAAGAAAATCCCTCCATATCCACAATCAACCTAGTGAACCTTCTCTGTGCTGTCTCTTTAAATAAGGGGCCTAAACTGTTCATAGTATTCCAGGTGAGGTCTGACTACTGCCTTGTGTAATTTTTGCAAGACTTCCCTTTTTTTTAATATTCCATTCTCTGTGAAATAAAGGCCAACGTTCCATTTGCCTTCCCTACAACCCGTTGAACTTGAATACTTTTTTTTGAGTCATGTACTAAGACCCCCCCCCGACCAATCCCTCCGTACTGCAGCATTCTGTGATCTAACACTATTTAAATAATATTCAACACTTCTTTTCTTCCTGCTAATGTGCATAACTTCACATTTTCAGCACAGAACTGGAATTTAGCCTATGGTATTCCAATTCTACATTGCTCAGTTCCATGAGCTTTCTTCCAGGTTTTTGCACCTCTATTTTAAATAAAGTTGCTAACCCCATGACTGGACATAAAAAAACAGATACCATATTTCAATTTATAACTTTAAACGCTGCTAATTCAGACATACCATCCCTCCTCCCTTTCCATTGGTTCAATGGGGTTACTTACCTCAGAGGACTTCGTACTGCAGGCCTCTCCATTGCTCCTCGTCTCAGTTATTGGGCCTCTGATCTGTTCTTTGATAAATACAAGGTCTTCAGGGAACATTAAACCATGATTTTTCAGAACAGTTTTCAAGCCATTCGTTTCGATCAGGTGCTCAAACATAGACAATGAAGCATCCTCGTGCTAGATTCAAGGAAAAAAGTTTGGTTCAGCGTGCTATGCAGGTGAATAACAGATGAAAATCAAACAGTGTCTCACACCCCAAAATTGGAGCACAGATATTTACACTCAAGCCTCCCAATCTCAGATGCAAGTGCCTTGTGAGTTCTCAACTAGATGGCTATAAATACAAGATATTTGCCAATAAGTCCATTAGGGAAGTCAGAAGAATATCAATTCCCTGATAAGCTGACAGAATGTCAGTAATAGTAATACAACAAGTAATAGTTCAGGTGAACAGTAGAATGAATACAAGGGCAGACTGGCAGATCTAGAAGAAGAGGACAGAAGGAGGTTATATAGAGTATAACACTAACACAAAGCAATTGGGCAGAAAATCTGCTGCTTAAGTGTATAAAAAGTTTACCAAATGCTTTATAATGCTGAATATTTGCCAATTTTAGGATAGAATAAAGAATGCCATAGATACCTACAGCCAAACAGTTAAATGACTATTTCTATATACAATGTGATGAAAGGTGAGTAAATACATATGATCATTTTTTGAAATTTGGACTAAAAACTGAGTCAGAAGTATTTGGGTCAGTTCTGTGACTGTTTTTTAAGAAAAGATCATAAAGGCCATTTGTAACAGTGACCTAAATACATCATTACAAGGCACATGACTTCAGCCATCTGCATAGCAGACCCCTGTGGTGATAACGGACAAAAAAGTTTATACAATTGGGTTTATGACAGACAGAGTAGGGTAGAAATCTGCAAGTTGTTAGAACTGAGAAAGTTTAGACATCAGAATTAACAAGAGGTTTGTGCCAGTGAACTTGGAAAGGAATCCTAAAATTAGCTTAACAGTTTGAGAAAAAAGAAAGGGATCACCCAGTTAATTAATGATTTAAAAGTTGATACACAAATGACATTTCTCCATGACTGAATGTCTGTAACAGATAGTCTAAGGAAGGTTTGTTTTCATTTTCTTGTGTTATTAATGTAACAATTGACATTGTTACATTAACTGTGGTGATATCTCCAATGAAGCTGAGTTCAGCAGCATTTCTTGCAATGTTCAATACTCCCAAGATTCTATAAAAAGTATTACCGTCCATATTACATCTTTTCGAGTAAGAGGGATAAATTTTCCATCAAACAGGTGAGAAAATGGCCCATGACCTGGAAGAATGAAAGGTAAGATGTTAAATCTATTGTATCAATGTTATTTAAACTCTCCAAATAATTAAGTCCATCATCTTTACAATTCTTACAGACCTTTCCAAGGCCATATTCCACATAAAAATAAGTAGTGCCCAAAATCACACGCAGTACACTAACCAAGACCTAAGCAGAGAGTTGTAAACATTCAACTTAACTTAGTGTCTTAGTAATCAAAGCCCCTACTTACAAAGCCAAGTATCCACATCATCAGCTGTAGCTCAGTAACACACATGAGTCACAAGGTTATGGCCACTCCAAGACATGAACACAAAAATCCAGTGCAAGACTGAAGGAATACTAAGTTCTTAACTGCTTTACTAACTCCCTCAAAAAGATATCACTTAGATCAAGCGTTCCAAAGTGGGGGTCTCCCTCACTGTTTCTAATACTTTCAAGTTTCCTATCAACTTTGAGATGAAATTACTACTCTATTATGTTTACATTTCTCTGAAATCACCTGTTATTTTTTGCTTGCATCCGTTCTTACTACTTTAAGTCCATAGCAAAAAAAAGCGAGCAATGAGAAAAAAAACCTTTTCTGTTCCTGAACTAAAATCAAACCGAAGGCAGTCTTTGCAATCTCTGAGACCTCATCCCTCTGTGGAACTGGAATATTACCACTGGATGTTATCCAGTTTTACTAAACCTCAACCTTTTCTCAAAGGAGTCCCCTTCCAACGTAGGCCGTGTCTCCCCTCTCAACCCTGTAGAATGTCTCGTGCCCACTCAGTCTTTTCTATGGCGTACCAAGATGGCTATGCACTGTTTAGAACTGATTTCCGTGACTGCAGAAACAACAGTCTATCCTCTGGCAATCAAATATCCTTCACAGCCTGTGCGTCACTCCTAATCTAACTGGTGTGCCACACTTAAAACCATAGAAACGATATTGACATTCAACCCATCTTGACCATGCCAACCCAACGACATCCAGATGCCCTTTCTAATCCCATCTTCCTGCACACGGGCCATAGGCCTGCAGCTTGCAGAATGTAAGGTGCAGATCCAGGTACTTTTTTAAAAAGTCTAGAGTCTCTGCCTCCACACCACCTCAGGCAGCAAATTCTAGACACTTACCATCCTCTGCATAAAAAAAGTGAATGTTCTCTGCACTCTCTCCAGAACAATTACGTCCTTCCTGTAATGTGGTGACCAGAACTTCCACTGTAGCTACAGGATAATTCTGAAAATAAAAATGATATCCACAAACATGCATCTTTGTCCATACACTGTTGCAAAGCCAGTGTAACCTCAAGAGCAGAAACTCTGCTTCATGCAGTTGGCGATACTTCCTGAAAGTGTGTATTTCCAGAGGACCATGTTTCCACATGGGGCCAGCTGTGTCAGTTAACAGTTGTTAAACTTTTTTTTAAAAATGTGTGACCTATGGCTGCTTAATCCCAGTTTCCTGCTAGCTTCCTCCTCTATGCCAAGTAAACAAGTAATTTCCTTTTGAAATAATTCATGAATTTTGTTTCAACAGTTGGTAACACTTCAGCACAACAATATTCTTTTGAAAATTCTGCTTTGTCATCTTAAATGAATGCCCTCCCTAAATTGTTTCAACACAAATTGTTTCATGTTTTATGCTGTTTCACAGTCTTATCTCCTTTCTCCTCTCTTTTTAATGGCCTGCATGACTGTCAAAGTCTTTTTGCTTCCTGCTTGCATCAAAAGTGAATTTCCTTTCCCTATTTCTTAGTTCTAAGACAATCACAACTTTTGACACAGAGCAGCATATGTACCACTTTGCTGCTGGTTTCTCTCTCTCCCTGCGGTTTTACACGGCCATTATCACAAATTGCCATGTGCCCCATTTTCAGGTCAAAGCTCAACATGTTTTTCAATTTGCCACTCCAGACCACTTTTGCATAGAGAGTTCTTTTAAAGATAAACTCTTTCCAGTCTAAGAAAACTCCTCTCATACATCGCCAAATCTTTCCCTTCCCACATTATCACATTCCCCCTTTTGATAATCCATTATCAGCCTTCATCCACTGAGTTAGTGACTTGCTTTTTATAGAACACATTTACCATTAAAAAGCAACAAGCTAACTCACAGGAGTGACAAGACATTAGATTACATACAAACATATAAATTAGGAACAGTAGGTTCTGATTCAACCCCTCGAGCCTGCTCCCTCATTCACTAAGATTATGGCTGCTCCGACATGGTCTCATCTCCACATTCCCACTTACCTCTGATTGACTAATTTATTCAATGATCAGCTACATATTCAAAATATTCATTGGCTGACTCCAAAAATTCCCGCAAAGGAGAGTTCCAAGGACTCTCAACTCCTCGGAGAAACCATTTCTCCTCATCTTCGTCTTACACAGAAGACCCTTTTTTAAAAAAAAAATTCTAGTCTCTCCCACAAGAGTCATATAGCATAGAGAAGGGTCAATATTCTTTCAGTATTCACTCCAGTCAACTCCTCTCAGGTTCAGAAGTCACATGACACCAGGTTATAGTCCAACAGGTTTATTTGAAATCACAAGCTTTCAGAGCACAGCCCCTTCATCAGGTGAAATGGAAGGAAGCACACCCCAAAAGTTTGTGATTTCAAATAAACCTTTTGGACTATAAACCTGGGTTTCGTACGACTTCTGACTTTGTCCACCCCAGTCCAACACCGGTACTTCCACAACATGACTCCTCTCTGGATGTGACATGTGTCAATAAGATCACCTCTTATTTTTCTGTCCAACTTGCCCCACAAGGTAATCCCTCCATCAAAT
The DNA here is from genome assembly GCF_021869965.1 of Rhincodon typus. NCBI lineage: Eukaryota > Metazoa > Chordata > Chondrichthyes > Orectolobiformes > Rhincodontidae > Rhincodon > Rhincodon typus. The sequence goes on from NC_063350.1 coordinate 9,450,282, forward strand.
GTTCCCTCTGATCTACACAGTCACTGAGGGTCTGCGTGCACACCAATCACGTAGTGTCCTTGTACTTCTAGTTCCAGAGGTTTCTGCCACACACTGGCCTCAGAGGTCTGCACAGCGGCGGGGAAAATGAGAGGGAATGTGGCTATCCTGGGAATCAGTCAAGTAAACCTTCTCCGAGCAGGTTCTAATGTATTTCTGTCATTTCTTAAATAAGGAGACTGACACCATACAGAGTAGTCTAGTGATCTCACCGACATTTTGCATAACAGTAACAAAACATCTTTAACATTATATTCCAATTCCCCATACAACTAACAACCACATTCCATTTTGGACGGTGATGAGCCACATATTAGGGCAAATCACCATGACAAAAACCTTACTCTTTGACAAGTTGGAGTTGAAAAGGAGCAGGAGGAACCTCGAGAGGAATAAGGAGGAACCTTTAAACCTTAGGGTTTTGATAGCCACAGTGTCAGCGATAACGTAATGATAATTGGAGGAACACATCAATATTGAAGGGTTATGAAGCTGGAGGTTACAGAGGTAGCGAGGGACAAGGCCGTCAAAGTATGTGAAAATAAGGCTGAGAATTTAAAATCAAAGTGTTTGTTTATCTCTGATGTAGTCAATAAAAATTCAGAAATGTTGGACGTATTGACTTGCTGTATTACTCTGGGTCAGTATTTACAGTAAACTGGATGAAAAAGCCAGCATGCCAGAAGGCACAAGGAAACAAATTGTGAAACAGCATCAGGGACTCAAAAAAATTAACAGAAACATAACAAGAGTAATAGTGCTAAAGCATTCCAAACCCCTAGGATCAGGTATTTTAAAACCCTGGGATAGGAACCAAGTAGATGAGAACACTGAAAGATTATGGCATAGGGGCAACTGCAAAGTTCTCACAACTCAAGCAAATTTAGTTTTAGATTAAAGAAATTGTACGTTAATTCATTATTTAAGAAAAATTAACTCTATGTATATAGACTTCCAGGCGAGTACCACACAGCAGACTTGCAAGCAAAATTATAGGTCATGGAATAAAGACGACAGTAGCAACATGGACACAAAATTAGCTGAGTAACAGGAAATAGAAAGTAATGGTGCTGAGAGACCTGCTGATTTTCTCCAGCAATTTCTGTTTTGTTTCAGATCTCCAGTACTGGCAGTTGTTTGTCCTATTATGCAAAGTAATGGTCAATGGATATCTTTCAGGCTGGAGGAAGGTTTTTTAGTGGAGTTTTCCAGGGATCAGTATTGGGACGCTTGCTTTTTCTGAAATATATTAATGTTCTCGACCTTGGTGTGCAGGGCACAGAAGCCTGGAAAAATTGTAAAATGTCAGGAGAATAGCGCAGGACTCAAAGGACATAACGAAGTAGGTAGACTGGGCAGGAAGATGACAAGTGAGGTTCAATGGAGAGATGTTGGTGGGAAGAACATTGAAGACAATGAAACATAAAGGGCACAAGTGAAAAAGGAGGAGCAGGAGCAGAGGAAAAGGAGTGGAAAGAGAGAAAGAATAGGGATAACGGACAAGAATTTCATTTGGGAAGGTATGTTTTGTGGTGTCCCACAGTAGCAATGTTAAAGCTTCAAATATTCACTGTATTCATCAACAAGAGGATAGGATAGAAAATGTGTGTCCAGTTTGCTAATGACACAAAGCTAGGTAGTTTTAGATGGTTACTATCTAAATCTGCAGATATCTTTTTTGCAATTTTAAATGCAAAACTGTGGCAAATAGATTTCAATGATAGCGAATGTGAGTTTATTAATTTTGGACCTAACTGACCCAGTCCCACGTGCCAGCATTTGGCCCATATCCCTCTAACCCCTTCCTATTCATGTACCTATCCAGATGCCTTTTAAATGTTGTAATTGTACCAGCCTCCACCACTTCTTCTGGCAGCTTCTTCCATATACACACCACCCTCTGTGAAAAATTTGCCTCTCAGGTCCCTTTTAAATCCTTCCCCTCTCACCTTAAACCTATTCCCTCTGGTTTTGAGCTTCCCTACCCTTGGGAAAAGGCCCTGGCTATTCACCTTACCTACACTCCTCATAATTTTATAAGGTCACCCCTCGGCCTCAGACACTCCAGGGAAAAAAAATCCCAGCCTCTCCGTATAATTCAAACCCTCCAGTCTCGGTACATCCTTGAAAATCTTTTCTGCACCATCTCCAGTTTAATAACATCCATTAACTGAGGTTTTAAAGGAACATGCAACAAAGGCATGAATAGTGCATTAGGTCAAAGATCAGCCGTTATTTCACTCAAGGGTGGAGCAGACACAGGCTTGTTCCACTTTAAATAGACAAGCATAAGGCAGAAACGTAAACAGGACTTGGTACGATGAAGGACACAGTTAGCATTGTTCATAGCTAACCTCAAGTTTAATTTTATCTATCCACCAAACGTTTCAAGTAGTTGCATAGCAACAATACTCCAGCTGAGGCCTTATCAGTTACTTAAATAGACCACTGAGCGTAATGTCATGAAGAACTGCAACTAGGGCTATTTTCAAAGCAAGCCCCAGAATTAAGATAACAACAATTCCTGGCAAGCTAGAAAAACAACACCTCATTTTCCACTTAGGCAGTTTACTGCCTCCATGACTCGATATGGAGTCCCACAACTTCAGAGAATGACCTCTGTACGTATTCTTTTCTTACACTCTGCCCCGGCTGTGTTTTGCTGGCTTTGATCTCATCTGCGTGGACCCATTTTCTCCCTTTCACACCCAACATTTACACCTATTTTACATTTCTATTGCTCCTTTACAACCATTATCTTTTGCTGTAGGCAGCCTCACAATCTGTTCCAATCGACCCTCCTCCCTGTTTGTCTACAGCATAACAAAAACACCATTTTCCAGCTTCTTTTAATTCTGAAGTCATACCAGACTCAAAACATTAACTCTTTCTCTCCCCGTGCTGCCTTTCTCCAGTAATTTCTGCAGTAGGAACTGCAGATGCTGGAGAATCTGAGATAACAAGGTGTAGAGCTGGATGAACACAGCAGGGCAAGCAGCATCAGAGGAGCAGGAAGGCTGACGTTTCGGGCCTAGACCCTTCTTC
>NC_063350.1:9453865-9490786 GCF_021869965.1 Rhincodon typus
TTCCTCATACTTTGTCCAATAATCTATTACGTACTTTTGAGAAGACATTAAAAGATCTGACTAGACAGTATCATATTGGAGTCTGTCCTAATTTGTTATTCACACAAACCTTTGTGGCAGGTTGCTGAGTTTTGATTGGCCTTAGGAATCCATATTTGGATGTTTTCTTTTGTAGCTCTCTGCTGTCTCTCCTCTGTGAGACTTTGTGAAATTAGCTGAGATTTTTCTGGGTTGTTAGTAAAGCCTCTCCTAAGTTTCTGAATTTCAAAAAAAAGCACCAGTCTGCTTCACCAGTGGAAACTGCAATGATTGTGCCAAATAAAATCATGTAATGACAATGCTCTCATATTCTGGCAACTTATTTTATTATGCCATTTTTATTTATAATGGACATCGAAGTTCAGAGGTGTGTGGTTTACAGCAATTAATCCTAGCCAGCTAACATTCTTTGTAAACTGCTGAGTTTTATTTTAGAACCAAACTGCTAAAAGTTATAATTTGCAATCCTATAGATCATAAGATGAACCAAATTTATGCCATAGCAGATGGATCAATGCTTTGGAGAGAGACAGCCTTGCGTAAATGTAACATAATACACTCACTTCAGTATTTACTGAAGGGAAACCACTGTTATGTAAACAACAATCTTGTCAGTTGTTAAAGTACAGATTGCTTTCAAACGTGATGCAAAACCCCATTTTGAATCCAAACTCTCTATACTGAGCTGTCTTCTGCTGTTCAGCTTCAAAAGTACACTTTAATTCTGGGGCAGGAGTAAAATGTCAGAGTGCTAGTTATATAGTAAAGGCTTCAAACTGTATTGATTTCAAGTGTGGAAGTACCATTGTAAATTGACTGACTGTCCAAAATCACAAGCGGTATGCTGTCTGTTCACTTTAGGAAGCGTGACTGTAGTCTAGGCTATCCATCACACTCGTGTTAGATTGTAGCTGTGGTTCTGCTTGCGTGTAAGTGACAGCCCTCGAGTCCTCCAACTGTTAATACTTGTGGGCACACTCATGAACCTGCTGTTTAACTATTTTGAGGGGGCAGATTGGAAGGTGGTTAGATTGGAGTTGGCAAAAGAAAACAAAATAGCAAATGGTGTCCATCGGTGAAAAACAGATACCATGTATGCCTTGCCGTTATCAAAAGTAACTAAGGCGAGTTACTAGAAAGTACCTGCAACAATCTCACATGCTGGCTGGTGGCGGTTGAAGAGAGAAGAAAATAGAAATTGAATTTTTAAAAAATAAATCAGGCTATTAAACTGGCTGTTACACAGTTTGCTGCTCTTTTTCAGTATAAGTGAAATTGTGAAATAGATTAGGAGCTGTAATTAATGTATTCATTTATGGGATATGAATATCACTTGTAAAGCTGATTCCCATTAGCCTAAATTTTATTTGGGTTGCTTGATGCCATGCTCAGTCAGATGCTGCCTCGATGTCAAGAGCAGTCACTCTCAAATCAAATCACCTCCCAAATTCAGCTTTTTTGTCCATGCTTGGAACAAGATTGTAATGAGCAAGTCTAGACCAAGTGATTCTGGCAGACCCTAAACTGAACATCGGTGTACAGGATTTGGAAAGTGCTATCTGATGGGATATTCAATGATAGCCTTCAAATGAAATTTGGTTATTACTTCAAAAATTTGCAGGTAGACGTAGAAAGAGTGGGGAAATCGGACTAACTAGATTGCTGTTCAAAACAAAACAGATTTCATTGACCAAAATCCCCAGCCTCTTGTGTTGTAGTGTTCTTTGATGCTGTTCTATTCTGCAATTGTATATTCATTCTGCAGTCATGTAGTAAATGAGCTTGTCTGCTGTAAATGGTTATTTGGCTTTGCTGCTTGGCAACGTCTGATCTACATTACCAATGGTGAGAGAAACTGGATGCTTTGAAGTCTGCAAGACATGAAGTCACTTTTGGTGCTAGTTATTTGGGAAAGCTTTCTTGCGGTTAACGTGATAACAGACTACATCATAAATGTATGTATGAATCATAAATGACATTCTTACTTGAGTAAATGTTGTCATAAGGACTTCAGTAAAGCATATGGTAAGGAAGTGACTATGATATGTAAAAGCAAAATGCTAAAGATGGTAGAAATCTGAAGTAAAGCCAGAAAATGCTAGAGAAACTCAGCCAATTTGGCAGCATCTGTGGAGAAAGAGTTAATGTTTCAAATCCGATTTGGCTCCTCTTCAAGAGCTGTTTAATGAATTAATACTGCCACACGGAGAATTGGTGCAGCATTAAAACATACAGTACTGGTTTAAATGCATTTATTCTCTTGATAATGGTTTCATTGCGAATGTTGACCCAGTAAACAATACTACTTAGTATGTCGTGTTCCTGAGGGATCAGTAGAAAGATCCCTCAGCCCCAATTAAACACTGATCAGCTATTCTTTCCTTGTTGATACATTTCAGTTGAGTATAGCTTAGTTGCACAAACTTTTTTTTCTATGAGTAGTGCTGAGTAGGCTGTTCTAGTAAACTGAACCTGTACATTGTTTAATTTTTATAGGGTGAGTTAAGAAACCAATATCAGCGACACTGAAGGTCTGTCCTAAGAAAGAAATGTACAGGAAAGACTGAGTAACTGGGTATCACTTGGTAGATTGGTATGTATGACGAAACTATTCAAATCAATATTTCTGAATGCTATTTTTGAAGTGTACCATATTTTAAAGTTCCCTTTTTAGTTTGTAAATCCATTATATGGCAGAAATACATTAAGTTATGGCACAAAATCTTTCTGTATATTGATTTTCCTAAACAGATTTAACATTGGTGGGCAAGAGTGTCAAGACTAGCATTGTCTGTCCCTGGTTACATTTGATAAGTGCATTCTGTCCTCTTGAACCTCTGATGTGGAGGTGCTGGTGTTGGACTGGGTGGATATAGTCCGAAGTCGGGTGACAACAGGTTCATTTGAAGTCACAGGCTTTCAGAGTGCTGCTCCTTTGTCAGGTGACCAGATTTCAAATAAACCTGTTGGACTATAACCTGGTGTCTTATGACTTCTGATCTTGAATCTCTGCTGTCTCTGTGGTGATGGTACTACCACAGGGCCAGTAGGCAGAAAGGTCAACCTAGTAGCAATCAAGAAAAGGCCATATATATCAGTTGATCTGAAATAAAACAAAGTGCTGGAGACTCTCAGCAGGAGAGTAAAAGTGTTCTAACGAAGGGTCATTGGACTCAAAAGATTATCTCCGTTCTTCTCTCCACAGATACTGCCAGATGTACTGAGTTTCTCCAGCATTTTGTTTCAGATCTCCAGTATCCACAGTTGATGTTTGAATTGGTGGGGAGCCTAGATGGTGGTAAGGTTTTCATGTAACTTGATAAAAGGTTGTGTCTGTCTGCATCAAGCTGTCTCTTTTTTGCTTTTTCTCATTCATGTGTTATGGTTGCTACTGGCTCAGCCAGCAATTATTGTCCACTACTGATTGGCCTTGAGAAAGCAGTCTTTAGGGTGTATGTACATCCACAGAGCAGTTAGGAAGGAAGTTCCAGAATTTTGACCCAATGGTAGTGTGGGAACAATGATTACAGATGCAAGCCAAGATATTGTCCAGTTTTGAGGGGAGCGTGCAGGTGCCAATACTCCCATGGATCTGTTGCCCTTGTCCTTCTAGGTGGTGGAAGTTGAGAATTGAGAAGGTAAGTAGCCCAAACAGTGCCCATCTATTATGGTTAAAAATTGCCAGTGTTCAACCCAAGCGCACAAAGCTGAGTTAATGTTTTAAATAAATTGAAATCTGCAAAATTAAAATTCATAATAGAACAGTGAAGCAGTTGGCATGGCTTAGAATAACCCCTAACATCCATTCCTTCATAACACTAAATGACCAGCCACACAGAAAAATACAATTTAATTGCTTCAATAGTAATAACACACTTGGATAACTGAATAAGTAAGATTTATACAGCTTTGATTAGAGCTATTCCTGCTTTAAAACCACAATAACATAGCTGTTCTTGTTATTTCCTAATAAGTTCTTTACTAAATTAGTTTTCTTGTTAACACAATCTAGTTTGAGAATATTCATGCACTCACTTATCAGTCAAGTTTCGGTTTGTGTACTGGTGCTAATGACCTCGGTTCTTTGACACTGCATTCTGCACTAACTGCAGGAAGCTTGAGGAAGTGATTAACTGGTCATGAGAAAAACAGGAGATTGGAGTTTGTGCTTTTGTTTCCAGTTGAGGTTCAGCAGTAGCCAGTTAAACTGTTGCAATTTGTATGAATAATCTGGTTTAGATCTTTGGCAGGCTGATGAAATTTTGTTGTTTTTTTTAAGGGTATTGAATGGAACTTCTGAAATATTGTTTGAGATAGTAGGAACTGCAGATGCTGGAGAATCTGAGATAACAAGGTGTAGAGCTGGATGAGCACAGAACTTCAGAAATTTCAGAAGAAAGGTCTAGGCCTGAAACGTCAGCCTTCCTGCTCCTCTGATGCTCCTTGGCCTGCTGTGTTCATCCAGCTCCACACCTTGTTATCTCTCTTCTGCAATATTGTTTGTGAACTGAAGTGTGGGTTGACTTGTGCATTGTAGGATGCAAATGGGCAGTATTAATCTACATGCTGAATTGGGCTGGAAACTAGAAGAAAATTCAGTACAAGCATGGAAGACGACTCTTGATCTAAGTTGCTCCATGTGAACTATAAGGTATATTAGTTGGCTGATTTGTGACCATGGATGCTGAATAGTGGGAATTGCCTGATCTTTCTCCGCTAATATAAGGAATTTTAAATTGCTCCCATCCCAATCCTGTCCGTTCCCCAACACCACTACCAGCACCACCCCAGGAAAAGGTTGCAATTTATGGAGATAATTTCCTTTGTGTTCATTCTGGGGGTATAGATCAATTGTTAAGATCGCCAAGTCACTTTACTTTCAAAAAACCAAAGAATTGTGGCATCTGGCGATCGGAAATTGCTGGAAAAACTCAGCAGGTCTGGCAACATCTGTGGAGCGGAAGCAGAATTAATGTTTCGGGTCCGTTCTACAGAACATCGTACCCTTTTCAAAGACCTGAAACGTTAATTTTGCTTTCTGTCCACATGCTGCCAGACCTGCTGATTTCAGCAATATCTGTTTTTGTTTCACCTTACTTTCAGTCTGAATCATTCTACTCTGACCTAATCCATAAGGTAAGCAAAAATGCCATAGACATGACACCCAGGCAGATTTCCTTTGGCACTCCACATTTGAGAATGGCAACTCCATGGATATTGAATCTTTACTTCAGCACTTCATGGAGCTTTATGTTGATGTTTAGTCTTTTTACAGGAGCAGGGGCCCCCTGTCTGAAGTAGGCCCTGATCAGGGACCTTGCAGAAGCCCTGGAGCCATATTTGGGACCCTGGCCGATGACAATAAACTCTATTTAAGTACTTTCGTTTGTACCTCAAAGTGGCACCAGATTGTGACAACAGAATAGTTTTCACTCTGTCTCCCTAGATATGTGACAATAAATCATTTGTTTGTTTATTTTAATGTCCTAGGTATATGTGTATGTAGAGTGCACTCTGTACGCACTAACGCTAATCATACTGAACAAACTTGTTAGAGGCTAATATAGTAATCGCATACTTCATTTTTTGGAATTTCTATTAACCTAGCCGACTTTATTTTTTAGGTTTCTCGTGTAGCCTGAATCATGGCTGCAAATGGCACAAATTCTGGCTCAGCAAGCAGCCATACAACAAAATCACAACTTGGAATAAAAGGTGTGTTTTGAAGTGCACTTTTTAAAATTGATTATACAAGTGTGTGTCCACCTTTGCTTGATTTGAAGTTTCTGACTGCCACTTTCTTTTCCCACAGATGTGTATCAACATTGAGATCTCAATCTGTGGGGAGGCATAGGTTTGAATGCTTATTCCAGGCTTTGTGTCTATTAATTCATCTTCCAACACATTATTACTTTTCTCCGCAGTGCCAATTACTATCCCCTAAACACTAGTTGTAAACAGATAAAATGTTATGTTTATACAGGAGCTAACAATATTACTGTTACTAACTATGCTATACTATCTTGTATTGCAGAAGCCAGTTTGAGACTTTTAAAACAATCTTGACAGATACAGAGTGCAATAATCTCTGTTAGTGATCATCCTGCAACCAACCTACAGAACCTGTAAATGTCCTGGTTCTGATTTACTGTTCCTTTTAATTATTGGTATAAAGCAGGCTCCTCTCCAGTCAATTCATGAACTCCAGCAAAGTGCAAAATGGCACTCACTTATTTCTTAAGGTGTTGCTATTGTCCTCACTGCCATGATGTATTCAAGCAAGTCATAGTATTTTTAAAATACATAGACTTACATAATTAGGCTTAGGAGTACCTCCCTCCTGATGGATGAGAATAATCTACTGGTAATGACAATTTTATCGTTGTTCTTATCCCATACGTAGCTTTGTACCTGGATTGGGACATCAGAGGCAGGGAATTCCAAACTTCCTTCTGTTCATTCTGCACAGTGGACACTAAAACTTTTACGAAGATTGGATATTTAGGAAATAGAAAACATACCTAACCGTGCTATAGTGCAGTATTCTTGTATGCAGTTGAAACATCACATTGGATGTAAAGCACTGTAGTTACTTGAAACCTCTTGCATCCTAAAATTACTACCCTGTAATCATTTCCTTGTACTTGTTGTCTAATGTGGTTGTTTTCTTGGGATGTTATTTTGCTGGTGCCGGCTGTCGTGACATATGCTGGCTGGAGCCCTTTGTTTAATTGGTATATGAATCTATTGCAATTATCAATCTTTTGGATGAATTCACGTGGGATCATGGGGTGATAGTTCGCAATTGGCTAGTAATGTTTAAAAATGCGAAAATGTTGCATTTCAGTTCAATGATTGCAATTCTTTTTAAAGAATTGTTGCCTGTAAGTTTTTCTTTCTATATTTGTTTTTAGTCATTTGCGCAAAGCTGAAGGAAAATAAGAAGAACTGGTTTGGACCCAGTCCCTATGTGGAAGTGGCAGTTGATGGCCAGTCAAAGAAAACTGAGAAGCTTACCAATACACACAACCCCAAATGGAAGCAGCATGTCACAGTGTATGTTGAGATGTCGAGTATTTACTTGTGCTATCACAGCAAACGTAACTGAATTAAATCTGTTCAATGCAACTAGTGCCTGTGACAAGAACTGCAAAACAAAAATAAAAATGTGGTCGTGTTTAATCACGGTATTTTGTTCTCATTGAACAGAAAAAAAGATACTGACCTCATCAATAAGATGATCAAAAACTGAGATACCATGATTTTTGTTTGTCTGAAATATCCCCCATCTCATGGCACCTCTAGATGTAACTTAGCTATAGCCTATCTATTTCCAATATTCTCCCATGTTTTTCCTCACTTATAAAGAGAGATTTGTTGGGACATTTCTCAGTACTGGCAAGTATTTTTGAAGTTATTTGAATGTGAACACCGATCGTTTTCCTCAATTATTAATGTAACATTTTAACAAGAATACTAAAATTATTAATATCCTTGAGAAACAAATATTGCACATTTTATTGCTAATGTTTAATTACCCAGAAATAAACTGACTTCAAAGGTCATAGAGTGAACCACCTTGTGTTAGACTGCAGTTGCGTATAAGTCAAACAAGGTAAAGGCAGACTTTGTTTAATTCAATCATGGAGTGTGGGTGTTGCCGGCTGGACTAACATATATTGTCCATCCCTTGTCGCCCATCAGAAGGTTGTGTGCTGCTTTCTTGAACTGCCACAATCCATTTGATGTAGGTACATCCACAAAGCCAAATGGGCCCATTGATCTGGGGATATGATTCCTGTTTAGGGTGACTTAATAAACTAGTGTTTTCCTAGGTTTAAATCCTATATGAGCCTGATCTTGCAGATTAAGTGGCGTGGTCAGAGTGAGTTTTCTTTCCAGGAGAACATTGGTGAATCATTTTAATTTCTAATACAATGCAGCAGTTTTGCAGGTTTATTTCTAGTGCTAGTCTACAAATTGCTAGGGTTAATGATTAACTTTTATAACTTGTCATGGTGGGATTTTAACTCACTATCATTTGGATGCTTCTAGTGCCATAACTGTGACCACAGAACTGTACACAGAATGATGAGTAGCAGCTTTTTTGTTGTGGAAAAGTTTCCCTTTTTAGGCTTTGACCCTGAACCTGTGTTTCTAATATCACAAATGGAGATCAACTCAACATAGGTTTGAAATCAAGGACTTCTAGTCAGTGACACACACCATAGACTGCTGAAGGGTGCAAGGAAGGATTTTTAAAATATAAATCGTCAATTAATTTATTTTCTCCTCCAATTTTTTTCCACCTTCTGTAGAGTTTGTTCTTTCATGACTATCTTTGTTGCATTACCCTTAGATCCTCCTTATTGTGTGGCACTGAGACTAATTGATCACTCTTTGTCATTTTAGAGTTCTGTGTATAGTTGGCCAGATTAAAAACATTGAAAATGTGTGAGTACCTTAAAGTGGGGAGAAGATCTAGCTTTGCTTAGTTCTTGACCTGTTTACCAATTACAGAAGGTCTAATGACAGAATGTGACATTTTCCAGAACCTTGAGCAAAGATGCAGTATGTGGCTTTCCCCTTCAATCTATGAACACCATTACTGGGAAGGAACTGCAAATGAGTCTCATTCAGTTGAGGTATCCAAAAGAAGTGATGAAAGACAAACATAGGATTAGTTTATAATAGCATAATGGTAGGTCTGTTCCTGTGCTGTACTGTCCTATATGATTTTTTTTTTTGACTCCAAATATCTTGTTTTATTAATTACCTTTTGTTTTATTTACATAGGATTGTAACACCATTCAGCATGATCACGTTCAAAGTTTGGAGTCATCAAACACTAAAATCGGATGTTCTCCTTGGTTGTGCCACTCTGGATGTCTGTGAGACATTAAAGTCGAATAACATGAAATGTGAGTTTGTTGTGTTTTTCAGCCCTGATGCATTAATTAGGCCACTTCCATGTTCCTCGGAGTAACGTAAATGATACAGGTTAGTTAACCATTTGCTGGCTGAAGGATGAGCTGAGCTGCAGTATCTGGGATCCTGTGGAAGGAGCACAACTATATGCATGAGGATAGGATTGCACAAGTGTCTTATTTCTGTTATTAAGTCAGAAGTCACACCACACCAGGTTATAGTCCAGCAGATTTATTTGAAATCTGACAAACTTTCAGAGTGCAGCCCCTTTGTCAGCTGCACCTGACAGAGGAGCAGCGCTCTGAAAGCTTGTGATTTCAAATAAACCTGTTGGACTATAACCCTGGTGTCGTGTGACTTCTGACTTTGTCCACCCCAGGTACCTCTACATGATTTGTGTTATGCTCTTGGAGCAATTCCACAATGTGAACAAGACGGTTTTCAGAGACTCAGAAGCTAATAATAATGGAAATTGGGCCGCCTTTTTAAAATAGAGAAGTACCATTATAAATAACAAGAAAGGAATATATCATTCTCTCATTCCAATTCAATGTAAATGGGAATGGACAGACTCATTCTCAGTTCCTTGTTGCATTTTACCTACTCTGCATCATTCCTGATGTTTTTAATAGACATATTTCATGCAGGTAGTTTTGTAACCTTCCTTTAAATGTTTATTCTTCAAGTTCAGTTATTTTTAAATGTGTTTTGAAATATATTTTGATGCACAGTTTCTTTTTACCTACTCATATCACTTTGTCATTTAACACTTAGTGGATTACCACACACCTCAGGAACCAAGTAATCACATTCTAAAATGGGATCAGGTAGAGAATAAATATAGGTAGGACTGATTATATGATCCCATTCTTTTCACCTTCAAATGCTGTAAATTAGTTTTTCTTTTATTTTTCCTTCTCCCTTGAATTTGTATACTTATTTGTCACTATGCCATATTTGCTGACAGCCTTGCCAAACAGCAAACCTTTTATTAACCAGCACCTATGAGACCAGGAATATGCTGGTTGATCAAATATTCTGGTTGATCCACTTCTCGTTACTTACCAGTTTATCTAGAGTGCTGGATTGTACAGTGCCGGTTAAAACAAAGTTTGCTAAGCCTTGTGCCACTGAACATTGTCAAACTCTTGAGTCTTTCTAGATTAGAATATTTCAGCAAGCTATGTAACTCCATATGGAGTATTGCAACCAAATCAAACCTGTCTTTGTCTGGCAATCACATAAGCACACAAATTGTACATTAAAATTGGGAGGAAAGATTATTGTCCTGAGATGCTGGCAGCAATTGAAGCATCTCTATCTGTCTTTGGTAACTACGTCCCAAGCAGTCTGAACCTTAAGTTCCGGAATGTCCTCCCTCAGCCTGTTTGTTTCTCTTAAACGCTCTCTTCCTTTGTGACCCTTCTCAAAAAATTACCTATTTGACCAAACTTTTAATTATCTACTCCTTCTGCGATTTTGTGTCGGATTTTGTTTGATAATATTCCTGTCAAAAATGCTGGCATGTTTTACCAAGTTAAAAATACTGAATAAATTAATTTTCTTTTTGTATCATGATTTTACCTTTTGTCGTTAGTCTCAGCACAGCCTTAAATTGCAATGAATGCTTTTTTTTTAACATTGGCAATATATAAATTTTGTGGTTTATTTAGTTTTGGTCTTTTATATTGACAAGTGTTGTCAGTCCAGATTTGTGTAATGTATTGCATAAAATTCACACGAGTGGCAAAGAAGTGCTTAAAGGAGTATCTGATGTTCTGAGTGCTCTCTTTATAGAAGAAATTTTTAACTTTGATAGAATTTTTAACTCTTTTTAATGTATATTCTGTGGCCCACCTAAGACCTACATACCACTGTTTACTTCCCCTGTTGGGGCTTTCATCTGTAGATCTAGAATAAACTGGCTGCAAATGAGCACTAACTTATTTGCTGGTACTAACTAGCCAAGCAAGGGTATTGAGGGTTCTACCAAAGCCCAAATTCTCATATATGTTCTTTATACAATGGGGTGAGGCTTCTAGCCTTTTCTTCCTCTTCTAAAATTGCAAATAGATGAGCGCATAATAAGGTTACAAGAGGTGGATGGGCAAACTGTCAATGTTTCTGTGGCTGTGGAATCTACAAAACATGGCTCAGAATAAGGGGCTGTGTAGGACTCCGATGAGGACTTTCTTCAAACTCACTCAGTTTGTGAGTTTTTAGAATTCTGTCCCCAGTTGGATGATCAGTCATTAAGCATTTTCAAGACAAGAGTTCATAGAATAGCGCAGGAAGTTGGAATGGAGGTAGAAAATAAGGCGTGATCTTGTTGAATGGTGGAGCAGACTTGAATGTCCAAACACACTACTCCACCTGTAGTTCCTACTTTCTGATGTAGGGACAGATAAAGTTTAACAACATTTTATAGCAGCAATCTGACATTCTATCTAATTACAGGCTTGAATTTACATTATTCTGTTGTTTTTTTGCTCATTTATTTTGTATGTTACTTTTTCTTAATCAGCAGTGAGTCTCCAGTGAACAATGTTCTTCCGCTGATAACTTTCCAGCTAAACAGTTAATTGAACAAAACATTTCTGATGCATTTTAGTTTTACCTATGTAACATGCATTGATGCATTCTCTCTTGTGCAGAAAAGAAGTAATGAATCATTGCAAGTGTGGTATCCCTGACTAATTTTGCATTTAAATCTTTCTTTCAGTTGATGGTGTGGTTATAAAGTTGCCACTCACAAATGAACGAGACATTGTGGATGGGGCAGGCGAGCTTATTGTGTCCTTGGATGGGTTAACTGTAGATCCGGAAGTCTTAATTAATGGCAACCCTGCAGCTGCAAGAAGTATGTAAGAAAATTGAAATCCTATTTCACGAACATAATGTGTTGTGGGCAATATGTTCCAGTGGATTAACTGATTTTGAGTCAAAAGTTAGCTTTGAAACGACCTTGTTTGTACCATTGTATGTGAGAACCTTGAGAGCTTTGATTAGATGATGTATAAACACAAGCAGTAAGTCGATGCCCAGAATTTGAGTGTTTAGCCTATGCTATGGTGGAATGATAAAGAGAGCTTAAAGACCTGTGTGAAAACATCAGTTTTAAGTTAAGATCCGCATCCTCCATTGGAAGAAGTATTTGTCTCCGGGGTCAACTCACTTGTTAGTGCAATTACAATTTTTGTAAATGTTGCTAATATATATTTAGTATGTTATTGGATCAGTGACATCTTGATTGAAAAAATAATCTAAATATGAAATGTTTGGTATCATGAACAGCTGTCAAAGCTCAAAGTATGTGCATGCATTCTAGGGAATGATGCATTCCTTTATTTGGAAAGTGAATGCGGTATAGGCCTAGGTTTCAAATGCTAAAATTTGAAACATCCATGAAATGTGCATGCCTTTGACAACTATTCAGGTAAAAGGGGAAACAGTGACAAAGTGGTTATGGTAAATCAGACTTTGAATACATCTGGAAAAAAATATTGCTGAAGCATCATGCCATCAGTCCAAAATGATCTCCCATCTATCTCTCAATTGAGCAACAGTGGAAATCAATTTTGTAGTTGATCAATGGAAGATACAGAGGCTATATTTTTCAGCAATTAGCTAATCAAATCAAACATGTAACTCTGGCTGTTAGTAATAATGTGATTCATACTTGCTTGCTTAAAGCAATGTACATTCTTATGCTGATACTTATTCTATTTTGCTTGTAGAGAACATATTCAAGCCTAGTGCCATGTTCGAAATAACATGAAGTGTGAGAAGTCTATAATTTCAACCAATCAGACCTCAATTTCTTTTCCCCCTCGAGCTTTTCTTGGTAGCTTCTCAAGGGATACATTTTGATTCCCGGGCTATTTTTTTGTTTACATTAGCTCCATTTTTTTTATATGACAGCAGTCACTTAGAAACAATTTATTCTGTATTTTGATTTGAAATATGAGGTATTTAGACTTGTATAGGAACACAATTAGAAGAATTTGTCAAAATACTCAATTATTAAATAACTCTTAAATCAAACGTAAAGCCACAATGCACAGGAATGTATTAATTTCCTATCTACCACAGTATTTAAATTGGTACAAGACAGTAGGCCTAAGTTAGCAATTAAAGTTTTTTTTCCAAAATAACTGACACTTTTTACATTCAAGAGCCATAACTCTTTACATATCTGATGAGGTCAAACATGCTGTATTTCAACCACATGCACAAAGCTGAAGCATTTTAAATAGGCAGTTAGAACCCGTCTTGCTGCATCTCACATTTCAATCTCAGATTTAAAGTATTCACTACTATAGGATCCAATACACTTTCTTCCAAGTATGGTAGCTCCAGAGCCAATGCAATCTTAATCCAGAGATTCCACATTCATTTACAAGCAATTCAATAATCTGAGTTTAAAGTTCTTTTTAATCCCATTTAGCTGAGTGTTTCTTTATTGACAGGTTTAAAATTGTTCTCTCTCCATCGCAAATCCACTTTTCTCACCCCGCAGCTGTCTCCTTTGCCCTTACTCTCCCACAACTCTCTTGCAGCCCCCTATTCTCTCCACAGCACCCCTTTTTGCATGTCCCACACAACCAGCCCAAGTATATGCTTAGACCCTGCCGTTGGAACTCCCAGATCGACAAGGTTCCTGATCCTGGCCTTGGCTAAAGGTGACTCCTCAATCTTTACTTTGGCGAAAGATGATTCCTGAACCTAGCTTTGACTAAAGGTGATATTTGCCTATTCTCTCACTGCTTTCTCTCACTTTCCTCACTGCCTATTGCTTCTCTCCTGTTTATTGATGATCAATTTTAGCAGGCACAGGAAAGAACTGCACTGTGATTGATGGTGCAGCTCCTCAGAATTTCCACCCATACTGTTTACTGGGGTGACTTTTTTTGGTACTTTTGGGGCTGGATTCATCCACCACCCCCAAGTATTTTGATTATTGCAACTGATCAGCTCCCATTTCCCCATAGTATATTCTGTTGCGATCTTTTGAAATTTGGCATTCTTATGTTTGTCCTGAAATATGTAACACAAAACCTTCAAGAGCTTGTTTCTTTTCTCAGCAAAATTTAAGGTTCTGTTGCTGAACTAGTAATCCAAAGATCAAGATTAATGATTTGAAGCAGAAAGTTCATGTCCCACCCTTGGGAGCCAGACACTTTAACCTCAGTAGTTAAACTATATCTGGAATAAAATACTGGCCCAAGTCATGGTAGCAATATGACTAGCATTTTTTTAAAATGAAAACCCAGCTCGTTCTGACATCCCTCAGAGCTACCTGGTCTGGCCTGTATGTGTATTCATATGCACAGTTATCTGGTTGATTTTTAACTGCCCTCAAAAAAGACCTTGCTAGCCAATCGGTTGTGCTCAAGAAAGTGACTCACCATCTCCTTCTCAAGTGCAACTAAACTGCCAATAAATGCTGATCCTTTCCAGTAATATCCACATGAATGAATGAATTCAAAAAAATCTGAAATAATGTGTAAAATCAATAACTCAAACCCTCTAAATTTTCTATCTAGCTGTGTTCCACCTAAATCATCTTGGTATTGGGAGCTTTATTTTTGTGCTTTTTTAAAAAAAAAAACTTGAATGCTCATTGTGTGCATCTTAGAGGAAATAATGCCCAGAATATGCCCACCTTTAAAATACTCAACTCTTCAGTTCAGTTTGAAGGTAAAGGGCTTTGAACCATGTTGTGGATACCTGTTTTAGTGCTTCTGCCTACATTTATTTCAGCAAAAGTAAGAATATGACAGAATAAAACGGCATATTCGATTTAAGAGTAATGAACGTGGAATGGATTACTAAGGGGAGCAAGATGTGCAGAAGTGAACAAATATCTGCCCAAAAAAAAGGGATAATAAGCGCTATGCTCTAGATAGGGCGGTAATCAGATGTGCCACAATTGTCCTGCTCATCACTGTGTCCCAAGTTGATTAAATACTTTATGTACAGTGTGCTTCTTTTGAAGTTAATTTCTCTGTGGGTCTCCCCCTATTCCTGGTCTCAAAATGTGCATAAACTGACAATTAGGAAGTCAATCTTGAATCCCTTCTTAAAACAACTTGTGAGGCTTATAAGGAGTAGTTTTGTAGTGTTGGATAGGTAACTTGTGTTGGAGTTTATTGGCGTGGACAATGGAGATGAACCAATGTCTATTCCTCTAATACATCACTGCACAATTGCATTTTCATAACTTAAGTGTACACTTTGATTTCTTTCAGGTAACTCCCCAAATAAGAGTTCCAGGTGTGGCACTGAGGCGTACATACTAAACCCATCAAGGTACAAGCAAGCTTTCTGAATTCTTCATTTACTGTCTTCAAAATTATACATCCTGTTTTGCAAAAATGGAAATCATTGCATTCAGGCCATGATAAGTGCTGTAATGTATGTAGTAAGGGCACAAAAGTTAAATTGCAGATTTCTGTACATGAATCATTCATTAATGAGGCTCATTGTTTCTTAGATGTGAAATCTATCCCAATGAAGCAGTAAGACCTGCCACTCTTGTGCAGTTAAACCCAGTTTTAGAATGATAAATAACCAAATTCATGTTAGAATTGAGCCCAGTTTGCCATGGTACAAAACTCACCTTAAACTATTCGAGTCTCCAAAAATCTGTAAAAGCTTTCATTTTCACAACACTGTAAAGTAAGAGTGGAAGATGAGCTTGGGTGGCCAAAAACCATGACTTTGTCTTCCTTCCTCTGCCTGGGTATCTGTTCCCATTCCGTATATTTTGCCCGTTCAACATCCAAAAGACTTGAGACCTAAACTAGCAGTCACCTACATCTTGCCTTGCTGTGCTGTCTTCATTGTTTTTAACAATAATGGCCTGCACTGTGGTCTTTAGTTTCATGTGTGGATTTCATAATTTAAAGGGGGAAAAAAATCCCCTTTCCTATAGCTGTTTTAAAATGTTTCCTAACTGCTCTGTATTTATTTAAATTTAAAAAGTCAAAGCATGAAAATAGCATGCTTGGTGTATGTGTCCATATATTTTGTGTATTTTAATGCCTCCTTTTTAACTGGTAGCAGCAGGTATGGTAGCATGTCACTGGTGTTGTCCATCTTTTTTTAAATCATGAAGCCACCACTGCTATAACAGGGTGGTTCAGCCATGAATACAAGTTGTAAACAGAGTCTTAAGATATTGTTCAAATATATATTGCTCAAATATATATTGCATTGTCTGTAGCAGTTGTATTGAACCAGTTATATTTTCTATTCTTTCATTCTATTAAATTGTGGTTCACTCTATTAGATTGTGTTGTGATAAAAATGATAAAGTTAAGCTAGTAAGAGGATTGATCATGAATGTTGGATTTCAAAACCAAATTGTAATGGGATTATTGACAACAGTTTCTCATTGTATTGTTAATTTTTCTTTAAAGTGGTATTTCCTCCAAATTATTTCACCCTAATGTGAAACCTGTATCAGGAACTTAGAAAAGGCATCAATCTTTTTTAATTAGTGAGTTATCAGCATTACATTTTTTGAAAATGTAAGTGATCCCAGAATTAGAATTAGAGTTTTTGAGCACAACAATGGCTGTAAGGACTAATACATTGAAAAGAAAACGGGCATCCATGTCTCGTCATTCTGAAGGACTTCCCTGGGACACTAAACAGCTAGTTTGACAAGTTTCCTTTATTTTTCTTTAACTACCACATATAATTGATCTTGATGGATTGATTTTAGAAGTGTCGTTTGGGTTCTACTTAATTCCACTGATATGCCATTAATTCTGATCAGACTTGTACAATCACTTCTAGTGCAAACGGGGATGCCGTTTCTCAAGAAGGTTCATCAGAAATGAGGTCTGCTGATGAGTGCAGCATGAATGGCAAAAGTACACCATCACCATCTCCAAAACCACCAAAGCCAGTGAGACCTCCAAGACCTTCACGACCTCCACCTGCCGTTCCATCCAGACCTGTCAGCACAGCAGGTAAATCCAGAAGTGAACTGACCCTTCGTGGACAACAACTCATTCGTATGATAAAATATATTTTATGACATGTAGTGAATTTCATGATTGGGGTGCTGTTAAGCACTGAAAGTACTTTGAATTCAGATCAATTAAACTTCTTTAAATGGAGATGAGACGGACAGAAAAAGATGTTTTTTAAAACCTAGCTCCTTGGCTAAGCTTTTGATCACCAGCGTCCTTTTGATGTCAGTTTTTGTTTGCTTATCCTGTTGTATCCTGGTGTGATACAAATGGAAGCTGTTTTAGACCCTTTGCCTTTGGGTATATTTTAAAATATGTTTGTTTAGATTTTCTTTATGGCTCTTGGCTGTCAAACGGTGACAGTCTAACGTTTTTTCTTCCTGGCTTTGACTACATTGAACTTTGGTGTGTACTGCTCTATTATAATATATATGAGATTTCATTCTATTGACCCTTTAAGATGTTTATTTTTTAAAATTTTGACCTTGGACATCAAGCCAGGAACAACTAGAAACTCCTTGAATAGTTCATTCATCTTGGGAATAAAATGATACTGAACCTGTCAAAGCATAGTGAATTTTATTTAGGTGCATGTTCCTTTTACAGTTTAGCCAGTATTTTTGAATTAATTTTATTTTGTGCTAGCTTTTGGACAAGGCTTATGATGTTAGTTTCCATTGATCAATACTTAAATCTTCCCAATTTCAGTTCCTGTCACTGTTTTTCCCTTATCAATGTTTGATTATGTTTTGTATTACTGCAGTCATGTCAGGGTGAACTGCTTATATATTATGCCGGTCTGCAAGCCAATAAGTAAATATCAAAGTTCAGTTTGAGGTGTTCCAATTGGTCAGTTGATTTGTTTCTAAAGTTAATAGCACTGTACTGAGTTGCAGACTTTGTTTTTCAGTCAATGTAGGGATGACAGCAAATTCTGAAACAGAAGACAGACATCATTGCCAACTTTTAGTTTTGCCCCATTTTTGCATAGATAAGGTTATCATCAGTTTATTGGTTTGATATTCAGATAGTTGTTCGGTAGTGCAGAAGTGGAGTATACCTCAATAAGTACATTTATTGAAGCTTTTCACCATACACTAATTTAGAATAATTTGCAAGATTACAAATGTAAAAGGGAAGAAGCTGTTATACCGTATGAGAGGAAGGTGCTGATTGGTTGGCAAGTGCATTTCGATTAGTCAAGGTGTTACCATGGAGAATGTGCCAGTTTGATGATAACTGATGTTAACAGCTAAACCCTGTTTCAGTTTAAACAATGCCAATTGACTCCAATTTATCAAGGCATTGCTCTGAGGAGCCATCAAGATAATTTGTTGAGTTGAAACAGGCACAGTGTGTTGCAGATGCAAAGAGCACGCCCCATTCTATTAGTATTCCTATGTACTGGAAGGTATGAGTGTGGCACACTGCAGGCCTAACTGACCATCCTAATTGGTATCTTTTTATTTACAGTCAGGGGAATTGGACTTTGATTATTGCCCATTACTATTTACCCAGGAGGAGGTGGTGGTGAGCTGTGTTCTTGAACTACTGCAGTCAATTCAATAAAGGTGCTCCTACAGTGCTGTTAAAGGAACTGTAAGGTGTAGGAGCAGAAGTAGGCCATTCAGCCCATCATGCCTGCTCTGACATTCAGTGAGATCATGGCTG
The DNA here is from genome assembly GCF_021869965.1 of Rhincodon typus. Classification (NCBI taxonomy): domain Eukaryota; kingdom Metazoa; phylum Chordata; class Chondrichthyes; order Orectolobiformes; family Rhincodontidae; genus Rhincodon; species Rhincodon typus. The sequence continues at coordinate 9,472,489 of NC_063350.1, forward strand.
ATCTGATTCTCAACTCCACTTTCCCACCTTCTCACTGTAATCTTTGATTTCTTAACTGATGAAAAATAAGGATATCTTAGCCTTTAATGACTGAACCTCACATTTATCCACAATCTATTCCATCTGCCAAAATTTTGCCCACTCGCTAAACCTATTCATGTCCCTCTGCAGACTCTGTCATCCTCACCATTTGCCTTCCCACCTACTGGCGTCAACTGCAAACTTGGCTATAATACATATACATTTTCCTCATCCAAGTTATTAATATATATTATAAATGAATGTGGCCTCAGCACTGATCCCTGCGACACTCCACTAGTTGCAGGTTTCCATTCTGAAAATGCCCCCTTTATCCTGTTTCTTCTGTTAGTTAACGAATCCTTTGTCCATGCTGATATACTTCCAATGCCACAGATTTTTATAAATTCCATCATTTTTACCAAGTGACATTAAAGAAATGGCTATTCATTTCCAAATCAGCATGGTGCGTGACTTGGAGAGGTACTTGCAGTTGGTGGTGTTCCCTTGTATCTGCTGCCTTTGTCCTACAAAGACTGTAGTTGAGAGTTTGGAAGGTGCTGTCCAAGAACCTTGGGTAATTTGTGCAGTGCGTCTTGTAGATGTGTGTCAGTGGTGGAGTGGCTGAGTGGCACTGCATTCGCAAACAGTTGAGCCAGCTGTTTTATCCTGGATGTTGTTGAACCTGTTGACTGTTGTTGCAATAGCAATCATCTCGGAGTGGAAACTATTCCATCATGCTCCTAACTGTGCCTTTTTAGATTAGGGAGTCAGGAGGTGAGTCTCCGCAGGATTCCTAGCTTCTGACCTGCTCTTGTATCCACTGTATTTATATGGCTAGTCCAGCTTATTTTCCCCCAGGATGTTGAAAGCTACACTTTTCACTACACAGTACCTTTATTTTTTGCAGACACCAGTAACGTGCATACACTTACTATTCCAACTGAACAAAGTAAGCAGCAATTTTCTGGTGAAATGACTAGCTTTTAAGTATAGTCCTAGGTGACTCGTTCTCAACTCTGCTTTTGTCATCAGCCTGTGAAAATGGATATCCAGTTCCCTTAGAGAATGGCCCTTCTTCTACAATTCCACCTACGATCAACACTGTTCCTGCAGCTGTAGCAACGAGTGAACCGGATGCATCACCCAGTAATGGTGCAGTACCACTAAATGCATCCATTTCTCCTGGTGACAGAACATTAAATACAGTGAACAAGGGTCCACTTCCACCTGGGTAAGATTGTATTTTATTTAAAGATGTATTGAATATTCTGTTTAAAGGAAAAGACAATCCCTCAAATACACTTTTAAGAGATTTGTAGTTTGAAACACTTTGCTTCTTGTCAGGGCAACCCTGATTAGATTCATAGCCAATGAAACTTAATTCAAATAGCTATGCTTCAAATAGTTTAAAAAACCAAAAGAACTGTGGATACTAGAAATCAGAAACAAAAGCAGATTGCTGAAAAGTTTCGGCAGGTCTGGCAGCACCTGTGGGGAGAAATCGAAGAGTTAACGTTTTGGGTCCAGTGACCCTTCAGAATTGATGGAAGCTAGGAAAAAGTTTTTTTTACGCAGAAGATAGGGTGGGGGATTGGGGTAAGGAGTAAACGGTAGGTGGAGATAGAGCCCAAAGAGAGAGAAGAATAGTTGGACAGATGGAGTGCGTAACAGTTAGTTTAGGAGAATGAATGGCTGCACTTAGGGGCCATTAGTGGCTAACAATGGGTAGTGTGTATTAGCAGACCATGTGATAACAGTCTGTTGTATGGGATAAAGACATGAGAAAAGGTGCCTCCAATCCTAAGATTGTATTCCGTACGGAAAGCAGTAGAGTTCCCAACTGGAAAATGAGGTGCTGAGCTTCGCTGGAGCATTGCAGCAAGCCTGAGACACCGATGTTGGCTAGGGGAGACAGTGACGTGATGAAGTGGCAAGAAACTGGAAGCTCAGGGTCTTTTTTTGCAGATAGAATGTCTGTTTCCCCTTCCACCCTACCATCTGAGAATTTTTAGCAATTTGTTTTTGTTCCAGACAGTTTAATTTTATAGTGTTTGCTTTGATTCTTGTATAGTTTAGAATTACATTTCCTAATGTTTCCATGCAGCAGCATATACTGAGATATACATGTGACAAACCAAAATGACAATTTGAGCAGGTTATTAATCTTCTAATTTGCAATACAATAATATTAAATATATTTAATACAAACAAAATTCAATTCAAATGTGTACAGATATTAAATAGCACCAGTTCCGCTCTTCTGGGCTCACCCAGACTGGTACCGATACTGATTATTTTTGTGTACTCCCTAAGTGATTCATCCCTTCACTCCCTGCTGCCATGAGGGAAATTTCATCTGTGTTTTCTGACCCTCCAATATAGTTTCTATTTGTGTACAATTTCTAGTTAGCTGAAATATTGTTGATGCAGTATCTGGGCAGAAATCATTTGAGTTGCATGCAAATAATAATGTTGAATATCATGTCGGCAAAGGATAAGGACTCATGAACATTTGTGTTCATCCAGAATTGCATGAATAAGTCTGGTCCATTTCTAAGTTGGCGATGCTCATGGCGTGATAGAAATGTTATAAGACGCTAATGAGATGGATATTTTGACCAAAACACAGAATTATCACAGTGCAGGAGGGAGGCCATTCAGCCTATTATGCCTGCACCAGCTCTGTTATCTCGTGTCAATCTCCTGCCTTTTCCCCATATTTCTGCATACCATTATGATCCAAATAAGCATCCAATGCCCTCTTGAATGTCTGAATTGAACCTGCCTCTACTACATTTCCAGGTAGTGCATTCCTTGCTGTAACAGTTTGCTGAGTGAAATTGTTCTAGTCTAACCACCTTTTGCTTGCACATCACTTTAAAACTGTGTCCCTTCTTTCTTGTTTCTTTTACAAGTAGAGACATCCTCACCACATCTACTCTGTCCAGCTTGTTATAATTTTGAAAACCTCAATCAAATCTCCTCTTAGCCACCACCTCGCTGGAAAAGCAGTCCCAACTTCCTCAAACTATCCTCCTAGTTGAAGTTTCTCATATCTGAAGCCATTCTAGTAAGCTCTTCTGCAGTCTCTCCAATACTTTTGTATCTTTCCTATAATCTGGCACCCACATCCGTGAACAGTGCTCTAGCTGAAGTCTAACCGCTGTCTAATAGAAGTTCAGTTCACCTACTTGCTCTTGTACTATATGCCCTTAGTAATAAAGCTGAAAACTTTGTATGCTTTAACGTTTTGCATTAGCTTTATTGTCACGTACTGCTTTCTTCATCTGTTCTGCCACCTTTGATCTGTGCATGAATACAACCATGAATCATGCAGCACAGAAGGGAACCATTTGACCTATCAAACCTATGTTGATTTGATTTTAATTGAGTTTTGTAAATTTGTCAATTTTTTTAAACTTAAATTGCAGCATCCAAAATCAATTTATGCTTATCTTACTGTCAACTCTCCACCTCAGTTCATTCTTAAATATGTTTGACTTGCCAAGGAAGTACTTAGGTTTATATAAAATATATCATATTTTTAAATTTTATAACATTGCTTTTTTTATCACCCCAGAGAATTGCTTCTACATGCTCTCCAAGGCCTTGACGTCCTTTCCTAAAGTGTATTGTTTAGACTTGGACATAGTACTCCAGTTAGGACTTTCCCAATGGTTTGTAAAGATTTAGTCTACCCTTGCCTTTGTAGTCTATGCTTCCGTTAATTAAACCAGGGATCCCATATGCTTTATTGACAGCCATCTCAACCGAACCTGTCAACTTCAAAGATTGGTGTGCATACAATGTATTTTCATAATTGTGCTATTTACTCCATATTCTTTCTCATCAATCTTTCCACTAAAATTTATCATTCACACTTTGCTGAATACTTGAATAAAAGGATAAGCAATGTGAAAATATCAAACTATTGATCACCATGTAACTTCCCAGCAGTGATGATTCCTTTTAAGGTCAGAACCAACTGGTCAAAATATTTCTTTCTGCTCTAGTGTTGTTGATGCAGGTCAGTAATTTACGCAAATTTATATTGCATTGAATTTTGCTTCAGGAATGAACTTTAGTAGCTAGTTCTTAGTGTCAGACATATTCCTTGACTTACTTTCAGAAATATTTTGAAAAGGGCATCGGAAATACATCTTTTTTGTACAATTTCCATTTCTCTCCCCTCTTCCAAGACTATGAAAGCTCCACCACTTCACTGTCTTAAATGGAGTTAAGGAGGCTATGCAAGCAGCACTCCCCTTTCATGGTGGGAGGCAGGGAGAGAATTTTTTTTTTGTTCGTACGCTGTTTCTCTCTTAGTAATACTGTATATTTTACCTATTTTCTTTCCAAAGCTGGGAGCAGAGGGTTGATCAGCATGGCAGATTGTATTTTGTAGATCACATTGAAAAACGAACAACGTGGGAAAGACCACAGCCATTGCCTCCAGGGTAAGTGGATTGTGATTCAGTTTGGGATGCTCATCAGTTAATGGCTGTTTGTAGGGTAACTACCATTTAAATTGCAAAATGAATCGATTTTTTTCACAGGATGGTAATGAAATAGAAGGCGACTAAAATTGTTTGCTCATGTCTTCTTCGGTCTAGCTGCTTCAAGTGTAATTTCTTTGGGCTTTAGGTAGCTTCTTACAGGACTCTCGGTGGAAGGTGAAGTTCACTCAGAGAAAATGTCTCCACCAAAACGTTCTTGGCAATGAAGATTTGAGCATGTCTCCAGTACCACTGGTCATGAGTGGTGAGACAGGTCACAGAAAAGTCAATTTCTTCTGCTCTAATGGAGATCACTGAATAGTGATTTAAGAATATGTATACTGATCCTACCTTTTTAATATCCTGGGAATCTGTGGCCTAAAACAGTATTTCTTTACCTCCAAGCACAAGAAATTGGAATAGGAGGACACCATGTCGCCCATTGAGCTGATCCAACATTCTGTAGGATCATGATTGATCTTGGACTTCAACTCTACTTTTCTGTCTGTTCCCCATTTCCCCTGATTTCAAGAGATCAGACATTTGTCTGTGCCAACATTAGCTGTACTCAATGACAGAGAATCCATAACCCTGTTGGGTACGGAATTCCAAAATTCACAACCCTTTGAAATTTCTCCTCATTTCAGTTCTAAATAATAGGTCCTTAAGGTCATGCCCCCATGTTCTAGATTCCCCAACCAGTGAAAGCATATCTGTCCATGACCTGTTAAGCCCCTTAAGGATCATATAAGTAATCTAACTGAAACTTGTTAACCAAACAAAGTTCCAGTATTGAATTTGGGTCCATCCTCAGCTATTTGATGCAGAGGCAAAATACTTTACACTGGATGAGATTGCTTTGAAGGACTCTCCTCAACCTGTTCTTGCCTGAGAACCTCCTGTTAAATCACTCCTGGTTGTCTGTTTCACAGCCCTTTGGCTCAGTAGGACTATTATGACTTTACCTTTACCTTTTACTTCACATCTGAGCCATTGGACCTGTCAAATGTATCATTATTTAATATTAATATTTAATCCTGGATGACAGTATATTTATTGGAACCAGCTTCAGCAATCCTTATGCCTCTTAGTATTTGAAGGACTAATAATCCATGTAGCTAGCAATTTTTTGTAATTGCTGCACTCCTCTCTCACATTGCTTTATCAGATAGATTTTGATACATCTTCGTAGAGTGGCGTGGTTCTGTGCTGAATCATTAAATTCATCATCCTTGTGCTACACCAGTTCATAATATACACTAATAGTTGTGTGGCATATTGTAGAATGTGTTTGGAAATGACATTGTTGAATTGTGGGAGAAAATGATATAACCAGGGAAACGATCTCCGGTCTGTTTTTAAAGTCCAAGCCATTCACCATGAACCCATAAGCTCTTTTGTGCCATTTAAACTCAAAGCAAAAGCAGCCTCGACATTAAAAATCATTCCACTGTCTCTTTGTGGTCTATCTACTTATTCTTCTGAGGCCACCGATGAAGCTTGTTCTTCCAGGACAGTGGACATGTGTAATTTTATCTCTTAAATTATCACAGTTGCCTAGATAGGAACTCTTAATCTTAGCTCTCCTTCTCTAGCTGATGTACCTGAGGCATGTCTCTTATCTCCACAGGGCTAGTAATCCATTGCTATTATGTATCACTCTCAGGAAATACTAGTTCTATTGTACTTCTTGTAATACATAATACTTATGTCAAGCATTACAGTGGCCATTATTACAAAATTATCGTTAAAACCAACTTCACATTTGGAAATAATGGAGATCACCATCAAATACTGTTTAGTAACATTGCTGGAATGAATAATAATAATCCGTCATTAATCACTTCTTCCTCCGATTTCATTCCTGATAGCTGGGAACGGAGGGTTGATGAGAGGCACAGGATTTATTATGTTGACCACATTACCAGGACAACCACATGGCAGCGGCCCACAGTGGAGTCAGTCAGGAACTTTGAGCAGTGGCAGTCACAGCGAAATCAGCTTCAGGGAGCCATGCAGCAGTTCAACCAGAGGTTTATTTATTCGGTAACTAACTTACTACACTATCTTTTTGAATTTTTAAGGAAAGAACTGGAAATCTAATGTGTAGAAAATCAACATTGTGATTTCAGCACCTTTGAAAAATGTGTCCACCTCAATCCAACATCAGCTGTATTTCCTTTCAATGTATCAGATAGGTACTTGAATAGGATGTATCTGTGTTTATAAATAATGGAATCTCAACGTAACTCCTTTATTCAAAACGGGAGTGAGGCAACAAGTCACAAACTACAGACCAACAGCTTACCATCTGTCAGGGAAAACATCAAAAAGTATTTTTACAGCAGGACACATTAGTAAAGTTCAAGGTAATCAGGCAGAGACAACTTGTTTTGTGAAAGGGATTTTTTTGCCAATTTACTTAATTTTTTTTCAGGAAGGAATAAGTATTGCGCTAAAAATAGGGAGGTGTTGCAAAAGCTGTGCCAGGCAGTGGTCAGACCACAGCATGAGTACCAGGAACAGTACAAACCTCCTTACCTGAGGAAGCATATGCTGGCATTGAAGGCTACCTGGAGAACATTCACTAGGTTATGGAGAGATTTCTTATGAGGAGAGGTTTGTGTAAGTTGGACTTGTGCTCATTGGTGTTAATGAATGAAAGGTGACCTTAACGAAGTGAGAATCTTGGAGAACTTGCCAGATGAAATGCTGAGAAGTGTTTTTCCCCTTGTGGGAGAATCTAGGACCAGAGTGCTTCATCTCAGAAGAAGGGGTTGCCTATTTAAGACCAGGATGAGGAGGAATTCTTTCTCGGTAATGAATCTTTGGAATTCTTTACCGCAGGGGCTTTTAAGGATAGATTGATTAAGTATATTCAAGGATGAGAGAAACAAATTTATAACCAGTGTTTAAAAATAAGGAGTTACCCATTTCAGACATGATGGTATTGAGACTTTAGAGCTCTCTCCTTCAAAAGGCAGTGGAAGCAGTGTCTGAGTATTTTTAAGGTAGAGATTGATAGATTCCAAATAAGCAAGAGAATAGGTTGGAATGTAGGATAATTGGAACAACCATGATATCACTGACAGAATCGGCTGGAGAGGGCGAGTACCCCCCTCCTCATAGTTTGTAGGTTCATCTGTGTCTGTAGATATTTCATTGGAAGTCAGGCTCCATTTTTCCATTAATCAACTAAAATGTGCTTGAGTGACAGTTTGTTGCTCCACAGTTTGTGGGTCCTTGGTCAAACTGAATAAGTTGCTTGTCCAGGTGCCCAGTTCTTATTGACTGTAAACTGTTGAAATTTAGCTTTATTGTTAGATCAGCAAGCAACTAGGCTGGCACCAGCTCTTGTGTGAATGTGTTTTTAACAATGGAAAGTCATAAGTATTGATTGGTATACTGGAACTTGCAATCTACTTAAGTTATACAGTAGAAGTTTAATTATCGGTCACTTACCATGATCTGTTGGTATAACCATGGTCGCCTCTGTTATGGGGATTTTGGCCATTTCACTCCAAATTTGTTTTGTCTCCCTATCTCAGTTTCTCTTGGGTGTTAATGTACTGGATGGTCTTGTTCAGCTGATGGTGTTAACAGGCAGTCTGTGCCTAGTGCTAGCACGACACAGTAGTTGAGGTAGATGGATATGGGTGACTTCACTTAAAGCATTTGAAATTAGGTTGCTCCACAAGAAAAGAACATATCATTTCCACTCTGGGCCTCGTTGAAAATAGCTGCTGAAATTCATAACTTCACACCAAAGGGAACAAGTATGAATCATTGGGTAACAATCAAGCAAAACATTTTAGAATTTCAGCAACAGGTAGAGAAGGCATGTTGTTTCTGGTACTAACTTAAATCTATCCAGACCCATTTACAACCTTGCAGAGTTTTATCAAAGTTGTCCTTCTGCATGACCTCTGTCTAACTGTCCCTTTTTTGTTTTTTTGCATCGCTGAGACTTCGAAGACAGTGTTGTTTAGTTCTGAGTTATCTAGTAAGATGAACTTGTAATAGTTCTAATTTATCATTTTTACTCAATGATGTGTTAGATTATTTTATTGGCATAAATCATATTTTTGAAAAGCCTGATTGCTAATGTTTTCATTTTCAGTATCCTGAACAGGTGGTGCCAACTGAATTTGACCCACTTGGCCCCTTGCCAACTGGATGGGGTAAGTTAGGAAAGCATACAGAGATAAAAGATTATGCACATTGCTTTTCAAATCATTAATCCGTAATGATGCTTGTGACTCTGGTTTAAAATTAGTTGGAGATTATTTCTATTCATTTGGAACACAGAATCTCAATTTTTTAATAATTTAAAAACTTTGTTATTCTTGTAGAAAAGAGAACAGACAGTAATGGTCGAATGTATTTTGTAAACCACTTAACACGTACCACTCAGTGGGAAGATCCTCGGACAGAGGGGTGAGTGCTAGTTTTAAATATGTTTTGTCTCTATTCAAAGTATAAAATGAAATTGAGAATAATGGATACTAGAGTTGAGTACAAAGTAACCTCACAGTTAAGAGTAGAATACCATTTATTTGCTATCATTTGAATCAGGAAACTACATTCCATCTCGATCTTATGTTTAGTGAAAATTATATTTTTTGAACTCAAAAATTTTAGAATTAGTGATAATGATAAAGAAAAACTTCGATTTATGTGGTACCTTTAACAAAATAAAAAGGCGTTTCACAGAAGTATCATATAGTACAAGATGTTAGGTCGTCAGAAAGATAGATTTTAAAATGTGACCTTGAAAGAAAATACAGAGGTGGAGAGATGTATTAACGGTATTCCAGAGCTTAGCACTTGGTAAATAAAAGTATGGCTACCAGCAATGGACGAACTAAAATCAGGATGTCTGAGAGGCCAGAATTGGTGAAGCGCAGATACCTCTGGGGTTTATGGACATGGAGGAGATTACAGACATAGTGAGAGGCAAGGAGATGGGAGAGGATTTGAAAATAAGTGTTAGAATTTTAAAAACAAAAGATGTTGTTTGGGCGCCACTAAGTCGCTCAGTACAGAAATGAGGGGTGAACAGGACTTGGTATGAGCTAAGACATTGGCACTACTGACTTGAATGACCTCAAGTTTACCAAAGTTAAAATGTGATAGATGAGCCAGCGGTATGGCTGAATAGTCACGTTGTAATAAAGGCATGACTGAGAGATTTAGCTACTGATGAGCTGAGGTGGGCAAAATCAAGAAATATTTGGGGCGTTGATATGGATAGTCTTAGTAATGCTACAAATATGAGGTCAGAAGCTCCTCTCTGGGGCAGATGTGACAACAGGGTTGCACACAGATTGGTTTAAACTCTGTTTTTTGCCAAGAAGAGGGATGGAGCCCATATCGGGGGAATGGAAACAGTAGCTTCAGCTTTTACCCAATATTTAGTTGGAGAAAATTGGTTGTCCAGTACTGGATGTCAGAAAAGCAATTTGATGTTTCAGCAAAGGTGGAGGAGTCAAGAGAAGTGGTGGTGAAGTAGAGCTGGGTAACATCAACATACATGTGAAAACTAATACTCTGCTTTCAGATGATGCAGCAGCACCTAGATGAAAGAAAAGGGGGGGGCTAAGGATGGATTATTGGGAGATATCAGAGGTATTGGTGCAGGTGCAGAAAGAGAAACCTTTTGCAAGTAATTCGCTGGCTTCAATTAGATAAGAAAGGAACAAGGTGAGAACAATCCCATCCAACTTGATGTCTGTAGAGAGTCTTTGGAGGGATCGCATGGTCAGCAAGGTTGAGGGCTGCACATTGGTTGGGATGTATGTGGAAAAATGTGTCTATGAAGATAAACCTAGGATGTCATTTGTGACTTAAGAGCTAATTTGGTAATGTACAAAATGGTTTGATAAAGTGGCATCAAGGTGCCAAAGCAATCAGCAATGAATACTTGGTTTCTGTCAGAAGATTGTCAAAACTTGATCTTTTTGGATGGTGACATCATGTAAACATGTGGAAAATGAAGCAGATCATTGATATTTGTCCAAAATGGAGCGAACAAGCCAGACTAGGCCCTCTACCTCTGAACTAGGGCTTATCCACAGATGCTGACTGAGTTGTGTATTTCCAACATCATCATTTGGATTCCAGTGATTAAATCTTGTTGCAATTCTGGCAGCCACTTTCTTTGAAAGAAATCAACAGAATATCCTTCACATTAAGTCTAACAAATCTCCTGAGAGCAGTGATTTGCCCAAGGTCAATTTTGTGCAAAGTTTAAATTGTCTTAATGTAAAAGGGGGAGAAAGTGAGAAACCAACAATATAGAGCTGGTCTCAGGTCTAAAACATGCTGTGGAACTCTAAACACATTATAGTGGTTTGCGCCAGATTGAACAAGTTTGTTTGTGTAATTTTGTTTCAGATTCCTCAATTCAAATCCCTGCTTGGCATTTGTCATGCAGTGGGTTGAAATTGTTAATGAATCCTGTCATTGAGCATCTTGCTAAGGGCAAAAGTCAGACCAAGAATGAGTGAGATGGTTGATAGATTTTTGTCAATTTTAATGTTTAATTCCTTCACCCCATATTGGGTTTATGGGCTGTTGCTGGCTCTTTTTGAGATCCTAACTACTCTATATCGTTGATATAGTACCGACAGCAACTGCTGCGTTACAAATATATTAGTGCTATTTTTGATTTTTAGCATTTTAAAATAATTAATAGAGCTCTGAAACCAAATATAAAGAGCATTAATTAAGATTTATACTACTGTTGTTTAGCCTATAAGTACCATACCCTATAAAGAATTTTGTCGCTTTTGGGAGGGAAGGGAGAAAACCAGTAAGTAATTTAAGAGAAATAGTGTGGGAAGAAGTAAGCTGTAAGACCCAGTATTTATTGGAGTGCATATGGGACTTCCCAATTTAAGCTGTAGTTATCTGTCTTGTATGCCTGAAATCATCTAAGCTACGTGATAACGAGCCCTTAAATAAAATGTTCTTGTTGGTTAGATTGGGAATTGTCTTGAATTTGTTGATGATGTCTTGAGATGCTATGCTGGAATATGGAATCTATATTTGTAACAATTTTGGGTTATGTGGGTAGTTTTCACAGAGGTTGCTATCCGAGAATTTTGGGGTTTTAATAATAAATCTATGGTCCAGTCTTTGCCTTTGTCCTGAGAATAAGGTGTGACTGAATGCTTAATACATGATTCTTGCTCTTAGTGAAAGAAACCGAATTGATCAAATTCGTGGACTGAAACTGTTGAAATGACATAAGATAATTACTGTAGCCCAGAGAGGATTGAAAATTGCAATTCACCAAAATCGCTGATTTCATGTTTAAAGTTCAATTGTTAAAATAGGTTTTAACAAAAAATATTAGGCTTTCACCTTTCACACTAAAGTTTAATTAAATAAACTGGTTATTCTACGAACCAGAGGAGTGAGGATGGTCTGAAAGACAAGCTGGTCTCTGATAGTGTACAGATCCTGTAAGTAGTAGATGAAAGCTAAAAGGGTATCATTAATGCCAATTACAGAGAATGCTAGAGAAACTCAGCAGGTCTGGCAGCATCTGTGGAGAGAGAAGAGAGTTAAAATTTTGAGTCTGGTATAACTGAAGAGTCACTCATATTTGCTCATTCTTGCAGCACTCTCAATGAGAAACCCTTACCAGATGGATGGGAAATGCGCTTTACAGTTGATGGTGTTCCATACTTTGTAGATCATAACAGACGAACAACAACTTACATTGACCCACGCACTGGAAAGTCAGCACTGTGGGTATTTAAAATTTGATCTTGTACATTTTTTGAAACGAAATAAATTATGACTGTTGAACAGTAGTTATCAGCAATGAATGGTGGACTGGGTAGAATAACATTACAATACTGTCAAACCTAACAGAGATTGTTACTGAAGAAGTGTCCTCCGGGCGAGACCTTGAATTACTGTCTTATCTGCCAGTTCAATCTGATGTTTAAAGACCTTAGTACTAGTATTTGAAAATAAACACAGAATTCTCATGGTGTCCTGGCTAATACTTCCCTCACAATATGCATTGCCAGAAAAACCATATCAGCTAGTCATTAATCTTACTGTTGTTTATGGGATATTGTTAGTGTACAGTGGCTGCCAGGTTAACTTGCATAGGTCATTGCACTCCAGAATAAAGGAGTGTCCATTAAGCAAGATAATTTGCTGTGTTAGGGAGCATATAGATTCTGAGGTTATACAAGGTCAAAGTGCAGATTGTTCATAATTGGGCTGTCTTGGATTGAAAGTAAATATAAAATGACAAATAAGCAATCACACTGGTGCTGCAGGATGTTTCAAGACAGTTTCATCCTATATAAAAAAAAAATGCTCATCTCATCTTGGAGTAGTCAATGCTGACAGCATTATTGACATGACCAAAGAGTGTAAATGTTTCGATAATTTTAAAGTTGCATGCTTGAGTTGACTGAATTGCTTAGTTTCCCACACAATTGGCTATGAGATTATATTGTGATTCTTTGCTTCAATGTATTGCTCAAGGCTCATCCTTGCTTTTGTATCTTCTAAAAAAAAAAGTAGCCCAAATCCTTGTCCTCCCACGTTTGAGCATCTTCGATTAGTACTCCTACAAAATATTCGAATGCTGTGCATGCCTTTTTCAGGGACAATGACTCCAATTTCTGATCCAGAAGTTGTAGATCTTTTAAATTAACTTGTGTAGGTATATATGGCGCACCTATGAAGCAGATGGGACTTGGACCCAGGTTTTCGTGCTGCAGAGGTAGGAACACTACCACTGTGCCACAAGAGCCCTTATAATTTGGTATTGTGGGCTGTGTCAGTGCTGTGTCACAAAAACTAATTTATCAATTGATTCAGTCTGTATCTATTGTAATTTATGCTTAATTGCTTTTAAGGGTGCATCACGTTTCTGATTCTCACACAATCTGCTTCTGAGTTACTGGCCTAGATACTGATTAGATAAATGATGAGGTTTTCTTGTGCAGGGCAAGTTGACATTGTTCTGACTGTACAGAAGTTGTATTTAGGATCCTGGTCTAATTTGCTTAATTTCACCCCCTGCTGTGAGGGCACTATCTATCCATGTAGGATGGGTGAAATCTGGTTTAGGATGGAATGTTCTGTGAGTTGTTAATGTGCTGTATGTTAGTTAGAGGCGACTGGCAGAGTTCAAGCATTAATAAGATTTAAATGTACTTGTGTAACTCAAAGAAACTGCTCTTATATTTTGCATCTTACAACCTATGATTTTTTTTTCTCTCCCCCCCCCCCGCCCCCCCTCTCCTCCATATTCCCATCCCGACATTCCCAACCACCTGTTTTTCAGGTCAAATGGTCCAAACATAGCATATGTGCGTGATTTCAGATCCAAAGTTTCTTCTTTCAGGTTCTGGTGTCAGGTAAGCAGTATTTCATTCAGTCCAGTGTGACAACACTGAATTTAAGAGAAGTATTTTGTCCTGGTTTTCTTATAAAGAGAGGTTGAGACAAAAGTAATCTGCTCAAAGGCAATAAACAGCTTGTGAAGCCTCGGGTCTTTATTAAGTTGAAACAATAGAGGCAGCCTAAATGGGTGGGGTCAAACTCCCAGAGAACCAGGATTTTTAGTTTTAGCTTTCAGCAGTTGCTGAGGTCTTGAAGCTGGATGTGGAAGCTCTTATTCCTCTCTGTGACTGCTAAAAGCTGGGGTTCTCTGCCTGCTAATAGAATTGCGTGAGAGACCATCTATTTCCCTGAATTTGCCTTTGCAAATCAAGGATGTGTTTATGGGATGTCACTGTATTGGAACAGTTAATTAGTAGTAGTTAATATATTTTGTTAAACATTTCGATAGTTACAGTTAAGCAGAGTTTATTCTTATTCTATCTGTATTTCAACTGTAGTGTGAAAATCAGGTGTGTTTTGCTTAACGTCAAGTTGTTTGACCCATCGAATTGCATCTAACATGGAATGCCTTACACTTACCTTTAAAATAGAAAAGGTTAGGGTCTAGGCTACCTTAATATACTTTTAGAGGTTTTGGTCTGGTCCATAACTCGTGTGTGTTCTCCTGGTTCACTGCAATATATTCATCAAAAAATGATGGAAAAATTGCTCAAACAGTAGGAATGGCTCTTTAATTATTTATTCAGGGTTTTGCAGAGGTTTAGTTGTAGAACCATTGCAGACATTCCAGGTCAGCATTTTCAGAAGAATGAATATTGCATTTATATTGCGGAATTGTTTTGTTTTCTAGCAACTGGCTGCACCTCAGCACATCAAAATAACCGTGACGAGGAAAACCTTGTTTGAGGACTCATTTCAGCAGGTAATTTTGAGTTGGAGAGAGAAATATAACTAAATAATTTAACCTTAGTGAATGGAACCATAAACAAAGGATCTAGATCCAAGCCCCTTTCAGTGGTCCCTTCCTTCCACTAGACCACCAAGATACAAATGATAATCACAAGTTTTCTCATCCTCATTTATTTTTATTTCCCAATGCAGGGCAGCTGAACTCAAAATTGTTGATGCATAGTTTTGGGAATCTATCCTTTGCACGGGAGAGAGGTGTAGGAGAGACTTAGAGTCATAGAGATATACAGCACGGAAACAGACCCTTCAGTCCAACTCGTCCATGCCGAGCAGAAATTCTATGTAAATCTAGTCCCATTTATCAGCATTTGGCCCATATTCCTCTAAATCCTTCTAATTCATATACCCATCCAGGTGCCTTTTAAATGTTGTAATCATGCCAGCGTCCTCCACTTCCTCTGGCAGCTCATTCCATTTACGCACCACCCTCTGCATGAAAAAGTTGCCCCTTAGGCCCCTTTTATGTCTTTCCCTTCTCCCCTTAAACCTATGTCCTCTAGTTTTGGACTCCCCTATGAACTTTGTGCTTTGTGTAGAAGAGAAGGGGGAATAAATGAAATAAATTAGGAGAAGAAAGTCAAAACTCATTAAGATGTACCACAATATATAGAAGCATCTTCTGAAACTTCAGTTCAAGAAGACTTTGAGCTTGCAAATATCATATTGCCAAG
Organism: Rhincodon typus; assembly: GCF_021869965.1. Classification (NCBI taxonomy): domain Eukaryota; kingdom Metazoa; phylum Chordata; class Chondrichthyes; order Orectolobiformes; family Rhincodontidae; genus Rhincodon; species Rhincodon typus. The sequence goes on from NC_063350.1 coordinate 9,488,027, forward strand.
AGATTGCGAAAGTTGTTTTTGTGATTTCTTGAGTGATTATAATGACATATGCAAGAAATTGTGTCCTTGTTGCTAAATGCAGTTGAACTTGTTTGTTTGGGAAATAAGTGATTCTGCCTCGGACTAAGTAAAATATTCTTAGATTGACTTTCGCTTTGTGCTTCAGATTATGAGCTTCAACCCTCAAGATTTACGAAGACGATTGTGGATCATTTTTCCAGGAGAGGAAGGCTTAGATTATGGAGGTGTAGCGAGGCAAGTATTTCCATTATGCAGACAGGCTGATTCAAAGCAACAGTTGTGGTGCTCGTTGCAAGAGAGCATTTACACGTTACAGAACTATAGAATGATACAGCACAAAGCCAGTTGGCCTATGGTGCCTGTGCCACACTTTTTGAAAAATCTTAGACAATTAGTTCTGCTAATGCATTCCCAATAGCTCTTCAGGTATATTCCCCTTCAAGTATTTATCTAGTTCCTTTCTGGAAGTTATTGTTAGCAATTTCCCCCAATGATCTTCATACAGTGCATTCGAAATGATTGTAACTCGCTGAGTAAAATCTTTATACCTTCTGGTTCTTTTGGTAGTCATCTTCAATCTGTGTACTTTGGTTTTCAGTGCTTCTACCACAGCTTGAATCAGAACACCTCCAGTCTTGTGGTCTTTATGCAATCTGTCATCCCTGACACCATTCTAGTATCTCTATTCTGTACCCCCTCTAAGGCCTTGACATTTTTTTTCTAATCGTATGCTGTCCAAAATTGAACATCATTCCCCAATTGAGGCTTGGTGTTTTTAAAATACCATAACTTAATTTTTGCTTTTTGCAAAGTACCTTGTTTTTGTACTTGATTTCTCTATCACTAAATCCAGGATCCCATACGCTTATTTAACAGCACTACCAAGTGGTCTTCCATCTTGAAATGTCTGCAGCTCCAAGTATCTCTGTTCCTTCCCTCTTTAAAATTGTAATTTAGTTTTATTTTGCCTTATTCTTCTTACCACCGTGTATTACTTTGGACTTCTATATGTTAAGTTTCATTAGTCATGTGTCTTCCTACTACCAGTCCTGTCTTCCTAGCCAATTGCCACCATCTGAAAAACAGCCATTTTGTGCTTCTATTTTTTCCAGTTTTGTAGCCATACTGTTGCTGTCCATTTAAATCTGTGGGCTTTAATTTTGTGGGCAAGTCCATCATGTGATCTTTAACAGTCTGTAAACACCGTTACAAACTGCACCACATTCATCAATATGTTGCTGCGTAAAATAACTCAATCAAGTTGGTCAAACATGTTATGCCTTTAACAAGGTCATGCAGTCTTTCATTTCTTCTGTACTTTTCCAAATGAAAGTTGATTTTGTTCTTGATTTGTGTTTCTTTTGTAAGTTTTCACACTACTGACATTAGGTTGGAGATATTAAGAACTGCCGATGCTGGAGTCAGATAACACTGTGGAGCTGGAGGAACACAGCAGGCCAGGCAGCACCAAAGAAGCAGGAAAGCTGACGTTTTGGGTCAGGATCCTTCTTCAAATCCTTTCCTGAGAAGGGTCCTGACCCGAAACGTTAGCTTTTCTGCTCCTCTGATGCTGCCTGGCCCGCTGTGTTCCTCCAGCTCCACACTGTGACATTAGGTTGGTAAGCCTGTAGCTAGTGGATGTACCTTTTTTGGCAGACAAATATTACATACAAAGCTCTGCAATTCCCTGGCACCACCTTTATTTCTATGGAAGATTATGGCCAGAGCCTCAAACAACTTTCAACCTTAATTCCCTTTGCAAACTGGGGTGCTTCCCTTCCAAAGATGACTTTCCTGTTCTGTGTGCAGCCATCCGTTATCTATTTTTATTCTATACAGTTTCCTTTATACTGTGACATTATACCGTGCCCTCTGCCTCCACTAAAATTCATTTTTAGCCCCTAATTGATCCAAACCTTTTAATGTCATGTTCCCAACCTCAGCTAGGCTCTCAAAAGTAAGCTGTTTACATTCTTACTACCGAAGATTACCCAGTGGCTGCCATATTGGTGGGAGAGGCACCAGTTATACAAGCAAAGAACAATACAGTACAGACTTCGGCCCTCCAAGCCTGCGCTGACACATTTTGTCCTTCCATGCTAAAACTGTCTTCACTTACAGGATCTGTATCCCTCTATTCTCTTCCTATTCGGGTATTCGTCCAGGTGCTTCTTGAATGTTGCTCTTATCTGCTTCCACCACCACCTCTGACAGCACATCCCAGGCACTCGCCACCTTTTGTGTGGAAACATGTGTCTCCAATGTTGAACCTGTGCCCCCTAGTAATTGACACCACCACCCTGGGAAAAAGCATCATACTTTCCACTCTATGACAGATAAATAATCATCAAACTGAAATTCATAAATTCTCCCTGTTGGGCAAACAATATAGCCAGTAACACTGCCAGTTAGACCAGAAAAGTCTCTGGTTCCGTGTCCAATCTGTGTTAGGTGAACTGATCCTCTGATTCAGAAAGTGCATATCAACCAAGGCCACACGCTGTTGCTGTTCAGCGTCCTCTACTGGAGGTAGATGATTTTGTATTGGGTGGCCATTGTTGTGATACCTACAATGCTGAAATGGCCAATCAGTCTTCACTGTCCAGTATCTCCCAGGAATAATAGCAGTTTGAGCATGTTATACCATAATATGTCCATGGAACTGTATGTTAAGTTAGGAATCAATGCTTTCAAGCAAAAATAAACGAGAAAATTGAGGGAACCAGAATGCTGACCAAT
>NC_063350.1:9491286-9502177 GCF_021869965.1 Rhincodon typus
GGCACTAACAAAAGCAGACTGTGTTAGATCTCTTGGCACAAAGCAGGTAAGTTTCAGGTAGGAGAACGTTATAAATAGCGTGGCATACTTGCCATGTACTTACGATACCATCTTAGGGAATAGCACTCACAATATATTTTCTCTTCATCTCTTTTAGAATGTCAGAATCATACAACACAGAAGGACGGCTGTTTGGTCTATCATGGCCATGCAGCTCTTTGAAAGAGTTTGTCTCACTTCCTTTCCCTTTCCTGGAAATATTTGCCCCTTTTGTCCAGTTCTTTCCTGGAAATTGCCATTGATTCTGCTTCCAGCACACTTTCAGGCTGAGCATTCTGGATCCTAACAACTATTGTGAACAACCAGAAAGAAAGCCTCCTCCACCATCTTCCATATTCTTCCTGCCATTCCCCACTTTGCAAAGGGAAACTCATACAAAGCTCTGGAATAGCTGCCTGACCTTACACCCTACATTCCTATTCCATACCTTCCAAGACTATCCAGTCCTCCAACTATTCAAAGTCTTCACTAACCTCCAATTTTGACCTCTAGCACACCTTCAGCTTTCATCGCTCCACCATCGATGGCTTTGTCTTCAATCTCGTGAGCCTTTAGCTCTGAAATTCCTTCACTAAACCTTTCCACCTCTCCCTCACTCTTTAAACAAGCTCCTTAAGGCCCAACACCTTGACCAAGCTTTTGGGCACCTGTCCTCACGTAGCTGAATGCCAAATTTTATGAGGTAACACTAACGTGAAGCACCGTGGGGAATTTTTTTTCTATTCGTTTTGAAGGCGTTATAGGGATGTAAATTATTGTTGCTGTGTCACAAGGGTTGTGGAAAGAATGAGCTCAGTCAGCAGGAAGTGGCTCTGTCGTCTTTCACATCTCCTTGTGGGACCGGTCGAGGTGGTTGGGATTTGATGAGAACATGCAAACAAAATGCTGATAAGGATCTGGACACGCTCGCCAGTGCCTGATGCAAGGATGAGTGGATTGACTCCACGGGTGGATCCTTTCACTGGAACCGAGCCCAACTCTAACAAAGCGTTTCTGTCCAAAATGCTAATTCAGACAGACTTGACATCAACAAGTCCCATTAGCAGGTGTGTTTTTTTTTTTTGCTGATCTATCCACAGGTTATGTAAAATGACAACATGCAAATTGTCTGCCACTCTTATGTCACAATACCTAACACAACACTACACTTCCAAAAGGATTTCCCTGAAGTCATAGAGTCATCCAGCCTCAGAAACAGGCCCTTCGGCCTACCATGTCGATGCCAACCAACAACACACCAAACTACACTGGTCTCTTTTACCTGCACTTGGTCTGTAGCCGAATATGCCCTGGTATTTTCAGTGCTCAACCAGATGCTTCTTAAATGTAGCAAGAGCACCTATCTCCACCATCCTCCCAGGCATATTTCTGTATTTCCATATTTCTATCAGGTTTTTGCTAAAATAAATTTTCTCCGATCACTTGTTCCTCGCCTTAAACTTGTACTGTCTGTTTCTGTCATTGTCAGGCACTATACAAATACAACTTTGTCTTTTACTTTACACAAGACACCCTCCGACACTAGAGGACATCCCTCTAGCTGCTGAGACCCTAAACTCTGGAAATCCCTCCACAAATCTCTCTCTCTGTCTTTAAGACCCTGCTTACAACTTTTCTTTATCACCAAGCATTCCGTCATCTACATGGACATCTTATCAAGTGGTTTGGTCTCAAAATCGTGCATGATTTTCATACCTGTGAAACATCTTGGGTCATATAGACTTAGAGTTATATGGCATGGAAACAGACCCTTTGGTCCATCTCATCCATGCCGACCAGATACCCTTAATTAATCCAGTCTCATTTGCCAGCATTTGACACATATCCCTTTTGCCAGCATTTGACCCATATCCCTTTAAACCCTTCCTGCTCATATACCCATCCAGATGCCTTTTAAATGTTGTTATTGTACCAGCCTCCACCACTTCCTCTGGCAGCTTGTTCCATACACACACCACCCTCTGCATGAAAAAGTTGCTTCTTAACTTCGTTTTACATCTTTCCCCCTCACCTTAAACCTATGCTTTCTGGTATTGGACTCTCCCACCCTGGGGAAAAGACCTTGCCTATTTACCCTATCTATGGCCCTCATGATTTTATAAACCTCTGTAAGGTCACTCCTCAGCCTCTGTTGCTGCAGGGAAAATAGCCCCAGCCTATTCAGCCTCTCCCTGTGGCTCAAACCCCCCGACCCTGACAACATCCTTGTAAATCTTTTCTGAACCCTGTCAAGTTTCACAACATCCTTCCTACAGCAGAGAGACCAGAACTGAACACAATACTCCAAAAGTGGCCTAACCAATGTCCTGCACAGCCACAATATGATGTCCCAACTCCTATACTCAATGCACTGTACAATAAAGGCAAGTGTACCAAATGTCTTCTTCACTATCCTGCCTACCTGTGAGTCATTTAGTGCATTTAAAGATACCACATCAATATTTATGAGGATGTTGTCAGGATGGAGAAATGTTAGCTGTGATGAAAAATTGAAAAGAAACCTGTGTTCCTTGAAATTGAGAAGACTGAGGGAAGATTTAGTCGGAGTGGACAAAATTCTTTTCTCCAGTCCTGACATGTGAGGGTCACAAGCTGGCTCAGCACTTACTATCCATCCCTAATTGCCCTAGAGAGGCTTGGCAAGTGCTTGGGTACTGTGGATATGGGAAGGATTTTTTTTTTCAGTTTAGCTGCAGTCGAGTCAATAATCAAGAGTAACAATTGGATTTGGTGATTGGTGGAAGGATCAGAGCAGAGTTTCATGGTACCTTCTTTTCCAGTGGAGAATGATGGAGGTCTGGTATTCTCTGCCTGAGTGGGAAATGTAAGGTTAGTTAAGGGAACATCTGACAGGTGCTTCAGAGACTCTTATCTCTTTTACAGTGCTCAGATTCATACACAGGAGGAGGCCATTCAATCCCGAACGACTGTGCTAGCTCTTCACAAGACCTGTCCCGTTAGCACCAATCTTTTGCGGTTTTGTTGGAATCCTGTGACTCTTCTTTCTCTTCTCAGCTAAGTGTCCAATTCAAATTTTCTTCCAGCAGTCTTTCAGGCAGCAAACAAGAACTCCCAGTTTTAACTGAACAATCTCCCTCATTCCTCTACCTTTCTGCTGCTCTGAGCCAGTCATTCACAGGATGTGGGCATCATGTGGAAATCTGGCATTTGTTGCCCATCTCCAATTGCCTTTGGGAAGCTGATAGTCAGTCACTTCAGGTTGGTGTGGTGGCATAGTGGTTAGCACTGCTGCCTCATGGTGCTAGGGTCCTGGGTTCAATTCCACCCTCAGGTGTCTGTGTGGAGTCTGCACATTCTCCCTGTGTCTGTGTGTGGGTTTCCTCCCACGGTCCAGAGATGTGCAGGTTAGGTGCATTGACCATGGTGAAAACCCAATGCCAGGTTATGGTGATGGGGTGGGATGCCCTTCAGGGGGTTGGTAGAGTGACCATGGGCTGAATAACTTCTTGCTGCATTGCAGGGATTCTATGATATTTTTTGACCCATTGCGTGGTGTAAGTTGTAGGCGTTTTGATACAACTGGGCACTTGCAAGACTACTTCCACCAAAACTCCGCCAACTTGCTGTGTGTATGGAATCACATATCGGTCAGAAGAGATAAACTGAGCAAAATTCTTTTCACTTTCTGGTGAAACTGATGGGTTTTAATGACAAACCAGCAGTTTAATGGTCACGATGACTTACATGATCATTTTAATCCCATGTTTCCTTAACAAGTAGACTGTCCCCATAAGACCATAAGAAATAGGAACAGGAGTGGACCATTCAGCCCCTCGAGCCTGCTCTGCCTTTCAGTAAGATCAGGGCTGATCCAACATTCCTCAGGTCCATCTTCCTGCCCTTTCTCTGTAACCCTTGATTTCTCGACTGATCAAGAATCTATCTCAATCTTATATATACACAAGGACTCTGCCCCCACAGGTCTCTGTGACAAGGAGTTCCAAAGACTTACAACCCGCTGGGAGAAGAAATTCCTGCTCATCTCGGTCCTAAATTCACAGTGCGTTTCAAACTCATGTTGCCACATCATTAGGTCCAGTTTTCTGAATCACGAGTCCATTAGCCTGATCATGACGCTAAGTAAACTTTTACTTGTTGCTACCTTAAAAAGGTACATTCAAAAGGTTCTCCTTCCACCCCAGGTGCTGACTCAGCGTGAATTTGCAAATTTTCAGGCCTGAGGTGAAACACTCATTCTTCACCCTGTGAGTCACAATGTGGGATTACAGGCAACTATTCAGCAACAGGGGCAGTGTCACTGCTGAGCAGAATGACATCCTCATTCGCCCTGCCAGAACAGACTCTCTTTTGGAACAAAATCTGTTTTAACATATTTATGAGCTCACTGTATTTTTTTTAGGTGGGGCGTGTAATTGATGTGATTAAATAAATAAATATAAATATCTCTGAACTCACTATCTGCCAATTCTCAGGGCTGGGTTTTCAAGCCTGTTTCTAGTTTTTTAAGTGTGACAGCGTGGTAGTGTCCCTACATCTGAGCCAGGAGGCCTATGTTCAAACCTCACCTGCTTCAGAGCTTGTCATAACATTTTGTTGATTTGAAAATTTCGACAGCTTTAAATCTATTTGCCTTGTAGTTTATATAAAGGATATCCTTGCTGACATACTTTTCCTCCTTTGTTGCTCTGGATTGCCCTGAGGCTAATTACAGTGTCCCTTTCCCCACTGCAGCTCAGCCAGAAGATTTCGGGAATAGCGTAGGTGTGCTGATTTAACTATTGCTAGTGGCTGGATCTGCAGAAACGGATGTGGTGTTCTTCTGCTTTAACCAAAGACGTTTGGGGCTTCCCCCTCCCTGCACCCCTGTGTTTCCCCTCCATTCCACATCCCAGTCCCAAAGTAACAGGTAACCCGGATGTGTGGAAAGTTTTGGGTGTGAGACTCGGTCTGTGGTGACTTTGTTGCAAAACTGATATTTGGAACAGCTTACTAGCCCTGTCTGGGGAAACACCATGATCGTGTAGTGGGAAATATCCAGCAGTTTGGACTGGGGATCTGGAGATTAATGGAGCTGAGGTGGAGATGGTCAACAGCATCAAGTTTCTAGGAGCGACAATTGCCAACAATCTGACCTGGTCAACCCACATTGACACCATGGTTAAGAAAACACAGCAATGCTTGTACTTCCTCAGGAGGCTAAGGGAGTTCAGCATGTCCATAAAGATCCTTACAAATTTTTATACATGGAGCATAGAAATCATCCTATCTGGATGCATGAATAGAGATTCCTGGAAAAGCTCAGCAGGTCTGGCAGCATCCCTGAAGAGAAATCAGAGTCAATGTTTTGGGGCCGGTGACCCTTCCAGACCCGAAACGTTAAGTCTGATTTCTCTTCACGGATGCTGCCAGACCTGCTGAGCTTTTCCAGCAATCTCTATTTTTGTCCCTGAATTACAGCAGCTGCAGTTCTTTTGGTTTCTATCTGGATGTATCATGTCTTGGTACGGCAACTGCTCTTCCCAAGACCAATAGAAATTACAGAGAGTCATGAACCCAGGCCAGTCCATCACACAAACCAGCCTTCCATCCATTGACTCCATCCATACTTCCTGCTGCCTCGGGAAAGCAAACAACATAAACAAAGACTCCTCCAACCCTGGTCAGGCAGAAGATATAAAAGTTTGTATACTCATACGAACAGATTCAAGAACAACTTCTTTCCCGCTGTTATCAGACTTTTGAATGGATTTCTTTAATGTTAATGTTGATCTCACCCTGCACCTTTGCTGTAACGTTGTATCCTGCGCTCTGTTCTGTTACTCTGATGCACTTGCATAGTACGATCTGCCTGTAAGCACGTAAAACAACACTTTTCACTGTACCTCCATACACGTGACAGTAATAAATCAAATAGAATTGAAAATCAAATCCCGTCATAGGATGGTAAAATTGAATTCAATTAATATGCAGCCTATTGAATGGGAGAATAGGGTCAAGGGGATTACTCCTGTTCCTATTTCTTATGGTTTCATAATGAATCAATTTGGAATAAAAGAGCTAAGTTCTGTTGATGTGAAACTTGCCAGATTTCCACATCTGGTTCACTAATGTCCTTTAGGGAAAGAAATCTGCCATCCTTACCTGGTCTGTCCTACAAATGACTCCAGACCTTCAGCTATCTGGTTTGACTCTGAAATGCCCTAGCAGACCCTTCCGTTTATTGAACTGCTACAAGAAAGCCTGGACTGTGGGTGTGCCTACACCATATGGACTGTAGCTGTACAAGAAGTTTGCTCAGCAATTAAGGATGGGCACCATCTGATGGCCCAAAGCCAGTGACATCAACATTCCAGGAAAAAAATAAACAAAACATCTCGGCTGATGGTTTTCCATCTGTCATCCTGGAAGTTCAGTGTGTTTGTGTGTGTGTGCATAGCTTGGGAAGGGCAGGATTGTCATCAGCCTCTCTTACTGCTGCAAAGGGATCCTCTGCTCATTTTTCCAAACTCCTGAGGATTTATAGATCCATTCTACTTTTCTTTATTCCGCTGTGGGATGTAGTTATTTATGGGTAGCCCTGCATTTATTGTCCATCCTTAATTATCATGAGAAAGTGTTGGTGATCTGCCTTATTACAGCACTGCAATCCAGCTGGTGTAGGTACACACACACACACAAAGCTGTTACAAAGCCACAATCCCTCTACTTTTCTTTGCTTGGACCTCCAAGGTCTGAGTGTAATAGTGATTTCTGGAAGCGGAGTTCATTGTGCCCAATTGCTGATTGGTGTGTGTACATCCTCTGAGTGGCTGCACAGTTGCATAACTTAACATGTTCGTTGTTGGGAGGGAATTCCATGAAATGGACCCAGCAACAGTGAAGGAACGGCGACACACTCCCAAGTCAGGATGGTGAGTGACTTGGAGGGGAACTTACAATAGGCGTTGTTCCCTGGCATCTGCTGCCATTGTCCTTCTGGGCGGTACAGGTGATAGGTTTAGAAGGTGCTATTGTAGGAGCCTGGGTGAACTGCTACAGTGCATTCTGTGGATGCCACACACCTCTCCCATCTGTGTGTTGTTAGTGGAGGGAGCACGTATTGAATGCGGCGCCAATCAAATGGGCTGTTAGTTCTGAATGATGTTGAGCTTCTTGGGTTTTATTGGAGCTACAATCATCCAGGCAAGTGTGGAATATTCCATCACCTGATGTCTCCTCACAGGACATACCTCTCACCTCAGAAATCAATCCAGTAAACTTTCCCCTTGATGGCAGCAAGTATATTCCTCTTACAAAAGGATATTGTCCACAGCATTTGGTTGTGCTCTCACCAAGATCCTATATAAAAATGCAGCAGGTCTATCTTGCATGATAATCCACCTTCTTTCCATAAAGATTAACATACATTTGCCTTCCTACTTTCTTGCAGTACCTGCATGGTAACTTTCTGTGGTTCATGTACAATGACACTCAGATCCCTCTGCATGGCAATGTTTACTGGAACATGTCCCCTCTTCATCTTGACCAACCTGGAGTAGGGAATGGGTATCATCTCCTCAGAGGGAGGGAACCGCAGCACAGTTCTATATACAACACTTGAGTCAGGCTCCATCTCAGATCTAGTGATGTCCTCTTGTGTTTGTACACTCCCGATGTGCGAGATCAAGCTTTGAGGGTCAGCAGGACCAACACTTCACTCTCTTACCTGCATCCATTCTAAGAAAGATCACCAGATAGCAGCCAAGACCAGGGTCCTAGGATCACTTTATCTGCTCCATTATTTTTTAATTCATTCATTCATGGGATATAGGCATTGCCTAAAAGGTCTGCATTTCTCTCCCATCCCTGAGCGCCCTTGAACTGAGTAGATACCATCTCCATTTCAGAGGGGTGATACCCCCCACTGTGTCAGTGGAAATCAAACTCCACTGTTCCCAGAGCTGTCGCAAATGTGAAAAGATTTAGTCAAACCATCCAATGCCTCCACTTTCCCCGACTGATAAACTCAGGTTAATACACTCAACAGGTTTCTGTAGTTAACAAGAAAATAGCTATTGATTATGAACAACTTATCTTTGAGCAATAGCAAGTAGAAAATATGAATTACCAATTTAATAACTCTCCAACTTAAACTCTGCCCTTTTAAAATCCTCCTTTCACTCCTCACATACATACATGACATGGATATTAATATTATTTATATTAGTATTCAGGTCTGAAGAAGAGTCATTATAAACTCAAAACATTCACTCCATTTCTCTCTCCACAGACCCTGTCAGACCTGCTGAGTTTCCCCAGCACTTTCCTGGTTTATTCAGGTTTCCAGCATCTGGAGTATTTTATTTTTAATGAAGAGGGGCCATTCTCCATTTTGGGAAGACACCAAACCCATCGAGAGACCTCTTTGGTGACACACACAGAGAGGCTAAATCAAGGTGAGCAAATCTCCCAACAACTCATCTCCATGAACTTTAAACCACCACCTGCCCCGAAAGTGGGCAGGGTCAGCAGACTGCAGTTTGGACTTAGCAGCCATCTTCGAACCCATTGGACCGTGGTGGAAGAAAGTCACTCTAAATCCTCAAGCGACTGGCTGAGAGAAAACTTCTTTCAGTCCAAGTGTCTGCAGCTCGGCTCTACTGGAGTGGGTCTTGAACCCGCAGCTTCCTGACTGAGGGCAAGTTGCAATGGGGCAATTTGTGTTGAGCAGTCCAGCGATTGTGTATGAAACCGATGGTTTACCTCACAGGGTGGCCAGCAGCCTTGGATCGCAGCCTGACGCAGGATCTGAAAGGGTTAAAGCTTGCTGCAGCAACTTGCAAATTCCATGACCTTTTCCGCACAAATTATGAGCTGAATATTTGATTAGTCAATCAGAATTCCATCTTCATCATTAGGGGACAACTCTGAAGGCTTGGTGCTAAAGGCTAAAAGCCGCCTACTCATCTCGTTGTCCAGGAACTGATAGGCAGTTGCTGCAAATCTCTTGAATGAGTAACAACAGCCTCACAGAACAACCTTGACAGTAAGCAGCAGATGGCAGGGGTCAATTGGGCAGACCGCTTTCTCTCTCGCTTTCTCTCTGGCATCTTTTCTCATCAATGACACTGAGTGTTAATTTTCTTAAAATGCAAACCAGCAAAATAGGAGCAGGAGTGGGCCATTCAGCCCTTCGAGCCTGATCCTCCATTCAGTATGATCATGGCTGATCACTCAACACAGTATCCTGTTCCCGCTTTCTCCCCATACCCTTTGGTCCTAGAACAATATCTAACTTTCTTTCGAAAACATTCAATATTTTGGCCTCAACCGCTTTCTGTGGCGAAGAATTACACAGGCTCCCCTCTCTCTGGGTGAACAAATTTCCCCTTATCTCGGTCCTAAATGGCCTACCCCGTTTTCTTAGACTATGACCCTGATTCCAGACTCCCCATTCACAGTGAATATCCTTCTACTTTATCTAGACCTGTTATAATTTAATAGGCTTCTATGAGATACCACACCCTCATTTTTCTAAACTCCTGTGAAATATAGCCCTCACTGATCCAGTTCTTCTTCATACGTCAGTCCTGCCATCCCAGGATAAACCTCTGTTGCACTCCCTCCATAGCCAGGACATTCTCCTTATCTGAAGTTGCACTCAAAACTGCACTCAATACTCTAGGTGAGGTTTCATCAAGGTCCTCTACAGTTGCAGTACGATTGCTTCTTGAATCCTCTCAATAAAGTGTTTCCTAACTTGTTACCTTGAGGATTTCCCTGTTTTTGTGAGTCTGGTAGCTACATGTACAGAGCAGTCAAGCTCCCAGATTTGATGACTGAAGTGGGGTGTTTGATCGTTGAGTTTAAGGAGCATTTCGAGTGTGCCTCAATAACACGTTCACCTCTGGTTCACAACCTCTTCCAGGGTTTGAGCATAAACATCAAGGTGACCAGCACTGGGGGAATGCTGCAATGTTGGAGGTGCTATCTCTTGGATGAGACATTACATTGAGGCCCCATCTGCCCGCTCAGTGGACATAAAAGATCCCATCGCACTATTTCAAAGAAGAGCAGAAAAGATCCCTCCAGTATTCTGGGCCAATATTTATCACTCAGACCTCATCACAAAAGCAGATTACTCGGTCATTATCATATTGCTGTTTGTGGGATCTTGCTGTGTATAATTTGGCCATTGTGTTTCCTACAGTGCAACAGTGGCTGTATGGCAAAAATCATTATCTGTAAAGCACTTTGAGGTGTCAGGTGGTCACGATAAGTGCTATGTAAATGTAAGTTTCTCTTTTCATGGACTTTGCCTGTAGTTCTGTATGAAGGAATAAACAAAATGACATTGGAATCACTGTCCAGTGAGCCGTTCCCAGTGCCATTAGTAACACACCATCTGTGGACAGGTCTACATGAAGAGAGGCTTGTCCAGTGAAGACTCTTATGGTCGAATAGCACAGTGCCACTTATTGACTGGGTAGCGCCCATCTCCCAGACTTCAGCAAAGGTCAGTATCTTTTACGGTGAAGTGGCAAGGGTTTGTGAGGGTGGTATAGGAGTGGGACTTCCCTTCGATAGCGTGGCTGTAATTGGCATTTCATGGATGCCACCCAATAGGTCAATCAATTGTACATAGATTCAAGCTGTTATTGAACATCAGGGCTATAGAGAGCATAAAAGGGCCTGGGTTTAATGCATCGTTTGTCCAGTGTCAGGTCAGACTGAACTCAGAGCTCCTAAGCAGGCTGTTCCATAGAGTCAATGAGTCACTACAGCACAAAAGGACACCATTGAGCCCATCAAGTCCTTGTGGCAGAGATAGTAGGAACTGCAGATGCTGGAGAATCTGAGATAACAAGGT
>NC_063350.1:9502677-9526372 GCF_021869965.1 Rhincodon typus
TGTGGGAGACACGGTCGAGGGCGTTCTCGACCACTGGGGGTGGGGGGTGGGGGGTGGGGAGGTGGAAGTTGCGGTCCTTGAAAAATGAGGACATCTGAGATGTACGGGAGTGGAATGCCTCATCCTGGGAGCAGATGTGGCGGAGGCGAAGGAATTGGGAATAGGGGATGGCATTTTTGCAGGAAGGTGGGTGGGAGGAGGTGTATTCTAGGTAGCTGTGGGAGTCGGTGGGCTTGAAATGGATATCGGTTTCTAGGTGGTTGCCAGAGATGGAGACAGAGGTCCAGGAAGGACAGGGAGGTATTGCAGATGGTTCAGGTGAGCTTAAGGTTGGGGTGGAAGGTGCTGGTGAAGTGGATGAACTGTTTGAGCTCCTCGTGGGAGCACGAGGCAGCGCCAATACAGTCAACGTAACGGAGGAAGAGGTGGGGTTTAGGGCCAGTGTAGGTATGGAAGAGGGATTGTTCCACGTAACTTACGAAGAGGCAGGCATAGCTTGGGCCCTTGCGGGTACCCATGGCCACCCCCTTTGTTTGTAGGAAGTGGGAGGAATTGACAAGCTTCAAAATCTCCCTTCCCCCTACCGCATCCCAAAACCAGCCCAGCTCGTCCCCGCCTCCCTAACCTGTCCTTCCTCCCACCTACAGTGCGGATTGCAGCAAATTACAGAAAGGACTGTGCGGATGACACCAAAGTCGGTGGAGTTGTGGATAGTGCAGAAGGATGTTGTAGGTTACAGAGGGACATAGATAAGCTGCAGAGCTGGGCTGAGAGGTGGCAAATGGAGTTTAATGCGGAAAAGTGTGAGGTGATTCACTTTGGAAGGAGTAACAGGAATACAGAGTACTGGGCTAATGGTAAGATTCTTGGTAGTGTGGATGAGCAGAAAGATCTCGGTGTCCATGTGCATAGATCACTGAAAGTTGCCACCCAGGTTGATAGCGTTGTTAAGAAGGCGTACAGTATGTTAGGTTTTATTGGTAGAGGGATTGAGTTTCGGAGCCATGAGGTCATGTTGCAGCTGTACAAAACTCTGGTGCGGCTGCACTTGGGAGTATTGCGTACAGTTCTGGTCACCGCATTATAGGAAGGATGTGGAAGCATTGGAAAGGGTGCAGAGGAGATTTACCAGGATGTTGCCTGGCATGGAGGGAAAGTCTTATGAGGAAAGGCTGAGGGTTTTGAGGCTGTTTTCGTTAGAGAGAAGAAGGTTAAGAGGTGACTTGATAGAGACATACAAGATGATCAGAGGATTAGATAGGGTGGACAGTGGGAGCCTTTTTCCTCGGATGGTGATGGCTAGCACGAGGGGACATAGCTTTAAATTGAGGGGTGATAGATATAGGACAGATGTCAGAGGTAGGTTCTTTACTCAGAGTAGTAAGGGCGTGGAATGCCCTGCCTGCAAAAATAGTGGACTCGCCCACTTTAAGGGCATTTAAATGGTCATTGGATAAACATATGGATGATAATGGAATAGTTTAGGTTAGATGGGCTTCAGATTGGTTTTCACAGGTCGGCGCAACATCGAGGGCCGAAGGGCCTGTACTGCGCTGTTATGTTCTATGTTCTATGTTCTACCATCAACCACCCTCCTATAGTACAAAAGCATTGGAAGGATATTTGACATTCCTGTTGTTCCTTCACTGGGGGGCTTGGCGGGGGTGGGGGAAAGCAACTAAAAGAAGCTGATGGAGGCAAAATGGAGCTAAGTAAGCATTATAAAAATTTCTTCAACCAACATCATGAACACACTCGCTAAACCGAGCTAATCCACGTAGAATTAGTGAGATTCGACATGTATTGTGATGGGTTTTTAAGCTCAAAACAATGAAAAACCTGTGGCTTAACCCCAGTTACCACTGAAGAGCAGGGGGAAGAGAGTTTCATCATTATGATTGGCCTGATATCTGGAGTAGCCCAGAAAATGGCTAATATGGATATAAAAGAGATGCCTATGTTTTACAAAACAAAATCTCCCCCCTCAATTTTACTAAATAAAAGAGACAATACTCATTAGTCTAAAATAGACATAGTATTGTGGGAGCTTTGTATCGGAATCTGGGAGAAGGTTTTAAAAATGCCCATCCAAGTGTTGAAGAAAATCTGTTCCATGGGTTTTTCCATGTTGAAAAAGACGACTGCGGAGTGACCACATAAGGTAGAAGAAAAAGAGCAAAATCAGACTAGTAATTCACAATATACTGTGATAGTGGGACAAGAGAATGCAAGTATCAACTAGCAGGTGGCAAATTTAGGACAGACGGCAGCACATTTCTCTCGTACAGAGAGGTGAGCACATGAAGTGGAGTTTCATATAGAGCTGGGAAGGAAAAAAACACCCTGGAATCATGTAAGAAACAATTTGACAGTAATCAAGTAGGGTCTTTCTGAAAGAATGGGCAGGAATGATTTAGTAATTCCACTCAGTGATTGCAAAGCTATTTGTGTAGGAGGTGAAATCTTCACTGCCCTCTACTCAAAAGATGGCTTGAAGTGGGTCATGGTGAAAAAAAAATTAATCCATATTTGAGTATGTTTTACTTTACTTTGGGAATAGATATAGAAAAGGTGCTTCATTTGCTAATACTGAGGACAAATATTTGAAGTTGGGGGTAAGTAATGTAAAGAACAGAAATACTATTTGTAGTTTGGAAAGAACGAAAAGCTATTTCTTGAAATACTCAACTCACCAGGTATGGCTTCTTGGCAACCAGTTTTCCTTCCCAACTTTCTCAATACAGAACTTCTGAGGACCATTGCTCCCTTGAACCAAAACACAAATGAATTACCAGTTAACATTTCCTTTCAGTGACTAACAAGAACAAGTTGCATTTATACACCATCTTCAATATGCTTTACAAGCATTATCATTTGGAAATTTACACTAAATCATACAAGATGATTTTAGGCCTTTTCTTCATTCATGGGATGTGCGTGTCATTGGCTAGCCAGCGCTTGCCCATCCAAATTTGCCCTCAAGAAGTGATGGTGAGCTGCCTTCTGGAACTGCAGCAGTCCTTGGAGCATAGGGATACTCATGCAGCCACAAGAAAGAGTTCCGGGACTTTGATCCAGTGACAGCGAAGAAATTATCATCTAGTTCCAAATCAGGTAAGTGTGTGGTTTTGAGGTAAACTTGCAGGTGGTGATCACATGTATCTACTGCCCTGATCCTTCTAGCTGTTAAAGGTTGCGGGAATTGCAAGATGCTGTTGAAGGAAGATTGCCGAGTTACTTGCAGTCTTTCTTGTAGACAATGCACACTACTGCCACTGTGCATCAGTGGCAAGGAAAATATATGAAGTCGGTGGATGGGGTGTGAATCAAGCAGGATGCTTTATCCTGAATGGAGTCATGCTTCTTGAGTGTTGTTGGAGCTGCACCAATCCAAATCAAGTGGAGGATATTCCAGCTAACTTCTGACTTATGCTTTGTTGATGTTGGACAGGCACCTGCCATAGAAATCTTAGCCTCTGACCCACCCCTGCACTGAGGAAGTTCTGAGGAAGGTTCACTCGACCCGAAACGTTAACTCTGATTTCTCTCCACAGATGCTGCGCTGGCTGCCGTGTTTTTCCAGCAATTTCTACTTTTGTCACCTATATGACCAATTGGAGGGTATCTAGATCAGTTCAATTTTTTGGGAACAGTAACCCCTAAGATGGTGACAGTGGGGGTTCAGTGTAGGTCATGCCAATGAATGTCAAGTAATAATGGTTGAATCCTCTCTTGTTGCAGATGCTCAAGTGCCCACAGGTGCCAGGCAATATGCTACTTATCAGCCCAAACCTGGATGTTGACAAGCTTGCATTGCATTTGGACACAGACTGCTTCAATATCTGAGGAATCACAAATGGTGTTGAACATTGTGCAATCAGCAGCCGAACATCTGACTTCATGACTAAAGGCTTAGTCAGAGGTAGATTTTCAGTAGTTCCTTAAAGGAAGGCAGGTAGACAGATTTAGGAAGAAAAATTCAGAGCTTATAGTCTTTGCAACTGAAGTCTGCCAATGGTGGAGCAATTAAAATTGGAAATGGTCAAAAGTTCAGAATCTGCAGAGATCTTGTAGGGTTGTAAGGTTGGAGGAAATGAAATCAGAGGGGGAGGAGAGATGCCAAGAATGGATATGAAAACACGTAAGAGTTTGCCGGAATATCCAGTGAATTCACTGAAACATGTAGGATCTTAAGGGACTTGACAATAAATTTTAAGAGTGAGATGAGGAGAATGTCTTCTCTTAGAGGGCTGACTGCCTTTGGACCTCCTTCCACAGAGAGCAGTGGGGGCTGAGTCTTTATGTATATTTAAGATTGAAATAGATTCTTGATCAGTAGGAGCCTACTCTTGTTACTATTTTGTATGGTTATGGTCTTTTAAACTTGAGAAATTATTTAACTGGAAGCCAATGCAGGGCAATAATCAGAGGGGACTGGGTGAGCTGGATGATATCATTATAGACATGGGTAGCAGAGAATTGAATAACCTCAAGCTTACACAAGATGGAACCAGAGAAAGCAGCAACGAAAAGAATGCATTTCAATAAGTGAAGGCAGCACAAGTGCATTTTCATTAAGTCAAGTCTGGGATAACAAAGAATGATTAAAGCAGTTATAAATAAACATTCTGTTCAATCACTAAGTAGTTAATTTTAAAAAGTACAAAAACAATTTGCACTTCCTAATTGTCATAGAATAGACCATCCGCATTTGAGAGTGGAATGTAAAATCAACATAAGTGACACAGCTGGCTAAGACAGGACTAAAACCAAATCCTAGGTTTGATCTACATCTGTGTAAAGATAACCAACTTAGGCTGGAGCAGAAATTGAATATTATGACTGTTTTCATGATAGACAGAATGTCAGCATGTGTTTCAGAGCACTATTGACCACTGCCTACTTAAAAACGAGTATCAAGTAATATATGTGATTAAACCATGATGAACCAGCAGAGGCTCTGAAGAGAAACAACTACCTACATGACCATAAAAACTGAAAGAACTGCAGATGCTGTAAATCAGGGACAAAAATAGAAATTTCTGGAAAAGCTCAGTAGGTCTGGTAGCTCTGTGGAGAGAAATCAGAGTTAATGTTTCTGGTTGAGTGACCCCTTCCTCAGAACTGAGTAAGTTCTGAGGAAGGCTTACTCGACCTGAAACGTTAACTCTTGATTTCTCGCCACAGATGCTGCTCTGCCTGCTGAGCTTTTCCAGAAATTTCTACTTTTGTCACCTATATGACTAATTGGAAGGTATCTAGACCTGAGGAAGTGTCCAATGCCAAGTGAACCCAATGCCCTGAGAAGGACAGCCAGGGATGGTGATAAAGTGGGTAGGGAAAGGACAGAAAGAAAGCTGTGGGTGGCCCACTCTATCAACAGCTGAAAATCCATATGCTGCATTTGACTGAAACTGCTAATGTAAGCAAAGCTCTAATTTCCCCAGTGAAAGAAATTGATAGACAAGCTTGTGGCAATTAATCCAGAGGCAGTTACTCTGTAATAAGCACAGACATGCAAATGAGGAAGGGCACGAAGCCAAAAGGTTTTAATGTTTGTGTCTGCTTTGGCACAACTTAAGAATAATTTGTGCTATTTAAGAACTAACACACTGTGAATGCACATTTTACACCACTGCTAGGGCACTTGACTGCTTTACACAATTGACAAATTTAATTCTAGGTTTTTGAGTAAAAAAAATTCAACATCGATGATCGCACCTGAAGGAAAAGCTCATTTTAAAAACAAAATCTGTTCATGCAGTGAGTCACTTACTTCGGTTACAGTTTGAATGAATCCTGCAAATTACACATACAAGTCAATATTTCTGCACACAAATACTTTTAAAAAATGTACATATGGAACTTGGGTGTCATTGGCAATATGGCAAAAGCAGTCCCGAAGTATTGTTGGGTACGGAGATCCAGGGAATTGACAAAGCAACAATGAAGGAACAAGATATTTCCAGGTCAGGTTGGTGTATAGCTTGAAAAGGATTTGGTGGTAAGCCCATGAATGCGCAGCCCTTTATCTTCTTTGAAGTAGGGGCATTTGGGAGTGGCCTTCAATGAAGTGTGGGTGAGTTGCTACAGTCCATTTGCAGCTAGCACAGTTGGAGGGTACGGTGTACCAGCGGTGGTGAGAGTGAATGCTAAATGTGATGAACGTGATCCTGAACTGGCTGCTTTGTCCAAGGTGGTATTGATCATGTTTTGTTCAAGCTGCACACATTAAAGGAGAGTGGTGTCATTAGAGTATCTGATTTCCACTCCTATGAAGGATGAGAATGCTAAGGAAAAGGTGCCTTGTCTAAGTTAACTGAATTGATATTTTTAAAGAGGCAACATATTCAGTATCGATTTAGTGGCTGCTTATAGGCATAATCTGATCTGAAAATTTCCTTTACTCAACTTTTTTTTTGAACATGTTGCAGGGACCTTATTTAAGAAGGGCCACAAAGAAAAACCTGGGAATTATTAACCGGTAAGCCACTTGAGAAGAGTCTGAAGGATGAGATATACATACATTTGGAAAGACAGGGTTTGATTAGGAATAGTCAGCATGACTTTGTGCGTGGGAGACCATGCCTCACAAATTTGTTAGAGTTCTTTGATGAAGTGAGCAGGAAGCTTGATGAGGGCAGGTCAGTAGATGTAGTCTACATGGATTTCATTAAAGGTTCCACATGATAGGCTGCTCTGGAAGGTTAGGTTGCATGGAATCCAGGGAGACCTGGCAAATTTAATACACAATTGGTTTGCAGATAAGAAGCAGAGCATAATAGCGGAAGGTTACTTGTCGGACTGGAGGCCTGGAGTGGTGTGCTTCAGGAGTTGGTGCTGGACCGATTGCTGTTTGTTATCCATATCAACGATTTGGAGGAGAATGTACAAGGTATGATTAGTAAGTTTGTGGATGACACGAAAGTAGACGGTATCGTGGACAGCGAGGAAGGTTATCATAAATTGCAGCAGGATCTTGATCAGCTGGGAAAGTGGGCCGAGAAATGGCAACTGGAGTTCAACATAGATGAGTGAGGTGCTGCATTTGGAAAATCACATTGAGGTAGGAGTTTCATGGTGAATGGTAGGGCCTTAAGGAGTGGTGTGGAAGATAGGGACCTCAGAGTTCAGGTGCACGGTTCTCTGAAAGTAGAGTCACAGGTAGACAGGACAGTGAAGGCGGCTTTTGGCCAACTGGCCTTTATCAGTCAGGGCATTGAGTATAGAAGTTGGGAAGTTGCAACGCAGTTGTATAGGACGTCCGTGAGGCAGCACTTGAGTGTTGCGTCCAGTTTTGGTCACTTTGCTATTTGAAGGATGTTATTAAACTAGAAAGAGTGCAGAAGAAAATTACAAGGATGTTGTCAGGACTTAAGGGACTGAATTATAGAGCGAGGTTGGACAAGCTAGGACTTTTTTCTTTAGAGCATAGGAGACTGAGGGGGAAGCTTCTAGAAGTGTGTGAGATCATGAGAGACAAGAATAGGGTGAATGCACTCAGTCTTTTTCCCAGGGTTGGGAAATTGAGGACTAGAGGGCATCAGTTTAAGGTAAGAGGGAAAGAATACATGGGAACCTGAGGGGCAACTTTGTTTTTTTAAAAACACAGAGGGTAATATGCATATGGAATGAGCTGCCAGTGGAACTGGTTGAGGAAGTACATTAATAACATTTAAAAGGCATTTGGACAATGGGCCATGTGCAGGGAAATGGGATTAGCACAGATGGACATTTTGGTCGGCATGGACCAGTTCGGCCAAAGGGCCTGTCTCCGTGCTATAGGACTCTATGACTCAAGATTAGTTGTCTAAAGGTATTGTGAGTGCCATGCCTGAATGAACATAGCTCTGATAATGCCCTAGAACCATGCAGGATAAAGTAGAGCATTTGATCAGTGCCCCAAACATCATCGTAAATATTCATGATCTACTGATGGAAAATGGTTAGTGAATGTGCCATCATCAACGTGCACTGCAGCAGCACAACAGTGCTCTTTCAACAATAGCAGGAACTGCAGATGCTGGAAAATCTGAGATAACAAGGTGTAGAGCTGGATGAACACAGCAGGCCAAGCAGCATCATAGGAGCAGGAAGGCTGACGTTTCGGGCCTAGACCAACACTTTCCAAACCCACAACCACTACCACCTGGAAGGACCATCTTTAATATTCCAATTTATGTTAGTGCAGGTCAGGCTCCACAATAATCTGAAAGCTAACTTGCAATTACTGAAGCTGATTCCTGTCAGATAATCAGTGTGAGTGCACTGAAATAAACAGCTACATTCAAAGAAAACTGAAGAAATGATTCAACACCTCCAAGCCAAGCAATGTTGAGTTGGAGGCATATCACTTTCTTTCATTATTGCTGACTCAAAATCCTGGAATCTCAGAGCAAACAGCACTTCGGGAGTGCCTTCACCAAATGAACTGTCTTCAAGTTTTTTTTTCCTCTATTCATTTGCGGAATGTGGGCATCACTGGCTGGCCAGCATTTCTTGCCCATCCCTAGTTGCCCTCGAGAAGGTGGTGGTGAGCTGCCTTCTTGAACCGCTTCAGTCCATCTGCTGTGGGTTGACCCACAATGCCATCGGGGAGGGAATTCCAGGATTTTGTCCCAGTGACAGTGAAGGAACAGCGATATATTTCCAAGTCAGGATGGTGAGTGGCTTGGAGGGGAACTTGGAGGTGGTGATGTTCCCATATGTCTGATGCCTTGTACTTCTAGATGGAAGTGGTTGTGGGTTTGGAAGGTGCTGTCTGAGGATTTTTGGTGAATTTCTGCAGTGCACCTTGTAGATGGTACACACTGCTGCTACAGAGTGTCAGTGGTAAAGGGAGTGGATGTTTGTGGATGTAGTGCCAATCAAGCGGGCTGCTTTGTCCTGGATGGTGTCAAGCTTCCTGAGTGTTGATGGAGCTGCACCCATCCAGGCAAGTGGGGAGTATTCCATCACCCTCCTGACTTGTGCCTTGTAGATGATGGACAGGCTTTGAGGAGTCAGGAGGTGAGTTACTCCCTGCAGTATTCCTAGCTTCTGGTCTGCTCTTGTAGCCAGTGTTTATGTAGTGAGTCCAGTCGATTTCTGGTCAACGATAACACCTAGGATGTCGATAGTGGGGGAATTCAGTGATGGTAACACCATTGAATGTCATGGGACGGTGTGGCTCACTAGCATTCATGGCACAGCTAAGAAATAAAATTAGGATAAAGACTCACAGATCAGAGGCTTGCAACATGCTCCAACTCAACTGATTTCTAATTCAGTTTCACTGAAGGCGCATTGCTTAGGATATGATAAACAGAAAAATTATACTGAAGTCCAACTTGAGTTTCATCTTTATATAAATGTGTTGCATACTAAATCTAGATTTTCTTTCTTCAGTCAAACAAATCGTGCATTTGAACTTGATGCTGAGAGATATTTCAGGGAGAAAGATATTAACATGACAGAAGCCTAAAATTAATAGGCGTGGGGTCAAATATAGGTTAGTCTGGAGGGATGGCTGTTCCTTCTCGAAAATAGTGCTACTAAACAAGTCTTCGATAGTTGCATGGCTTTTTAAAAATTCTATAAACGGGGCACCACAACCTAGCTGATATCAGTCTCATTTAACAACTTTAGATGCAGTTTTCAGCATCACTGAACAACAAACAGAAGCCAAAAAAACCTGGCAGGTTTTCCATAACGAGTACTGAAATTACCTGTGGGATGCAGCTGTTGTTCCAAGTGAACTCTGCTAAACATCATCGTGGTGTATTTACTCACTAAACCATTGGGAGGAACTCGTCTTCCCATTAGATAAAAGCAGTTAAATAACAACATACCCTAAAATGGACAACGAATGGTTGCAGACAAAACAAGTAATTTGAATGAACAACTTAAATTTCTCATTACCATCTCCAACCACTTGCTTTTGAACACGACTTACCCATGAGGTCAGCAAATCCACCAACTGGTAAGCGGCATGTTCCTGTGACAAACTGCAACAGACGCATTCGCTTCTCGTTGTCCATTTCTTTCACAACCTAAGCAAACAGTGCCACTAAGTTAAGACCGTTATTCACAAAAATTAATTTGTGCAGCACACACGCTTCTCTGCTGGTTTACTTTCTCTTGCTACAAGAAATAGAAGACAAGTAAATTCCACCAACATTAACACTGCAATGAGGAATATAATTCCCTTCAAACTAAAGATTTTGCTTTTTGGAATTTGAGCAGATGTAGTTTGTTAAAGGTAAATTGCTACTGACCAATCACATTGCAATTTTTGATGCTGTAACCAATGTAGCTGGTACTATATACAGGGAGGTGTAAGGGTAGTTTTTTAAAAAAATTTATTTCCGGGAAGAGGACGTCGCTGGCTAGGCCAGCATTTGTTGCCATCCCTAATTGCCCAAAGGACAGTTTACAAGTCAATCACAAAGCTGTGGATTTGGAGTCCATTACGTCTGACCTGGGGTAAAGGAGACAGTCTCCTTCCCTAAAGGACATTAGTAGTGGAACCTGGGGCTATACATTCACAACACCTTGGAGGAGCAGGACAAAATGATAAGGCAGTTAAAGAAGCTGATGTTGTAAAGGTTGTGTTAGTTGAGTGTGCGTATGTGGATGTTTGAGTAATGATTAACAGAAGCTGGGAAATTAACTGGCAGAAGATTAAGGCACATATAATATGCACAGTCTAGTGACCCCGCCACTGTTCCAGAAGATCTCGGATATGTCCCATCTATCAGACAGAATGTCATAATATGTTTGAACAGGTTGATTAAAAATATTTTATAGGATCTGTTTCCACCCAAGAGCGACTGGTCTGTGGCAGAGAAAGGTGACCTCCACTTATGCTATATGGAGCATAGCAAAAAACCCTTTGTGGAAGATAGATCACTCCTGCTTCATCTTTTAACAGATGCAGGCTCATTAGATTAACGAAGAACACATATGAGACATTGTTCATGATTTCCTTTTTATTGTGTTCAATCTCTACAAATTAATAATTTGGCCTCAACTGGAATATTGTACTCAACTGTACAATTCTGGAACCATACTTCAGGAAGATGTCAAGGCTTTGAAGAGAGTATTCAGGAGTATGACATCCTGGAAAAGAAGCTTCAGTCATGTGAACAGATCACAGAAATTGGACTTGCTGTCTTCACAACACAGAAGGTTAAGAGGAGATCTAATAAAAGGAACTTGAAATTGTGGGTTTAGATAGAGGAAATAAGGAATCTGCCACTTCTGCTACGTGGCTCAGGATTTAAAATAATTGGCAAAAGAACCAAATAGAAACTTAGGGCCAATTATATCATTTACAGTACTACAATGATTTGGAGTGCACTAGCTGAAAGGGTGGTGAAATCAGATCCCATATAAGCTTCCAAGAGATAACTGGACATGCATGCAAAAAGGGCTAATTTTCAGCATTAGACGATTTGGCAAAGATTAGTAGCAAGCTAGATAATTGGGAGAGTTTTAAAAACTAATAGAAGACAGCCAAAAAAAGGGAAGCTGGAAAACTTTGGGAGTAAATTTGCAAGTAATATCAAGACAGACAGCGAGAGCTTCTTGAATTATAAAAAGGAAGACAGAAACCCAATTGAACCTAGGCCCCTTAGAGAATGAAGTTGGGGAAATCATAATGCGGAATCAGGAAATGGTAGGAGAATTGAATAAACTCTTCGCATCAGGTCTTCACAATAGAAATCATTATCATTTCAAAAAAAAAAAAAATCGAGAGGCAAAAGGTAAGAGGGAGGAGGTAAGTATAATAACTATTACAAGAAAACTTGTTAGGGAAACTAATGGGGAAATTAAAGACTGACAAGTCGCCTGGACCTGACTGAATGCATTCTACAATATTTTAAAAAGTAGCTACCAAGATAGTGGGTGCACTGGTATTATCTTCTAGGGATCCTTAAATTTTGGAAGCGTCCCAGAGGATTTGAAAACTGCTGATATAACACCTTTATTTAAAACGGGAAGGAGACGAGAAAACAGATAAAGGTAGGCCAGT
Source organism: Rhincodon typus (assembly GCF_021869965.1). Lineage (NCBI taxonomy): Eukaryota > Metazoa > Chordata > Chondrichthyes > Orectolobiformes > Rhincodontidae > Rhincodon > Rhincodon typus. Next base: position 9,514,694 of record NC_063350.1, read on the forward strand.
CAGTTTAACTTCACTTATTGGGAAAACTAAAATTTCATAAAGGCTATTATAAAGGAAGTAACAGCAGAGCACTTCGAAATCCACGATATGATCAAGCAGAGTTAGCATGGCTTACGAACGGGAATATCATGTCTGACAAATAGAACAGAATTCTTTGAGGTAACAAGCAGGATAAAGGAGAAGCAGTGGATATAATATGTGTAGATTTTTCAGGAGGAGTTTGTTAAGGTACCATACATCAGGCTGGTTATGAAAGGAGCCCATGGCGTTGGAGGTTGTATCTTAGTATGGATAGAGGATTGACTATCTAATAGCAGACAGAGTTGAGATAAGGAGGCATTTTTAGGGTGGTAACCTGTAACTAGCAGAGTGCCACAGAGACCAGTGCAGCAGCCACAATAATTTACAATATATGTTGATGACTTGGATGAGGAAAGTGAATGCACTACAGCCAAGTTTACGGATGACATAAAAATAGATGGTAAGGCAAATGGTGAGGATGACACAGAATCTGCAGGGGATATAGACAAGGTAAGGAAACAGGCAAAAATCTGGCAGATTAAATGGGAGGAAATGTGAGGTTATGCACTTTGGCAGGAAGAATAGGGGAGATAGATATTACTTAAATGGAGAAAGACTGAAGAAAGCTTCAGAACAGCAGGATTTGGGGGCCTTCGTACAAAAATCACAAAAAACTAGCTTCCAAATTCAATGGCTAAAAAAAAAGGCGAATGGAATGTTGGCCTTCATATCAAAGTGAATGGAGTATAAATGTTGGAGATTTTGCTGAAACCATATAAGCACTAGTCAGATCACAGCTAGAATACGGTGAATAGTTTTAAACCTGTTAACTAAGGAGAAACATACTGGAATGAGGCAGTGCAGAAAGGTTCACGAGACTGATACCAGGTATGGAGAGAGTGGCTTGGGTCTGTACTCATTGGTATTTAGAAGAACGAGAAGCAATTTTATTGAAATATAAAAGGGTCTTAGGGTAGGTGTGGAAAGATTGTTTCTCCCTGTGGGAAAGTCTAGGACCTGAGGGCATCATCTCGGAATATTGGATTGCACATTTAAGACCAAGATGAGGAGGAATTTCTTCTCTCAGAGGGCTGTGAATTTGTTGAATTCTTAACTGCAGAGGACTGTCAAGTCTGGATGCTTAAAAGGCTGAAATAGACAGATATTTAATCGCCAAGGGAACCAGGTGTTATGAGGAAAAGGCAGGAAAGTGGAGTTGAAGGGTATAAGATTCGTCGTGATCTCACTGAAAGGCAGAGCAGGCTCTTTCTGCTCCTAAATCTTATGGTAACAGCAAAGAAAAGTGAGGCTTGGTGTCAAATTGCACAGCTCCTTCAACAGCTGGTACAAGCATTACCCCTTTGTATTCATATGATTACATAAACACTGACAATGCAGTATTGATTTTCTATGCATTATCCCCTAGGGGTTCTTAAATCATGTACTGTGATATGGAGCTAGAATCATTTACAGGACACAACAGATAAAGGAATGTCAGGATTTCTTTCTTGAAGCTCAAAAGTAAAAGAATGAAGGCATCTCATGGGATAATAATGCTGTTATTGCTGATTGACATGCACTGTGATAGTGAGAGCATATAGTAATTTAGAAATAGACATCTCTTTTTAAAATAAATATCTAGGGAAATACTCTTACAATAGGATCACCTGAGTATATTGTGAAGAATGCAGAGCCCTTACCCACCTGCCAAAACCAGACCACTTGTTTGCTGTTTCGAGTATAGTTGCGATAGATTGCATTTCTCTGCCAATCATTCAAGTCTATCTCTTGCATTCCACAAAGAAGTACCTGTAAAGATTTGAGCATAATTAAGAATGCCTTAACCCAAGACTAAGGAGAAGAAAAATACTGGCAGAAAGAAGAGAAACAACATTTTAGTGGTTGCTCACAATGCAGACATTGTCCAGGTATTCACAAATGTGACCGGAACTTTTCAAAGTGAATAAATAGTTCAAAGATAAATGTCTGCAAAAAGCAAGGAAGGCAGCAAAATGGAAGAGTAGCTCTTTCGGAGAACTGGCACAGTAATGGCAGGTCGAAAAGCTACAGCAGACCTGTAAAATATTTCGGTTCCTAAGAGGGATATGCAGTATAATGTAATGGCATTTAACAAGGCCATCTCATTATAGCAATCTTCAGAGCTGCTTCACACCACATGGGGGCAAAAAGGGTCCCCTCCCCAAAAACTGATACAAACCCCTTCCAGTCACATCTTCCAAAAATGTTCTTGGGTCACTGGCAGAAATGATACAGGGGCAACTTAAAAGGCAAATCCTAATATTAACATTGACTTTTGGCAATTCTAAACAAGGTCGCATCTAAAACTAAACATGTGAAGAAATCCAAATGTTGACGTCAGATTAAATGGCAAGAAATGAAGTTCAGATCAAGCTGACACAGATGTTGAAATAAAGAGAGATGGAATACATTTTTTAAAGGAGATAGATCTAAAGAAGAAACTGATGCATTAAAACTCTGAAAAGCAACTTAAATAACATAGCACTCTTCTAAAATGCAGTTAAAGTTTGAGAAATAAATAAAAATACAGCTGACAAATAAACAGCAGCTCTCAAAGAATGCTACACATCTGAGTTAAATAAATACCATTATGCAAAATGGATATTCTGAAACAGATGATTGCCTTCAGAGTTAATATCAAATTGAATACAGAAAATGACAGCATAGTTTATAAATGGTAGGTGCTGGCTTTGCATAGCTCGTTTGCAGTCCAGTGGCCTTCACTTGTTCAATGCTTCATTGAAATGCCCCTCTCAAACCAGGAAGGGATCGACAGAAAAAAAAAAGGTGGATAACCACTGGTCACTGTCACCATGTCACCACTAGCTGGCTAAACAGAAGAATGAAATAGAAAGTACTCAACAAATTACAATACCTCCAATTCTTTGGCATCGAATGACTGAAGATAGTGTAGAGGAAGCACTTCATTAAATCCCTCTAAGAATGCCTGTGTCTGTTCTTCAACTCCTCGTGATAGTCTCCAATCAGCTACAAGCCTATACAGTTCAAACCACTTGTATTAATAACTTATTGAAATATTATCTGCCTCCAGCCCTGTTTACAATTCTGCAGACCCTCGCTTTAAGTTGTCCGGTTTTAAGTTATTTCAATTTAATGTCCATCAGTTAATGTAGCAGAATTTTGTTTCATGCCTTAAGTATCATTTTAATGCTGCTGTGTGTTGGGTGCGATATGGGAACCTGTGATCCAAAATAGTACTGATTGTAACAGGTTCTCCTGGTTACTCGACCTCATTGGTTGCTGGCTGACTCTCCCAGTCCCCATTCTTCCTGCTCCCCGACTGTCTGCGTCGCCACTTCTCCAACTTCTGGCTTACCTCTGCAACCTGGCAATTTAAAAGCTCATCCCTAAACTACTGTGGACTGCAAGGGTTCAGGGGTCAACCAGTGACAGAAAACATGGAGGTTTGTTTTAGCTTTGTTTCAGTTTTGTTTCTGAGAGAAAGATCTGACCAGTTTTTACATAGGCTTTAATGGGGAATATTAAGTGAAACCATGTTAAGTAAATCAATGTTTCAGCAACACATCTACAACGTTAAGCAAGGATTTAATCTGCAGTAAATACAAGAACCCATGCTTAAGTTTTACAATTTACGCAATTTGTCGTGTCAGCAAATATTATTTAGATGTTGGTTAGCATAACACAGTGGTGTCACTTGGAATATGATAAAACGAATTTAAGACATGAAATGCTCAAATGTAGCTAACATTTGAAGACATTCCCTTCGTCTTACCCAATATATTCTTCTTTGTTTTCTTCAGTCACCAATATATTGTTGCCATCAGGTTTCAGTTCGTGGGTTTGTATTTCACCCAATATTTCCTTGTCTACTGAGAAATACATTTCCAGACCACACTCTTCTAGGTTGTTTTCTCTAGAAATAATTTTTTCCCATTAGTTACAATTATGAAAAAAAATTAAAAACTAATTTTGCATTGGGTAAACTTCAAATGCAAACTGCTTAAAATGAACCAGCTAATTCAAACATTCTGAATATTCACTGTGAAGGATGTGAAAAGTTTCTGATCTTGGCTGGAAGATCACTGCAGGACAAGGGTTGAAGAAAATATTGTGGTATGAATCTGACTTTTACCAAGAATCTTAAGAGCCTCTCCTTCATTTAGCTTTATCAATTCATGCCCCCACTGCAACACTCCTGCAGCAAAGTCAGTAATCAATGCAGCACCATGTTGCATTAAAATTCTGAAAAACAACTTAAATAACATAGCACTCTGCTAAAATGCAGTTAAAGTTTGAGAAATAAATAAAAATACAGCTGACAAATAAACTGCAGCTCTCAAAGAATGCTACACATCAGAGTTAAATAAATACCATTATGCAAAATGGATACTCTGGAACAGATGAGAGATAATAGGAACGCTGATACTGGAGAATCTGAGATAACAAGGTGTAGAGCTGGATGAACACAACAGGCCAAGCAACATCAGAGGAGCAGGAAAGCTGACTTTTCGGGTCTAGACCCTTCAGAAATTTCTGAAGAAGGGTCCAGACCCGAAACGTCAGCTTTCCTGCTCCGCTCATCCAGCTCTACACCTTGTTATCTCTTTTATTCTGGAACAGATGATTGCCTTCAATTTTGTTCTTCTTTCACGAGACATGGCCTTTAGCATTCTTGAATGGAGTAGCTTGCTGGGCTACTTCAGACAGCAGTTAAGAATCAGATTACAATTGTTCTAGAGTCACAAGTAAGCTAAACAAAGAAAGGATGAATACAGTTCCCACCAGCTGCTAAATTGGGATTTGTACCCATGTTTTATGTTGGACCACGAGACGACATTCCATCTAAAAGTGCTTTTTTTATTCCCACTGCTTGTACCTCCGAGGTCTGTGACCAGTGATTTCTACATGCGCAAGTCAATGTATCAGCACGTCAAGTGGCAGCGCCAGATTTCCTAGTGGCTGCACAGCTTAGACAGAATGTTAACTTTGGATCCACAACACCACCAATTCCCCAAATTACAATGCAAGGACAGAAGGAAGAGAAAAACAAGGGAAGAATCAGAATCTGAATACTAGCCTATCATAAATTCTGAACATTCATCAACAGTGAATAGCTTTTACCATTTGGCAACTGGGCTTATAGAACTGCCCCAGGGTAATACTCTCCGTTCTAAAGGCAGCATATAAATCAATGTATTTCTTAAATGAGGAAAGCAAAGGCTGGAAAGCACATTCTTGCACTTTTAGCAGTTAGTGTCAGGATCTGGTACAGCCTTGTTTAGAACAACCATGATGCAAAGTCCTGCTGGTGAACAAACTTAACCCAAGGTCAGAAAAACACCACTTTCTCAACTTTTGTTTTGCCTGTCAATTGCATAATGGGTCAAGTATTGTACTGTACCAAAACTGTACTCAACATTTCCCTATTCCAGCATCACTGTATGGCCTATTTGTGACCTATTCCTCTGAGGAACCAATATTCTGCACAAATTGAAGCACATTTCTTGATGTAACATAATTTCCTATTCATAAGGTAGTGTTGGCTATGCTTAATCACACCATTTTCTGTTTTATCTTTATCTTATTTTATCTTTCTTATTATGCATTAGAATGCACAAAGTAATTTTTAAAGGTAGCAATTTTTGTCCAAGTAAATTTTCACACTGACATGACATAACCAATATTGTACATATCAAAATGTTAAGAACTGCCAACATTTACTTGTAAAGCTGTGATCAAAAAACAAACCAAGATTGAAAACCAACAAAAGCTTCAATAATCAGACACCTTAAGAGTAGCCTGCATTTTTCAACTTGCAATGGTCAAAATCAATTAGCCATACATGATCTGTATAAACTAAGCAGCGGGCATGCCTAATGTTTCTTCACTCGTATTGGAGAAAAAAATACAGAAGATGGAATGATACTTAGAAAATGGTGTGATTAAGCATAGCCAACACTACCTTATGAATAGGAAATTATGTTACATCAAGTAGCAGTGACTCTCAAAGTGGACAGAGGGAAACTGGTAGCTATGGTATCTTCAGATGTCCAAATGTAATATTATAAGGAGCCAAATCAAAGAGCACATGGTGTGGAGATTAACAAACAAAACATGGCTAAAGATTTGATTAGCTTACAGGAAACAGAGTAAGGACAAGAAACTTCTTTGGGTTGACAGGCATGGGCCACTACTAGTTTCTCAACTATTTATAATACATATTCGTAGTTTGGATGGCAGGACTGAACATATGGGAGCAAAGTTTGCTGATGACACCAAAGGAGGTAGGAAAGTAAAGTTGCCAAGATGAGGTACAGAGGTCGACAAAGGGTTACAACAAGGTGAATAGGTAGAAGTTGGGAAATAGGGTATAATGTAGGAGGTTGTAAACTTTTCACTTTGGCAGGAAGAACAGAATAGCAGAACTTCTTGGTACAGAGGGATCAGAGTGTCCTGGTACACAACTTTTAAAATTAAGTATGCAGGTGGAGCAAGTGATGAGGAAGCAGGATGGAATGTTGTTTATCGTAAGAAGAATGCAATATCCAAGTCAAAGCTTTACAGCAGCCCTACAGGCTAGGAGGACTCTGTACAATTCTAGATTCCTTTGAAAATAGGATATAGTTTTGTTGGACACAGTTCAGGGAAAGTTAACTTCTCACATTCCCAGAACAAAGGATTTATGAGGAAAGGTTGAACAGGTTGGCCCCGTAAGCACTGAAGTTTAGAAGAATGAAAGGTGACCTTATTGAGATCTGATCCTGAGGGAACTTGATAGGGTGGACAATGTGAGGATGTTTGCTCATGTGGAGAAGACTAAAACTAGGGGACATTAAGACTCAAATTAAGAATAAGAGGTCCCTGTGTTTAGATTCAAAGGTGAAGTGGACCTTTGTCTCCCAGAAAGGCTGGGTCATTCAGAATATTGGCAAGGCTAAGTTAGATTGGTTTTGATAAAGAAGAGAATCAAGGGTTCTAGTGTGTTGACAGGAAAGTGCAGTTGAGATCAGCCATGCTCTTGTCGAAGGTCCCAACGGCGGCCAACTGCTCTTCAATCCTTTTGGAGATGTAGTGGACAGCGAAGAAGATTATCTCACAGCACAACAGGATCTTGATCAGATAGGCCAATGGGCTGAAGTGTGGCAGATGGAGCTTAATGTAGATAAACGCAAGGTGCTGCATTTTGGAAAGGCAAATCAGGGCAGGACTTAATGGTAAGGTCCTGGGGAGTGTTGCTGAACAAAGACTTTGGACTGCAAGTTCATAGTTCCTTGAAAGCAGAGTCGCAGGTAGACAGGATAGTGTAGAAGGCGTTTGGTATGGTTGTCTTTATAGGTCAGTGCATTGAGTATAGGAGTTGGGAGGACATGTTGCAGCTGTACAGACATTATTCCAACAGTGACTGAACCATTGTGTGCAATTCTGGTCTCCCTGCTATAGGAAAGATGTTGTGAAACTAGAAAGGGTTCAAAAAAGATTTACAAGGATATTGCCAGGGTTGGAGGGCTTCAGCTATAGGGAGAAGTTGAACGGACTGGGGCTATTTTCCCTCGAGCATTGGAGGCTGAGGGGTGACCTTACAGAGGTTTATAAAATCATGAGGGGCATGGACAGGGTGAATAGTCAAGGTGTTTTCCCCAAGGTAGGGGATCCAAGACTAGAGGGCATAGGTTTAAGATGAGAGGGAAAAGATTTAAGAGAGACTTATGGGGCAACTTTTTCCATACAGAGGGTGGTGCGAATATAGAATGAGCTGCCGGAGGAAGTGGAGGAGGCTGGTACAATTACAACATTTAAAAAGGCATCTGGATAGGTATATGAATAGGAAGGGTTTACAGGGTTATGAGCCAAACGCGACAAATGGGTCTAGGTTAATTTAAGATATCTGGTCGGCATGGACAAGTTGGACCAAAGGGTCTGGTTTCCATGCTGTACATGTCTATGAGTGAAAAGGGAAATCCAAGGGGGAGCAACGTTTTCCATTAATTGCATACAACCACACAGCAACCCGAAGGGCACCCAGTGGGTTACTCACAAGTTGTCCCTTTAGGTTAGCATGTGTGGCTGTACAAGCATTCAAAAGAAACTGTACACAAAACAGAAAGCTGCATGCAACAAAGATAACTTAAACAACTGGTTTGGGGATTGAACATCCCATGAAAGTTCTGCATTTTTACAAAAACATTATGCACTCATATTCCAATTCACAATTACAAAGTGTTTGATCAAGGATAGAAAAAGTGACATCTGGATTTCCAACAGACCAATAATTTCTCCAGTACCTATCTACACAATTAATCTCATACATCCTACTCTGCTCCAACTGAAAGGCACATTATCTACCAGCTACCCACCCAAATTTTCCAAATCCAGTTCACAGAAACACAATATCTCAAAAAGGCCAGAATCATTGTCAACAGCATTTGGAATGCATCAAAGAGTGATGACCGGAGATCAATTCCATCAGTAGATGGCTTTTAAACAGAAAAAAGATGGAGGACTAGGGTTCAGTTTGCATTTGATCATTAGCTACCCACCACTAACATCCTATTCTATAAGGCACACAGTGGATTGCAGCCTCGCGTGACTGTTTGTGTGAAGTTTGCATTTTCTCCTCATGTCTGCATGGGTTTCCTCTGGGTGCTGCAGTTCCCTCCCACAGTTCAAAGATGTGCAGGTCAGGTGGACTGGCCATGCTAATAAGTTGCCCACAGTGTCCAGGGATGTGCAGGCTAAGTGAGTTTGTCATGGGAAATGCAGGGTTACAAGGATAGGGTAGGGGAGTGGGTCTGGATGGGATGCTCTTCAGAGGGTTGGGGTGGACCTGATGGGCTGAATGGCCTGCTTCCACACGGTAGGGATTCTATGTCTATGTCAGCACTACTGCCCCCCAGCAAAAAAAAACTGATTGTTCCAAGTATTATGCCAACTACGTGCTGGTTCAGTTAATTAGATTGGAAACATTTAAGCAAAGTGGTTTTAAAATAGAAAATATACAGCTTTCTTGCATCATGAGGTATTAAGTTTCATAAACGATAAGTACCAGACCAAAGGAAAAGGGACATTTTATTGGCAAGATCAAACGGACTAGTTGCTGCCTCCTCCTTCAAACATGCTATTATTCTATGTTTTATTGCTTTGTTTTACTTTAATTGCATAGGCATTACTAGGAAAAGCTTGCAATCAACTCTGAAAATAAAATAAAAATACATACCTGATCCAAATGAGGGAGTTATAAAATTCTGGATCAATAGATTCCAAGTCTTTGGTTACAATGGGTTTGCTCAGCATACGTTTGTAAAATGGGAGAGAAAATCCAGTGTCAATAAATTTTCCATGAAACAGAGCCTGTCATGAAAAGGAAAAAGCAATGTGAAATCTAAACTGGTTTCTAGAAATTCTCTCACTCTCACACAGACTCACATACACAGTGTTCACTGCTGACACATACCATGTGAGTATATCAGCTGAACTGACAAGTCCTAGGGCAGCTCAGATTACAGTGAAAAGTACAGTCCTCCACTGAAATATGTTGAGATGTGAGATAAATTTCTACAGTCAGGGCACATTGTAGTGGTGACAATAATATGGAAATGTAAAATAAGAACTGCAAATGTAAGTTTGTCTGTACTTGCAGTGTTCAATATTTTAATTATCATTGAGAAAACCAAGAATGTGATGATGTTTATGTCAAGTGTTAATGTTAACTGTGCCATTGCAGATATATCTATAGCAGTGGAATGTTTTATGGATCATAATTTTGTAGATAATTTGTTTCTTGCAGATAAAGTTATTCAATCTCATTACTTTTACGGAATTATCAGTGTAGGGCTGTCAACAAGACGCTGTAGAAGGCACCTGATTACTGAAGACGTTTGGGCTAGTGGAAAACACAAGGAAAGTGAGACGATGTAATTGTTTAACTAAAATGCAAGGTAGAATGTATTATGTAACTTCAAAATATTAGTCGACATCACTTGGTAAATTTAATTCTCAAAATGTGTAAATTACACTAATTGTAATTTCAAGACAAAGAAATTTCAGTCAAAGTGGCTAACTGATTAAAGATGACAGTTAACCATACCTACATACAATAAACAGTACAGAAATAGGTTACTTGGCCCACACAGACAATAAACACTCATCTTCCCTCAACCTCGCTCTCATTTTTACTCATCCAGCTTTATCAGCATTACTATCTATTCTTGCTTTCTCATCTGTTTCTCTAGCCTCTGAACTTTACCTCAACCATTACCCCAGTATCCAGCTGCACAATTTTTCAATTCCCATGATAAAGACATTTCTTCTGAATTCACAATTGATTGTTTAGTGACAAGTTTATATTTACTGCCTTTGGTTTTGCTCTTCCCACAAGGGGGCACATTCTTTCAGTACCTACTCCACTAAAATCTTGCATTAGTTTAAATACCTCTGGCAGATTAACCTCCCAACCCAGCCTTTCATTTTCAAGAGATCCAAACCTATTCATCTGACAAGTGCAGGGTCAGTTTGGGTACCATCATTGTAAATCTTCTTTATCCCCCCCATTCCCTCCTATGTCTCTTCATTTGTCTTATAACATGGCAACCATAATTGTTAACAGCATTCCAAAAGTCGTTTACACAAAGATTCCACACAGATTTTGCTTAACGTCTTGACTTTTCAATTCTAGTCCTCTGGAAATAAACCACGATGCTTTGTTATTTTTTAAAATAGTGTAATTAACTTATATTGCTACTTTAATGATTTGTGTATTTGCATTCAAAACATCCCTTTGCACCTCTAATTCATTGAGATCTTGATTGTTCCAGTAATGTGGTATCCTTAATTTTCTTACCATGCAATGCCTCATTCACTAATGTTGAAATTCATTTGCCAAGTGTATGCCCACTTTGCAAGTTTACGAATGCCTTCCTGTAATTTGTTACAGCCTTCCTCAGCTTACCCCAACTTGCTGTCATCCATGACTTTAGAAATTTTGTTGACTCTAAATTGTTAATAAAGCTTGTGAACTGTGGTCCCAGATTGATCTTTGGGGAACCCCCCTTCTTCCATACTTTGTTCTGCTTTTAGTCTAGAAGCCAGTTACTTATCCATTCTGCTAGTCCCTGTACACTCTGACCTTATTCATCTATTGATAATTGTTTAGAAATCTAGATGGTACATACTACTCTGCTCCTGTCTATGTTCTCTGTTACCTCCTCAAAAATTCAGTGAGATTGGTCAAATAAGACAATCACTCGTGAAACGAATGCAGATTAATTATATTTTGGGCTTCTACAGATTTGCCATTTTCATCTTTAACATGCACTCATTATACTTCCCACCACAAGTTGACTGAGCATAGTTTCTTGGACATTCTAGAGTCCCACTTAAAGATAAGAAATAGATTAGTTATTTACCAGTCCTTTTGCACAACATATTTTTCCTACTAGAAATTGTTAAATACCCACCTATGTCTCTGCTACCTCCTCCCTTGATTTCTTTTACAACAACATGCATATACAATTCGCCAGAAATAGTAGGAACTGCAGATGCTGGAAAATCTGAGATAACAAGGTGTAGAGCTGGATGAACACAGCAGGCCAAGCAGCATCATAGGAGCAGGAAGGCCGACGTTTCGGGCCTAGACCCTTC
>NC_063350.1:9526772-9527677 GCF_021869965.1 Rhincodon typus
TGGCCTGCTGTGTTCATCCAGCTCTACACCTTGTTATCTTATACAATTCACCAGACAGCTTCATTTTATCAAGTTAGTTAATTTAATATTTCTCTATTTTAAATGCAGGTGATTGTTTTTAATCCCAGCTTTGGAGATATTATCCAGCTGATAAGCCTCCCTACTAAATACTGAAGCAAAGCAATGATTAATTTCTGCCACTGACAATCCACGTACTTGCAAAAACTGTAAAACTTGTTGCTTTAGCTAAATTTCTGGTTAACATCTCATTACAGTTCACAAGTGCCAAATGCTTTACTACATAAAACTAAATCAACAGGATCTGGTTGACTTTTAAGATTTACATAAGATCGAACCAGCTTTAAACTGTATACAGGACTTAAAAGAGCAATAAAGTTAAGGCTCAAGTAAATCCTGGAACATACCATGGCTATGAACCGACCTATGAACCGGAAGTACTTCAGATGGTCTGGGTTGATGTAAGATGCTGGGTTTATTTGCAAGCAATAATTTTCCTTCCCAGCATACTCAAAGAGGCAATACATGGGGTTCAAAACTTCATGGGAAAGTAGAAAGAACCATTCTCTATTAAAAAAAATACACGGATATTAGATAACACTGGTAGCAAGACTTCAGCCATTCTCAACATACAATCTGACCCATTTTTAAAGCCAAGTCACTGGACCAAAAAGAACTGTGCTTGACCAAGTAGTAGTCAAAATTCATTAAATATTCTACAACAGCCATGAAACATTCACTGCAAGATTTCCAAACTACATTGCATGGGTAAACATTTGTTTGCTTTATTTTAAACATGACAAGATGTTTTAACTTGAATTGAGATGAGTTATTTGTACAGTCAGAACATTTGCTAATCATGTTTCATTATTTTCAGTAACTTATAG
>NC_063350.1:9528177-9565831 GCF_021869965.1 Rhincodon typus
TTTCCCGCAACTCATCCCTCACACCCCCTCCACGCAATAACAACCAAAACAGAATCCCCCTCGTCCTCACGTACCACCCCACCAACCTCCGGATCCAACGCATCATCCTCCGACACTTCTGCCATCTGAAATCTGACCCCACCACCAAAGACATTTTTCCCTCCCCACCCTTATCTGCTTTCCGGAGGGACCACTCTCTCCGGGACTCCCTTGTCCGTTCCACACTCCCCTCCAGTCCCACCACATCCGGCACTTTTCCCTGCAACCGCAGGAAGTGCTACACCTCACCCCCATCCCAGGCCCCAAGAAGACTTTCCACATCAAGCAGATGTTCACCTGCACATCTGGTAATGTGGTATACTGCATCCGCTGTTCCTCTACATCGGGGAAACCAAGCGGAGGCTTGGGGATCGCTTTGCAGAACACCTATGCTCGGTTCGCACTAAACAACTGCACCTCCCAGTCGCGAACCATTTCAACTCCCCCCTCCCATTCCTCAGACGACATGTCCATCCTGGGCTTCCTGCAGTGGCACAACGATGCTACCCAAAAGTTGCAGGAACAGCAACTCATATTCCACTTGGGAACGCCGCAGCCCAATGGTATCAATGTGGACTTCACAAGTTTCAAAATCTCCCCTCCCCCTACCGCATCCCACAACCAGCCCAGCTCGTCCCTTCCTCCCTAACCTGTCCTTCCTCTCACCTATCCCCTCCTCCTACCTACTAACCTCATTCCGCCTCCCTGGACTGACCTATTTCCTCCCTACCTCCCCACGTACACTCATCTCTACTGGCTCCATCCCCACCTCGTTGACCTGTCTGTCTCCTCTCCACCTATCTTCTCCTCTATCCATCTTCTATCCGCCTCCCCCTCTCTCCCTATTTATTTCAGAACCCCCTTCCCCTCCCCCATTTCTGAAGAAGGGTCTAGGCCTGAAACGTCAGCCTTCCTGCTCCTCTGATGCTGCTTGGCCTGCTGTGTTCATCCAGCTCTGCACCTTGTTATCCAAAATAGTGTACTTATTTTTGAGGGGAATAGCCACAAGGGATTCCTGCACTCTCTGCCTTACTCCTTTTGCCTTTCTTGGTGGTCACCCAGCTACTCTCTGCCTGCACCTTACTTGTGACCACCTCACTAAAACTCTTATCATCTCGGATGATCCTGAGTGCATCCAGCTCCAGCTCCCTAATACTGTCTCCCAGGAGCTGCAGCTGGGTGCACTTCCCACAGGTGTAGTCATCAGGGACATTGGAAGTTTCCCTGAGCTCCGACATCCTGCAGGAGGAGCATGTCACTGCCCTAAATACCATCTCAATTGCTCCAAGATTAAGAGGTAAGTTAAAAGGACTTTACCTGAGCTTACCTGTACTTGTTGCTGAGCTGCTGCTCATTAAGCCTATCGTGCCAATGCCTTCCTTCTCGCTCTGCTACCAACAAATTAGCATGTCTCTCACCCCTTTTTTGGTTACAGGAGGGAAGGAAACACTACATTGATGTAGTGTTTGGGGCTTAAGTAGTCCTTGATACCATAAATCAGACTCCTATATGAGACAGCAATAAGGATTCCGTCTCCCTCCCTCTTGGAGAAAGATATGACTAAAAATAAGAGATGGTGCTTGTGGCAGAGAGCGGTTTGACCCAAATAGTCAAAAATAAAATCTGTTTTTGGAAGGGGCAGGACCAGATTTTCCAGAGAGAACAAAAGACAAAGCTAACTCTTTTTTATAATTGTGGCTGGAGTCACTGGCAGATGAGTATCTAAATGAGTTATTAAACTTAGTCTGTAATGAAATTTTTACAGTTCTGATTTTTTTTTTAAAACCATCTTTCCCTGTAGTTTTAATCGTCTGGATTTGCCACCATACAAGAGCTTTGAGCAACTGAAGGAAAAGCTGTTGTTTGCAATTGAAGAAACTGAAGGTTTTGGACAAGAGTAACTACTGTATAATAATGTCGGGAGAGAGTATTGTGCTGTCATTTGAAAGAGATTCTGTAAAGGAGGAATGCATTACACTACCTGTGCTTTACTTTCCAGTAGACATCTGTTTATCCAGGCACGTCAGGGCTGTTTATTTGTTTTGGAAATCCTGTGAGGAATGGCTGAAAAGCGTTTGTCTTGCCTTTTGAAACTCTGTCTTTACAAGCTGGAGAACTTAATATAATGAGGAAATTGTACATGCTTAAATAGAATTAATATGCTGTAATGAACAGTTTAAAACTAGTACGTTCATTTCTGTTGTACATGTAGGAGCAGCCAGGCTGATATTCCACTTTAGACATAAGAATACAGTTGGCTGCTGTTGATAATGTAGAGATGGTTGGGAATGGGCTTCCTGAAATTAATAGCATCTTACAATTGGCGATGAGGCAGAGCTGGAATTACAGAGCTGCTCACCGTACATAGATTCCATTGTTGAGCTAAGAAACAAACCTAGATTGTGTATATCCCTCCTATACTTTTATTTCCCCATTTTTGTTTCCTGTTCGTACCATGTTAATTGTGTCCTCATGGCCCCCTGCAGCAGTCTCCTCTCTTCCACGTGCCCCCCACCCCACCTGCCCCTCAATTCAGTCCTTGTCTTTACTAAAAGATGTATTCATATTTCGTTTTAAAGATTAATTTAAGTGCATCTCAATGGATTAATTTAATTCAATTTTTTAATTTAAGCAAGTGCAGTGAACTTCAGGGAGTCCTTACCTTGTGGCAAAGTTGTTTTATTAAAGTTTTTTCCAGCATTATTGATACTTGAAAGATAGGTGCAGGCTACTGTTTGGTGAACAGATGTCTACTCTACCTTTGCACCTTGCATTAATTATCTTTTAAGCAGTCTGTTAGAAAACCTTGTGTCAGTAGTGCTCATTATCCCAGATATACTCTTCCTCCTCTGTACAAAGGGTAGCTAAAAAACAGAGGCTTTTGCCCTATATTTTTAAAGGACTGAGATATGTAGATCAATCATAGCTCTAGTTTTATAGAGCTTGATTGGAAAATATTTTTGTGTTATCTGTGCTGACACCTCTGATTCAGGAAGGACTGCTGTATAATAATATGTTTTGTTTTTGGTTAGAGGTTGAACTTTTCCCATGTGCACCCCACACCCCACACCCCTCCCCCCACCCCGGAACAACTTTGTATTCAACTTCTGAGGATGTTTTAAAGTGTCCCCACCCCACCCAATCCCCATATTCAGTTTGAACCTGTAGCACTCCAGGGCCACCTTGATCTATGTACTTCTTACCTTGTTTTTGCAAATAAATCGGTGTAAGTTTCCAAGATAGGCGAGGGACACAAAACAAAATTTAAAAAGTATAGTGGAATAGAATGGTAGTTTAAAAGAATAGTAACATTCAAAAGAACATTTTTAGTGAATAAGCACCCTGTATGACCAGGACCAGCTGTATAGAATTTTTTATAATCCTCTTTTGACCACTAGTGTTTGCTTCATATATCTATTTGTGAAAGGGTTTTACTTTGTAAAAACCTTCCCATAGCGGTCCCTGGATATGAGTTCTCAAATAGACCCATATCATTTGGGAGACTCCCTTTAATTGTCCTATCATTTCCCTGTTACTACTTAGTGTCCCGTTCTTACTCCCAATTTAGAATCTAGTGTTCATCCATTTGTGACCAAACGAAATGTAAGTGAATTTCGCTCAGGCTTTCTTTCTGGAAAAGAAAACAAATTTATAACTTAGCTGAGAAATCATCCCCAAAATCGCCTCCAGCTGTTTGGGCTACAGATTATATTTCTATTCCAAGTTTTTTTGTTTATAATCTAACTTGTTATAATTTATGCTGGTACCAACAAGGGTACAGTAAAGACCTCAGCCAAGAGGCTTGTTTCTGGTCACCATCTAATACGACCCTGTTGAAATTGTTGGGAGGTGCATTTGGGTGAGGACAACACTAAGCTTGGCAAAAAACACATTCTCTAAGCCAACACATGCGTTGCAGTTTGGGATGGTTGATGCCCATGGGTCTATACCCCAGAATAAGTTGGTGGTTTGAGGAAAGGACAAAGAAGAAAAGAATCTTATATTTCAACGGTATCGACTGTTAACTGAATAGACATAGCAAATTATTCAAGAGGCTTTGGTACAGATTAGTTTGAAAATTTGATTGCAACTTCCAAAGATTCACTAAGTCTGTCTATTCTGGGGCAGGTTTAGCCTTTTGCAATATAAAGCAAAAATAAGAAAGGTCTATGTGGTTTACTTCCAGCTATTGCCTATGGACTGAAATTCATAGTTGAAGTCACTCCATCAGGATCGAATATATAAAATAGTATATACTCTCTCGGTTACTCAGACTCCAACGTTTCTTCCCTGGTTGAATCATGTCAACCAGAAGTTGCTGCTGCAATAATCGGTTTATGCTGACTTTGTTACTCTTCACAGATTAACAATTTTGTTTAGCAGTTAACAAAACACTCTGGGATAGCAAGAGGCAATTCACCTGGAATCCTGCTGTCGATTAGTATTCTGTGAATCATGCTAGAAAGTGTTTGTTGAGATCTTTTGAGGGCTAGACTGAATCTGGTTTTGATGTACACCGTACTTGAATTGACCCTGAACGCCTGCTGTCTAAGCTCAGGTGAAGTCCAACTGTTTGGGTTAGAACTGGAGCTAGTGCAACTACTCCAGCAAGAGTCAGTACTTTCAGGATAGGGTGAGAAGACAATGAGGTGAGGACACTTGGCAACCTGACTTATTTTTAACACAACCTATTCTTAAGCTAAGATGTATTTGTAATATATTTTCAGGATTTATCAATAGATATTAATTATGTATATAGAGTATCAGAGTTTGGTAGTGTTTTGTTTTTTGCTAAAACCTGCCAATTTTAGAAAGTTTGGACTTCAGTTTGCATTTGTAAGTAATCACTGAGTTTCCAGTTTTAAGCTTGGTGTTGGAGCATCCCAGTTGCCATGTTAATAGATGCATGTTCCTGTTTAAACTATGGGAATTGGTAAGTCTCAAGTTTGTTAATCCATGTTGGAGTTGAGTACTTGGTCTTTGAACTTCTGCTAAGAGAGAAAATTCAGTACATGTTCCTGATTGTTCGTCCATTAAAATCCCATACTTGACAGTGCACACATGGCCTTTGGATGGGAGCAAGACCTGTACGTCCTCCACAGTTTGCAGTTTCCACACGTACACAGCACCTGTGGAACTATATGCCAGCATGAGTCAGCTTGAGAGTTAGCATTCTTAGTTTTAAAGCTATGCAAACTATGTGGAGGTTGCTTAAACAAACTTGGGAAAGCAAGGACTTATTACTGTACTACAGTTGGCCAGAATAGACCAATAGGCTTGCAATGAGAATTCCCTCATCGTCATCTAGCTAAACTGCATGTCAGGTATCTTGGTTTGAGTGTTCTTTGCTCTGGGGACCTCTTGTATCAAGCAAAACAGGTCTCCTCTCATTGATTTGTAACATTCTGTTAGATGGATGTTGGGAATGGATTTCAGTGCATGATTGTCACCTGAATGACCAGAAAGAATCTCATTTCAAGAGCTTGTATTGTCTTTGGTGAATCTGTTTTTATGAGATGCATGTCAGCTTGAATCCTTTGTGAGCCTATTAGCAGAAAGTATATTTTTCAGGTAGGAGAGGGAATCTCTGACTTGAGCAAAATGTTACAGCCCTTGTAAAAGCAGTTTTTGTTACTGTTTAACATAGTCTCGGTAATCTTGTGTGATTATTGATCACAATGGCTTGAATACTGATGATAATTGAACACCTGTAGTTTATTGCAACACAAATAATACATTTATCTCCCAGTAAATGTGAATAAACAATTGCAGGAAGATTTTGGGTTGCAAGGACTGTGCTGCACAACACTTCTGCTTTATTTTTGCTGTGTTCCTTGCCACTAGCTTGTTACAAGTACAGTTTCCTCTAAATAGATGAATGGCAGTCTTGCGTTGTGCATTTCCCTGGAGCTCTGCTGACCAACAAGTGGAAGCAAGATGGTAAAGAACTTTGTTCCAGTCCTGTTTGCTAACCTTCCTTCTCGCCATCCCTCGCTGTTTTCTTTGAAAAGCAATGTACTGTCCATGCTTTTCTCTGATGCATTCTTTTTGTTGTGCAGCCTCTAACTGAGTCTTAACTTTTAACGATGTAGTGTACAGATCCATTCAAACGGCGCCTCCCCCTAACCTTTTTCAGAAGCAAGAAATTTAACGCTTGTGTTAACAACAGCTTCCCTTGGTGTTTCTCTTTTTAGCCTAACCAGAAAACTGCAACCAAAAATCTACACTTCCATAGGATAATTTATTGATGTGTGTTAAAGCAAACTTACTGCAAAACGATGCTGCTTAACGCCATATCTTTTGAATTGTGGAGCAGGATGTGCTGATTCAGCTTCCGAAATGCTGATCAAGCAGCAGCCTAGATGTCGGTCTAAACTTTCTCAAATTAGTGGGAGGAAGTACTTTAGTTGACATTGATTATCACTAGGGGTTTAGACCCATCCGTTCCATCTTGATAACTCAATCCAGTCCCCACAAAGTAAGTTATTTTTTAAATGGAACTAAGATTAATACAATGCAAGAAACTAATTAACCATGACCACATTTCCCACATACCTTGTGTAAAATTGCTTTCCTACAATATTAGCACTTCTGGTTGGTTAATGTCTGCCTGACACATTTGGAATATTGGGGGTTATAACTGAGGCAGTCCTCCAGCTTTGCTGCAGGGGCAAGGGAAGCAAATTTTTCTGTCAGCTTTATAGGCTTGGTCAAAAACAGCATACACTTTGAGCATTTCATCAGAATTAAACTGTAATCTGTTTTCAACGGACACACAGGAAGCATAATATTTTTCTCATTCTGCTAAGTTAATCTACGTGAACGTAAATTGTGTTTAAAATCATGCCTTCCCCGTCCCCCCACCCATTTCTTACCATGCTTTGTCTGTGCAGCTCATTACATTGTCTTCCACCCACCTCCCCCACAAAAAAAACTTAAAGACGGTTTGTAAAGAGGCCGTGATTATAGCCGTCAATGATTCAGTTGATAAAGGATGCGCATGATTAATCATGGAGTGTACAATATTTGACTCCTGGTATTTGCCAAGTTTGCTGATTTTTGTTTTGTTGTTGTGCTGCCATAATTGTCCTCTGTATCCTGGCCAACAGAAATGCAAAATTGCCTGAAGGTGCTAAAACTTGAATGTGTATCCTGCTGAAATTGCATTTGATAGGGACTGAGTCCCTAAGAATGGCCTGGGGCTGGTGTGTAAGAGGTCTGCAGAACTGCATCTTGGCGAATGTCAAAATTTTTAAGAGGAAAGAAGGGTAAACGTTGACAGACAGCAGCAATATATTAGAACTGGGATTCATAGCAAGTGTTTGTGTCAAATCATGAGGGGAGAGAAGGAAAACTACTGAATGTCCGCTTCTTTATTCAGGAAATAACTGGAATCTGGAGCCATGGGTGCTGCACTTTGTTTAGATTTACATATAATGAACTTATCCACTGTGATATTAAAAGGAAACCAGATACTTTGACATCTGATGATTTTAAAATGATTTCTGGGCAAGATAAAGATGAAACCTAGCTAATTATCCAATGGTAATGGCTTACGTTTTTCAAAACAAAACACATTATGAAGTATGCTGTTTTTTGCCCCTTTTCCTGAAAGTGGGTGAATTGGAAGGAGGCAACTGATTTCTTTACTTTCCTCTTCCTCTCCTCCCTCACCATAATTGCACTGCACTAAAACCAGAAAATGTAAGCAAAATACATCTAAAAGAATTTGAAATTTGTTTCTGTCTGGGACATGTCATTTACCAATTTGGTAGTCCTCATTTCAGTTGTCAAACATGACTGAAAATTTCTGATACTACCTTGATGGGCAACCCGTGTTACATTCACAAACAGGAGTTGCTGATGGTATTCTATTCATGCTTCCTTCATCCTTTTGATTGGAGTGCTAAATCTGTCACATTATTGGTGACCACATTGATGTTGAGAAACATTGTTGGAATTAACCCATGGTACAATGTAACACAACACTTTATATAAATGCAAAATAACAGAGCAACTTTTATTCAATAGAAAACTGCAGTTTTCCTGTGAAGCCTCGCTCTTTAAGTCACCTATTCATAAGAATATTTTCTTTATCGTTGCCATCCAAGTACTTACCCACTGTCTACATTTTCAGAGAGGCAGCTTAGAGCTGGGAGTCATGTCAACCAAAGACCAAACACTTCATTCCATCTTTCTTGGTCTGCTGCCATTCTCACTGTCCTCAGCATATCTTCCTTCATGTCCAACTTTGATACAGGGAAATAAATTCCATTGCAGCATTATACTCTCATGGATTGTTGTAATGTCACATCAAGCTTTCATAAATCCATTGGATAACAGCTGCGTAGAATTCTTTCACTCATGCCCTCCGAACAAGCAACCCAATGTTATATAAAAGGCACTGATGTTAATTTGATTTCAAATAGTGTTTTTGGTATTTTCCATAAGTAGCATTTGAAATATTTCCAATAAATTCCATAGGAAGTTTGGATATTATTTCTGAGGCTGCAACATAATTTAAAGAAATCTGGGTAATTTCTCAGACCTTTTGGGCTTTCTATATCGTGTCTAATTTCCATTGTATGATATCTAAGGATTGTAAATCATGTTAATATTTCTGTGTTTAATTCTTTTGTAAAGCTGAATTGTTCCAGAAATGGGTTAAGGCAACTAAGATAATTCTGGCCACTTGGCAAAAGCTTCATACCTGTTTATCTCTGTAAAAATAGTTAACATTGTAAAAAAAAATAAAAAGCTTCTCTTTAAAGCTGTGCAGACAACAAGATCTTTTGTGAACAGTTTTGGGTCAGAATATTATTTCACTGCTCCCAGCAGAGCACGTGTTAACACAATTCTGATGAGGCACAGATCTTCATTCCAGTTCTATAACTGCAAAATATTTGACTTCATTGATCTATATTTCCTCTTGTTTTCAGTGAAGAGATGAGTGAATTTGCAAGAATTTTTTAAAATGTGTTCATTCATTGAATATGGACAAGGCCAGCACTTATTACCCATCCCTAATTGCTGTTGTGTAGATGTTGGTGAGCTCCCTCTTGAATCACTGCGGATCATGTGGTGTGAGTAGATCTATGGTGCTGTTAGGGAGAGCAATGTGACCAGACCCCACAACTTAACAAAGGATATCTTCATTGTGAAAACAGGACTTTGTCTCCACAAGGACTGTGCGTTGGTCACTCCTACAGATACCGTCATGGATAGATGAATTTGTTGCAGACAAATTGGTGAGGATGAGGTCAATTAAATTTTTTCCTCTTGGCTTCCCCACCACCTACTGCAGAATTTGTCTAGCTGCCGTGTCCTTTAAGACTCAGCCAGATCGGTCAGTAGTGGTGCTACTGAGTAGTTCTCAGTGATGGACGTTGAAGTTTCCCAAGCAGTGTATGTTCTATGTCTCTGCCACCCTCAGTGATTGTTCCAAGTGGTTTTCAGTATTGTACTGATTCATTTGCTGAAAGGGGAGGGGCACTCAGGAATGATAGGTGGAATCAGCTGGAGCTTTCCTTGCCCATATTTAACATGTAGCCATGTTGAGAGGTCATGTTGCAGTCGTACAGGACGTTAGTTCGGCCACTTTTGGAGTATTGCGTGCAATTCTGGTCTCCCTACTGCAGGAAGGATGTTGTGAAACTTTAAAGGGTTCAGAAAAGATTTACAAGCATGTTGCCAGGGTTTGAGCTATAGGGAGAGGCTGAATCGGCTGGGGCTATTTTCCCTGCAGTGTCGGAGGCTGAGGGATGACCTTATAGAGGTTTATGAAATCATGAGGGGCATGAGACAAGTCTTCCCCCCAGAGTGGGGGAGACCAAAATTAGAGGGCATAGGTTTACGGTGAGGGGGGATAGATACAAAAAGACCCTAAGGGTAACTTTTTCACGCAGAAGGTGGTGAGTATACGGAATGAGCTGCCAGAGGAAGTGGTGGAGGCTGGTATGATTACACCATTTAAAAGGCATCTGAATGGGTATATGAATAGGAAGGATTTGGAGGATATGGGCCGAATGTTGGCTAATGGTACTAGATTTATATAGGATATCTGGTCGGCATGGCCGAGTTGGATGGAAGAGCCTGTTTCCATGCTGTACAGCTCTATGACTCAGTGACTTTGTACAGTTCAGAGTCAATGTTGATTATTCCAAGGACATCTGTTCCTCTACAGTCTCTGATAGTGGTATCTGGGACATTGGATAGTTAGATTCCTTGACTGCATTAGTCTATTGTTTGACTCATATGTGCAACAGTTCTCCCAATTTGGCCCAAACCCCTAGATAGAGAGGACTTTGTAATGTCGACAAGGCTGGGCTTGCTGTTGTCATTTGCTATGTCTAGGTCTATGCCAAGTGGTTCATCTGGTCTTCACATTTACCTCTTACCTCTTTGACTTTGTAGTGGTTTGGTACAACTGAGTGGATGGCCATGCCATTTCTGTTCAGTGTCAAAAACGTTTCTGGGTGCCTGGAGTCAAGTGAAGACCAAAACAGGTAAGCACAACAGATTTTCTCCCCCAACAGGTGAGTTCTTATGACAATCAATGACATCTTCATGGTCACTATTACTGAGACAAGCTTTTAATTCAAGATATATTCATTAATTCTAACTCCACCAGCTGCCTTTTGAACTCGTGTCCCCAGGGCATTAACCTGGCCCTCTAGATTACTGGTCCAGTGATTAAATTTTAGAGTTGTCTAGTTCATCAATTGGTCCTGACAAGGCTCATTTGAGAGAGTAAATTACTGCAGATACTGGAATCTGTACTGAAAGCAACAAATGCTGGAAATCTCAGCGAATCAGACAGCATCCATGGAGAGAGAGAAGCTAACGTATCGAGTCTAGATGACTCTTCATCAGAGCATTGAGAGTTGGCTGGGTCTTCATTTGGAGTTCTATTTCCTTGTGTACCAATCATAGAATAGAAAACATAAGATCGCCTGTTTTTGTAAATAAATTGACAATTTCTTGTCTTTCTATAACTCTGTGAAATAATGCCCTGAGGCCTTTCACAGACGCATGTTTAGATAAACATAAACACAAGCTGAAAAAGGAGCTACTGTGGACAGCAATCGAAAACTGGACCACAGACAAGTTTCTTAAAAGTAGTAGAGAATTTGGGGACCTAATTTCTAGATTCCACCTTCACCGGCTGTCTTCAAGAGTGTTAGTTTTAAAAGTGTTGGGCCTTGATTGCAAATTTTTATATGGCATTCTTCACTCTATCCAGTTGACTTATTTTGATTCACAGATCTCCTCCCATAAGGCATAGTGACTTTAAAATTGAATTCTTAGGCTAATCCTCCTCATTTTGGTAGTCTCTCCCCATCTTCAAAAGCCTCTTTAAAACATGTTGCTTTATAGATATTGGGAAGAGTGTTGTTTTGTTTTCGGTATCTAGCTACTGACTCCATCCTTCCCTGGCAACAGTCTGAGGCTAAACCAAACCTTAGAACTGAGGATACTGGAAATCAGAAACAAAAAAAATTTGCTGGAAAGACTCAGCAGGTTGGCAGGATCTGTGGAGGGAAAGCAGAGTTATAATGTTTTGGGTCCAATGACTCTGTTTTTTGTTTTAGAGGCTAAACTAGTCTGTCCACAACTTTGGTTCTGCATTTGACCCCTGAGATGAGCTTCCAACCCCATTAATAAGTTTGCTTAGTTGTACCTCTATCATTGCTTGTTAATCACCTCTAAGTTCATCTGCTGTTAAAATTCTCATTCCTGCTTCTTTACCTCTAGGCTTAACTATTGTAATTCTCTCCTGGTTGGCCTCCCACCTACTAATCTCCATAAATTTGAAATCATCCGAAGCCCCTTGTGCGGCTAGGTGTCATATTTCATTTCATAATGCTTATTTAATGTAATGATCTTAACTGATGTTATTGCGGACAGAACCTGGCTTGACAAATCATGTTTTGATTTGATTTTAACAGTGGTCTCTCACTGAATCAAAAGCATGTAATGCTATAGATTTTGTTTTAACAATTAAATGGAAGCTTATAATGAAAGGAATGAAGCTAAAATAGACTAAACCAAATTGTCTACTTATAGGTAAAATTCAAATATTTTTAATCACACATGTAAAGCTATAATCCCAAAATACTGCTTTATAAACTGAAAAGAAGCAACAGCTTTTGTATAGTACCTATAGAAACAAAAGAAATGAATTAACAACACAAATACAGTAAATGGGTATGATCTTACAGCCATTGGAAAGAATGGTTGTAAGGAAATCAAAGCTGGGAACTAAATATTCAAGGCTATTTGACTTTCCGAAAGGACATACAGAATGGAAGGGAGGTAGGGTCAACACAGTGTGGAGCTAGAGGAACAAAGCAGGTCAGGCAGCATCAGAGGAGGAGGAGGAGAGTTGATGTTTCGGGCCTGGACCCTCCTTCAGAACCCAATGAAGGGTCCAGCCTTAAAACATTGTCTGTCCTGCTCCTCTGCTGCCTGACCTGCTGTGTTCCTCCAGCTCCACACTGTATTGACTGATTTCAGCATCTGCAGTTCTTGCTATCTCCTGGAAAGGAGGCGGGGTAGCATTTTTGTATAGGATGGAATGAGTACAAAAGCAAGAAATTATCTATGATCAGAAGATGTAAAATCCATGTGGGTGGAAGTAAGGAAGCAAGGGGAAGAAGTCTGTCACTGTTAGGAGCACTCTATTGTCCCTCTAACAGCTATTTGGCAGGGCTGAGAATAAATCAGATAAAGATAATGAAGGGGGCACATAAAAAAACAAAGCAATGCGTTAATCTTGATGAATGATTTGGGTGATGTTAATCTTGTAGATTGGGATAGTCAGATTGGCAGATGTAGTCATTAGAAAGAATTCATAATGTATGTTGGAGTCAAAGTTTCCTAGAACAATGTGCTATGGATCCAACGAGGGATCAGGCGATTTTAAATCTGGTGATGTGTAATGAGAGGTTTAATAATTGATGTCAGAGTAAATGATCCTTTAGGAAGCAGTGACCATTCAGTTTGAGGGGAAGAACTTGGATCAGAAAGATCTGTGCTAAGCTTAAACAAAATTAATTCTAAAGGCATGAGGGTACAACTTGCTGCAGTGGATTGGAAAGGGGTTTGGCAGCAAAGACAGTTGAGAAACAATGACAGGCATTTAAGGAAATAGTTCATGGCTCACAGAAAAGGTATATCCCGGTGAGAAAGAAGGACACAAGGAAAGGGACAAGCCAACCGCGGTCAACCAGGGAAGTTAAGGAGAGCACTTCATTGAAAGAAAAAACAGTGTGCTCAAGATTAGTTTAAGACTGAGGTTTGAGAAAGTTAGTTGGGAAAGTTAACTGGAAAAACACGAACCAAAAATAGAAGATAACCTTTGAGGATTCTTCTATATGTTCTTCTTTAAATATGTGAAAAGGAAGAGAGAGTACCAACATTAGATAATGAGGCTGGGGAAATAATGTGAAATCAGGAAATGGCAGATGAGTTGAATAAATATTTTGCATCCATCTTCACAAAGATACTAGTAACATTCCAAAATTATTAAATGGTCAAGGGCCAAAAGGAGGAGATGAAATAAACATTATAACTATCACTAGAGGAAAAAGTATTGAGAAACTACTGGGAGTAAAGACTGATAATTCTCTCAGACCTGATGGGACACATCCTAGGATATTAAAAGAAGTAGCTACAGAGATGGTGGAGGCACTGGTAGTAATCTTCCAGAAATCATTAGATTGTGGAAATGTCCCATAGGATAGGAAAACTGCCAATGTAATAACCTCTTCCAAGAAGGGACGATGACAAAAGCAAGCAGGTAACTACAGGCCAGTTTGCTTGACATCTGTCATTGACAAAATGCTAAGAGGCTATTATAAAGGATGTAATAGCAGAGCATTTATGAATACGTATGATCAGGTAGAGTCAGCATGGCTTCACAAAGTCTCATGTCTTAGTTTTAAAACAAATTATCATGGTTACAGAAGTACTTAAAGTTAATAATTAACTTCAGGTACACAAAAATTCCCACCTTTATCCAGAATCCAAGACTGCAAATTTGCAATAATTCATATTAAAACATATACATGCATCCCACAGGCATCATCACATATACCTTGGCAAGATTTATAATACCAATGGTTATATAGAAATGTGAATTTATAATAAATTGTAATCAACAATTTATTCGGTCAGTAAGCCCTACTTTTTGCTTGGTGTCTGTTTGCATCCTTTAAAACAACTGAGGCCAGTTAGATCATCCGATTAAATCAGTTGGCATCATTGAATTTTATTATAGACATATATTACAGCCTAATTCAAAATAAAATAAAATGGGGCACAATCACACCACAAGTACTGTTGGTGCTTTTTGTTCAGTTATAACTATAACTAACTGTCCCGTAATGTTTAGTTAATCAAATACGATCAGTAAGTTTGGCTATATTTTGTGTTTTTTTTTAAATTTAGATGTTTTTGGGATGTGGATATCACTGGCTAGGCATTTACTGTGCATCCCTAACTTCCCTGAAGACAGTTAAGAGTCAACTGTATTGCTGTGGGACCAAAGTCACATGTAGGCAGACTGACTAGGGAAGGCATTTCGGGTATTAGTGAAGCAGATGGGTTTTATCCTTAGACTAGCTTTTACTTCCAGATTTGATTGAATTCGCATTTCACTATCTGCCATGGATTTGAGCCAATGTCCCCAGAATGGTAGCCTGTGATTCTGGTGAGGTAGGCAATGGCATCGTGAAGTCTATAAAAGATCTTATTGTCCACTTGCACTTGGAGTTGCACTCTATAAATAACATGTTCTGATTTCTAGGCCAGAAACGTCAGCTTTCCTGCTCCTCTGATGCTGCTTGGCCTGCTGTGTTCATCTAGCTCTACACCTTGTTATCTTAGATTCTCCAGCATCTGCATTTCCTACTATCTCTGATTTATCTATTTCAGGTTCCAGTTTCGGCTGTTTTGGCAGTAACCAAAGGTGAAATCCATTGTAAAGTATAAACGTAAGAAGTAGGACCTTCGGCCCCTCGAGCCTGCTCCGCCATTTCAAACGATCGTGGCTGAGATGATCACATCTCGGCCTGAACTCCACTTTCTGCCTACTCCCCATAACCTTCAACCCATTCCTAATTAAAAATCTGTCCCCTCAAATTTATTCCATGCTCCAGCATCCATCGCATTTTGGGGTAGTGGATTCCACAGCTTAAATGCCCTTTGAAAAAAAAGTAATTTTTCCTCTTCTCTGTTTTAAATTTACCACCCCTTCTCCAGTCTACTGAAAGTAGCTACAGAAAAGAATGAGAGATAGTAGGAAGGGTTTGGTTCTAGGCTTGAGGTAACTTAATATGTAGTTTACATGTTCTCGTCATGTCTGCATGGGTCGTGGTTTCCTCACATAGTTCAAAGGTGTGCAGATTAGGTCGATTGGCCCTGGTACATGCAGCCTTTGGCGGATAGGCTGGAATGCTCTTTGGAGGGTCAGTGCAAATTCAGTGGGATGAATGGCCTCTTTCTGCACGCTAGTGATTCTATGATATGGTGTTGGGGAAAGGGGTGAGTTGATTGGCAGTGATCAGTGAGCAAGACAGTTTGGCAGGCAAAGGGAGGGATTATAGTACAGTAGGCAAGGAGAAAAGCTGATCATGGGACACATAAATTGGTGAAAATGTGTTGGTTGTGCCAAAGCAGCCCATGTCTCGACAGGACTTATGAACCTAAGTAGCTTTTTTTAAAAAAATTCCTTTGGACCGACTCCTGCCGTATGCAAGGATTGGCATCAATCTCCTCGAAAACAGAAAACTAAATAACTGGATATCAGAAACAAAGTCAGAAATTGCTGGAAAAAGTCAGCAGGTCTGGCAGAAACTTTTGTGAAGAAGGGTCGCTGGACCTGAAACGTTAACTCTGCTTTCTCTCTCTCCCCACACGTGCTGCTGAGTTTTCCCAGCAATTTCTCTACGGTCCTTGCGTGACCCTGGATGTCAGTCAAAGGTGATTGACAGGTGCCGCCCATTCATAAAAAGCGGGGCGCGGCGCTCGCCGCTGATTGGGCTCCAGTTGAGCCAATCATGGCCAGTGGCGATGATGTCATGGTCAGGTAGCGCGCAGGCGCAGTGGCCCGGCAGCCGGCGCTGGTAGGAAGAGCAGCGGGTGACCCGGGGAGATGGTGAGTGCTGAGCACCGCTGGAGCTGGGAGATAGGACACAGAGAGAGAGAGAGAGAGAGCTTTGCACAATGAGACCCAGCCTCTTCATTGCAACCTCACCGAGGGCTGGGCGCTGGCTTTGCAATTGCATTAGGGATTGTCAGCGGAATTGGACGTGACCTAACTGATAGGATCGACTCCACAGAGGTCCCCCTGTCTCAATATCGGCCGCTGGCTTTTTCCCCCTGGGTTCAACGCTGGCTGAGACTATTTGCACGTCTTGCATGGCAGGAAATCAAAAGCTTCCCTAGCGTCAACAGTAAGGCTGAACACTCCCACAATGGGCCGTGGCATCCGCTCCATTGCATTATGTACAGAGGTTAAGGGGAAGGAGTCCTCTTGGGTCACTGGACCCGAAACGTTAACTCTGATTATTTTCTTCACAGATGCTGCCAGACCTGCTGAGCTTTTCCAGCAACTTTTTTTTTGTTTGAAGAGGAAGGAGTATGTGTGGCCAGGGCCAGTGTTAGCAAGATGCTGTGCTAATGGCTTATTAATTTGAATGCCCTGTCACTGTGACGCTGAGTAGTAGGTCGTTTTAGATTTCGGCTTTTGTTACGTTGTCCCGTTTTCAGAAGTGTACTCCCAATGTGAGGATTTCAAATTTTCGTCAGAAGTCGTCCTCCATCAGTCTGACTGACTGCTGGTGCTGAGCCAGTACAAAGAATGCCGCTTGATTGAGCAGTATTTTCATCGGCTCCCCTCAATTCCTTGAGTCACTATGCAGTTCTACAGGTCAGCTCACTTATTCTGAAGAGCGTGCAGCAGGCAGGAGGAGTGGCTGTGCTTTCTAATGTCACAACACAAAACCCTGGCAGGCAGCAAGACCTGGATTCGATTGTACCACTTTTGTGATTGCCCAAGTATTCCTAGGGCAAAAGGAAAGGAGAAAATCAACTCCTTGTGTCTGTATATGTGTGTGTCGGTGAGAAGCATAGGGTCGCATAATGGCCACTGGGTGAGATCTAGGAATGCTACCAGCCCATTTGGATCTGAAGTAGGTGCATCAGTATCTTGACGACTTCTGTTGAATGGGGTGCGGAAGCAATGAACGTCGCTATATTGCTCAATTACTGATAATGCCAGGAGTTAAGATGTACTGTAATGGCAAGCAGAGCAAATAATATTCCAGTGAGATGGAGATCAAATATTCATAAGGAGAGGCAGCCTTGTTACCTCCAGAAAGCTTAGAGACCTTGATGGCAAACATACAGCTCACCATCTAGAGTTCCCATTCTCCTTACTAAGGAACAGTGTCCAGTGCAGAAGTCAGGCAGCTTGCAATCTCAGCTCTTCCTACCCAGGCTGGAGTTGAGCTTCTGACCTTGTATTTTCAGGTTGGTTAGCTCAGTTGGCTGGATGGCCAGTTTGTGATACAAAGTGATAGCAATAACATGGGTTCAATTCATGAACTGGCTGAGGTCACCATTAAAGACTCTCCTTCTCAACCTCTCCCGTTGCCTGAGGTGTGGTGACCCTCATGTTAAACCACCGCCAGTTGTCCCTCTCTCAAATGAGGGAGCAGCCCTATGGTGTGGTAAGAAACTATGACAACATTATTATTCTCACTGTTACAAAGACTTGTTGCTCTAACATTGCCCACCCCTGTCATGTCCTTGGCCCCTGAGCTTCTGAATCCTTTGTTTTTATGCTATTGTCACCTCCAGACTTGATTATTCCAATGAACCTGTAGTTGGCTTCCCGTTTCCCATCGTCTGTGACCCGGAGCTCATTACTAAACTTCACTGCCTGGAAATGGTCCCATCCACCTGTAACCCCTGTCCTCACAGTATTGTCTTGACCTAGTAGTTCAAACATAAACCTTTAATTGCTTGCAGTAAATCCATTTGTGGTTTTTTTCTTTTCTCTCTCTAACTCCATCCTTTCTTCCCCTGTAAATGAGTGGATTGATGACTAATGTTCCAATCTGTTATCTCATTGAAAAATGAGGGATGAAGGAAAATATTAAGAGACTCTTGGTATCTCCACATGGCCATGTTGATGTTTCTTCTCTTTTCAGGCTGAAGTTGAAGAAACTCTGAAGAGAATTCAGAGCCAGAGGGGTGTGGTAGGCGTTATTGTTGTCAATGCAGAAGGTATTCCAATAATTTGTTGCCTATTGTAAAGGACTGTACCTTTCTGATTCATTGTCACACTGGTTTGTTTACAAGCTGAACATTTAAATATCTACATATGTTGGAGGTTTTATTACAAATCCCCCTTCTGCCTCCCCCCTGGTTGAAGTCCTTACATATTTTGATGAGCTAACATTGTCAGCACTTTACAATCACTCATTATTTTAGATGCCTTTGTGTTTCAGGATATACGTTAACAAACTGGATGGTGGCAAACATGGAATCTTTCATGTTTGAAGGTGGTTCTGACCCACAGTGCCCTGATTTCTGCCACTGTAGGGTAAGGAGGGCAAGTTCAGAATGCACCCCATTTGGACCCGGTTGGCACCAACGTGATCCACACCAGCCTCCAGCCAACCAATGAGCTGGAGTTGCTGTGGCAACCTTTGTTTCTACCTGCAGGTCATCACCTGGAGCTATGGATGGTGATGGTAGTGGTTCCACTTTCTTACCAGCCTCAAGGCCGGGAGTCCCTCCTGCTCTTTTGTGTCATTGCTAGTGGCCAGAGGTTTTATAAGTTGATACTTGTTATAAATGCATTTCCCTTTACCATCAGCTCCTAGAAGGGGACTTTGAACCTTGAGCTTCTGGATCAGAGGCTGGACACTGCTACAAGACCTCCCACTTTCATGGAATAATTAAACCATAATGCAGAGTGGTTTCAGTGAAGGCACAGATGATAATGGGAGCTAATACTCCTCAGTGCCTGAAAAATGCAAGTGATTGTAATATTAAGTGATGCCTGGCTATCAACCATCAGGGCTTGTGGTTAGTGTAATGCTGCCCCAATGCTCCTTCCTATGATGATTCCAAAGACCGTTTAGTCATCTGTGGATGGGGCTGGATCCACAAATAAGCCTCATCAGAAGAGGCCCTTTGTCTTTCAGAACCAGATATAGTTTATTACATAACAGCAACAATATACAGGTTACTTTAACACTGAGGCATATCAACTATTACAGTAATCTCCTCATTATGCAGTACATACAGGGAATGGGGGTGCGAGTTAGATGAAGCTGCTGGTAGCAGGACCATACTCGTGGTGGCTGGAAGAACTCGACTTGAAGATGACCATGTCTTTTAAAAATGAGGACCTCGGGGAGTAGGCAGGGCCTCAGGCTAACATTTCCACCTGCAAGACAGCCCCTTTGACAGTGCCACACTCCTTTGGCACTGCACTGGAGTATCAGCCTAAATTTTCACGCTTCAGTCCTGAGTAGGAATTTCTGCTTTGGAGGTGAGTGTGTTACTGACAGCTGATGCTGACCAATTGCTCTGTTTCAGCCTGTCACAGTCACATGGTCTGAGTGCCGATGTGCTCTTTCTCAGGTATTCCCATCCGGACCACCATGGACAATGTGACCACAGTCCAGTACGCGGGACTTATCCACCAACTGTCAATGAAAGCTAGGAGCACCATCCGGGACATCGATCCACAGAATGACCTCACGTTCCTCAGAATCCGCTGCAAGAAAAATGAAATCATGGTCGCACCTGGTAACTTAAAAAAAAAAAAAAAAAAAATTTGTTCACACAATGGTCATTGGCTGGGCCAGCATTTGCAGCCTGTCCCCAGTTGCCATTTGAGAAGGTTGTAGTGAGCTGTTGCCTTGAACTGCTAGTCTTTAGGGTGTAGGGCCACCCACAGTGCTGTTAGGGAGGGAGTTCCAGGATTTTATTCTGGAGACACTAAAGAAACGATGATACATTTCCAAGTCAGAATGGTGAGCGAGTCAGATGAGGAGCTTACAGGTGGTAGTTTTTCCTTGTATCTCGTCCTGGTCCAAGGTGGCAGAAGTTTAATGTTTGGAGGTGGTTTGTTTCGATGTGTCCTTTATGCATATGTTCAATTATTCTCCTCCAGGATAACAGCTGAGCTATCTAACCCTTGACATTGTTGTTATCAGCACTATGGTGACCTGGCTGACCACTGTGAATGAGAAATTCCTAGGTTTAATTCCCGATCTTTGCCCTTTGTTGAATATTTGTTTACAGACAATTACACATTTTCTCTGCGTTTGCCAGCTATTTTCCCCTTCACTTAACCTGCTTTTAAATCTTCTTAAGTCCTCTTATGACCTACTTTTCTACCTATCTTTGTGTCACCACTGAATTTAGTGATCACACCTTTGGTCCCTGTGCTCCTATAACCAAAGGTTTTTTTTCATAGAATCCCTATAGTGTGGAAACAGGCCCTTCGGCCCAACAGGTCCACACCGACCCTTGGAGCATCCCACCTAGACCCATTCCCCTATAACCCACCTAATCTACACATCCCTGAACACTACGGGCAATTTAGCATGGTCAATCCACCTAGCCTGCACATCTTTGGACTGTGGGAGGAAACCGGAGCACCCGGAGGAAACCCACGCAGACATGGGGAGAATGTGCAAACTCCACACAGACAGTCGCCCAAGGGTGGGATCCATCCCGGGTCCCTGGTGGCAGCAGTGCTAACCACTGAGCCACCATGCCGCCCTCATTAAGGTCTTAAAGGATATGGGCCAAAGGCATGTATATGGAGTTCAGCCACAGATTAGCCATGATCTCATTGAATGGCAGAACAGGCTCGAGGGGCTGAGTGGCCTACTCCTGTTCCTACATGTTCCAATGTCCCTTTATCCACGCCATTTGTATAAATCACTGAAGTCTGATGCCCCTAATACTGGTCCCTGTGGCATACCACTTGTTACATATTGGGAACAGGAAATGACTCTCTATGCCTGTTGTCGGTTTCCTGTTAGCTGGCCAATCTTCTCTGCATGCCAATATTTTATCCCCCTACATCATAAGCCTTTATTTTCTGCAATATCAAATGCCTTCTGGAAATCTAAGTACAATAATTGCATAGCACAAGTTACTTTCTCAACGAATTCCCCATAAGTTGGTCAAATGTGATTTCCTTTTCACAAAGCCGTGTCAACTCTGCCTGATTACGTTGAACTTTCCAAGTGCCCTGCTGTAAGGTTTTTAAAGATAGTTCCTCACATCTGCCCTTGAACTGATGTTAAGCTAACTGGCCTGTGGTTTCCTGCTTTCCATCTCCTTCCGTTCCTTTGCATAAAGGAATTACATTTCCAACCTGATGGAACCTTCAATGAATCAAGGGAGTTTTGGAAACTTAAAACCCATGCATCAACTAATTCAGTAGCCATTTTTTTTTATAATCCTAGCTTGAAGCCCATTCAGCTCCAATAATTTGTTCGGTATCACTGCACTTGTGATTGTAATTCTGCAGTGAAGACTAATCCAAAATACATGTTCAATTCATTTGCCATTAGATTGTTTGTTTGTTTTCCATTGATTAATTCCCCAGTCTCATTTCCTATAGGACCTAAAGTTGCCATTGTTCCATGCCCCAGGTAGAAGGAAAGGTTGGAAAAGGGAATTCTTTGTGGATTCCCTCAGTCAGTGCAGGAATTGAGCGCATACTGTTGGTGTCACTTTGCATTGCAAACCAACTATCCAGCCACCTGAACTGAGCAATTCCCTCTGTTACCAGTGTTTAGCTAGTATCATTTGCTGTCTGAAAGTAAGACTGGTTGAGCAAGATGGAGAGAGAAAACTGGTTGTCAGTGGCATCGATCATGCAGTTGTTCTATACAGAAGACGGAGAACCTTGCCTAATGGCATTATTGCTTGACTAGTAATCCAGAGATCCAGGTAATGTTCTGGGGAGCTGAGTTTGAATCCCACCATAGCAGAGAGTGGAATTTGAATTCAGTAAATATCTAGAATCAAGACTGTAACAATGACCATAAAACCATTGCTGATTGTTGTGAAAAACCCAACTTGTTCACTAATGTTCTTTTAGGGAAGGAAACTGCCATCCTTATCTGGTCTGGCTACATGTGACTGCAGACCCACAGCAATGCGGTTGACTCTTAACTGCCCTCTGGCCAATAAATTCTGGCCGAGCCAGCAACACCTACATCCCATGAACAAATTTTTAAAAGAGGCCCATTGACTCTGTTCTGCTAAAACTACATGATGTGTGGAGTTGACCCTTTTCTCTGGACATTATTAGTAAATAATATTATATTGATGAGGAAGAGCAGAAGGCTCAAGTAGAGCCCATTTACTAATGGCTACATGCAGATGGTTGACCTCCCCCCCCACCCCCTCTAGAACTAAAACAAAACACCCAAAGAAGAACACCTTACCTTATAATCTGTAAAAGGAGTGTGAAATGTGATGAAACACTGCCTTTTAGCAACTTCTAGTAGTTAAATAAAATAAATCCCTGACACCCACTTTAAATTCAACCAGTAACAATTTATTTATCTAACTCTAACAGTGAACAAATTAACTGAACTATTAACAAACCGAATAAATCCCTTCCAATTACTAACTATTCATGTACAACGCAAAATCCTAATGGTATGCTATTCCAATAAATACAAGGCCCACTTGTATAAAAAAAATGGAATTTAGTCTCTTGAAATTACAGCCAGGTTACGTGTCTTCTCAAATGTTCTGTGCCTTCTCTGTTGATCCTTCTGTCAGGAATATTAACGAGTTGTGCCATTGGTACCATTGTTACTTGGATGGTGCTTTCTCTAAGACATAGAGGAAGCTCTGAGAGGCAGCGGTTCTCTCTCAAGAGCTGAGGGCCGTTAGCTCTGGCGGATGGCAGCTATCTCTGGGGTCTGTGTCCAGCTGCCCCCTTCTTTTTATTCCTTTGAAGACGTATCAGTATTTCTTACAATAGGATTGGTCCTATGTTGTCAAAACCATCATACTTAAATTTGATAGGTTTTTGGTATCTAAGTGCCTGGTTCAAATTGATCGGCTAAATTCAAAAACATGTTTTCTTGGTAAAAAACTGCTTCTGGCCTGCTAACTGTATGGTCTTTTGATACACATATTTCAATTTGGGTGCTGTCTGTGTACTTGCAAACTTTAAAGCTGCTGCTTGTGGACATCCATTTTAAATCCCTACGCGCAGACAAAACACATGATCTTTTAAAGGGACCACGCGATGTTTTCTCCCCCCCACCCCCCCAGCACTTTACAAACACCAAATTTTAACTTCCTGCCTCCCCATCCACAAGTGTTTTACTCAACCTCGCAACATGGGCAAGTGAAGGCAGTTTGACCGAGCTGGATGCCAGGGGATAGCATGTTCGGCTGTGCCAGAGGCCGCTATGGAGTGGTTGAAGACCGAGAGAGAAGCAGGTAGTTCACCTCCTCACAAACACAGTGACGTTGTGACTTCAGTTAGGGTCGCTGTTGTGAGAGATGGAAATCTGATTGGGGGGAACTAAGCATGTGGCAGAAAGGTGAACCCAGAATAATACGTTTTCAGACATTCTCATTCATAAGGCATTACTAAAAGTGGGGGAGTGACCAAAATTCAAGTCCCCGAGTCCAACTGACAATCTTGCTTTTTCATCTAATTGCTTGCAAAGCGGAAAGCTCTAATTATTCACTTTTTGTTTTTCTCCCTGACAGATAAGGAATATTTGCTGATGGTCATACAGAACACCAATGAATCGTCTCTGTAACATCACTGGGGCTCGGGTGGGTACCTTTGAACAGTTTCAAGACTGTATGGAAACACTCATTTACACGATGGTGATTGGGGGCATTGAGTTCTCGGTGCGCCTGCTCGAGACCACAGCTATACTCGCTGTAGTGTAACTCCTGTGCTTTTGTGATGCTTTTCCTGAAACAAGTGACTGTGGTCTCTTTCTTCCTCAAGTAGTTGAATGACTGTATTACTCATTGCCCAGTGCCTTGCTGCTTGTAACTGGTCATGTGTTTTGTTCATTTGCATCGGACACCTACTTATCAATTGATGCAGTAGAGGCTGTCTCTATTTTTATTGGTCAAGTCCCATTTTAAACACCATCAATCAGTATTGGAACAAATACTGTGCCGAGCTTTCTTTTGGGAAATTGGAACTGATTCCCAGTGTAATTTGCTGTGTTTAACACATAATGGTGACCTTATTTAAAATTATAGTGCTTTGGGTCTTCAATAGCTAACCATTTTATTTTCAGCTGTGTAAGGATTGGTTTGTTGTCCTGCCCAGAGTACTCAGACAGAGCTAGGATAAATGTAATTAGAATATATTTAGATTGGGAAATCATTGTCATTAAAAGGATTGATCCTC
Source organism: Rhincodon typus (assembly GCF_021869965.1). NCBI lineage: Eukaryota > Metazoa > Chordata > Chondrichthyes > Orectolobiformes > Rhincodontidae > Rhincodon > Rhincodon typus. The sequence continues at coordinate 9,552,668 of NC_063350.1, forward strand.
AGAGTAGGAGAGGGCTGATCTCTCTCTTTCAGATTTTTAATTATTTCCCAAAATAAATGTTTGGTTAAAAAGATGTATGCCAAGGCTGTAATAAACAGCAGCTATTGGAACTGTGTTAGCAGGTTACAGCGTGCAGACTGGATATATAGATTGGGTGAGGCAGAAAAGGAGAAAAAAATGAAAAAATTGTTTTACTGAAAATAAAGACTTATTCCACAAACATTTTATTTGCTACTTGAACAGTGCATCCTTGTCACCAGTCTGCTTGTAGCACCATATTAACAGTCTTGTTTTTAACACAAACTGTACCGCTAGAGCTTTGGTCTTTCTGTTTACAAAAAGATCATAAGAAGTGAGAACAGGAGTAGTCCCTTCAGCGTATATTGTCTGCTCCGCCATTCGATGAGGTCAGGCTGATCTGATAATCCTCAACTCCACTTACCTGCCTTTTCCCCATAATCCTTTCTACACTTACGGATTAAAAAGTCTCCTGTTTCAGCCTGGAATGTATTTAATGACCCAGCCTAAACCGCTTTCTGCAGTAAAGAATTCCACAGGTTCACTACCGTTGGAAAGAAAATGATCCTCCTTACATCAAACTTAAATGGGCAACCCATACTCTGACATTATGGCATCTGGTCGTAGACTCTGCACAAGGGAGAAACAGCCTTTCTGCATCTACCCTGTCATGTCATCTAAGAATCTTGAATGTTTTGACAAAATTATCTCATTCTTCTAAACTCTAATGGGTGCAAAGCCAATCTATTCAACCTCTCCTCGTAAAACAGTTTCTCCGTACTTGCTATCAGCCTATTGAACCTTCTCTGGACCACCTCCAATGCCAGGATATCCTTAGATATACCGCTCACAGTATTCCAACCATGGTCTGACTAATGCCTTGTACTGTTCTAGCAAACCCTCCCTCCTTTCATACTCCATCACCTTTGAAATAAAGGCCGATATTCCGTTTGCCTTCCCTATTATTATTGATCTTTTATGCTAGCATTTTGTGATTTATGCACAAGGACTCCCAAATCCAACTGTGCTACAGCTTTCTGCGGTCTTTCTTTGTTTAAATAATATTCAACTCGTCTTGTAATCTTGCTGCCAAAGTGCATAATCACGTACTTTCCCACACTATAATCCATCTGCAAGTTTTGCCCATTCCCTTGAACTATCCATATCCCACTACAGACTCTGTGTGTCATCCTCACAATTGCCTTCCTGCCTATTTTTGTGTCATGTTCAAACTAGTAGAATAACTCATCATCCCAGTTATGCAACAATTGTAGCCCCAGCACTAATCCTAATTACAGTCTGCCATCCTGATAATGTCTCCCTTATCCCAACTCTCTCTCTCCTATTAGTTACTTGTCCTCTACTCTATCCATACTAATATAGTACCTCTAAACGCAGGCTGTTAAATAGCATTATGTGTGGTGCTTTATCAAGTGCCTTTTGGAAATCCAGATGTCTTACATCTACTGGTTCCCTTTAATCCTGTTTATTACCACTTCAAAGGATTCCATTAAATGTGTCAGGTATGATTTCCTCTTCATTAAGAAGAGATGATCGGCAGAACATTCCTGGTGCTTTGATGTTTAGAGTGGGGTGGGTCGAACAACAAAGCATGATGTTCCGTTTAATAAATAGGGAAATTCCTTTCTCTAAGGAGTTTGTTTGCATCAATGAGTTAGAACGTGCTGAGACTGGGACCTGCCAGCTACGAGTTAGTGGCTAACACTCTGTCCTCAGAACCTTGAAGCTCGTGGATTCAAGTCCCACTCCAGGGCTTAAACTGAACAGTGAGTTCACTTGAGTGCAATACTGAGGGTGTTCTACAGCATGGGTAGGTGCTGCCTTTTACAGGAGCTGTTTAAATGGGTGTCCCCTCTGACCTCTCCAGTGAATTATAAACATCTCAGGGCACAATCTTTAAGAGCTTGCGAGTCGTCCCCAGTGACGTACTAAGTTGGCCAGGAGCAGTGTATTTTAGCGCAGTAAAACTGTTCTATTTCCTGGCTCTGTAGATTGTTAAGGTGCAAAGATGGCCTTTAGTAGAGTGATGTGTCTTCCTGCCAGATGTAGGGGATTAGGGAGCATTTCCATTGTTACAGATTATTATGTCTGCAGGAGGTGTGCTTGGTTCAAAATCCTGTTGGCTCGCATGGATTGGTTGGAGAGGCAGTTAGAGGCAATGAGGGATTTACAGGAGCTGGGGGTGCGATGGATGGCAGTTACAGGAAGGGAGGTAAACTGAAGATACAGTCAGGTAGAGGGGTTACTTCCAGAAAAGTTAGGAGAGGGAGGCAGGTCGTGCAGGAGTCTCCTGTGGCTATCCCCATCTCAAACAAGTATGCTGTTTTGGAAAATGTAGGGAGTGGTAGACTCTGAGGAATGTAGGACTGACAGCCGGGTTTCTGGTACCGAGACTGGCTGTAATGTAACAAGGGGTACACCAGGTTCCAAGCGATTGATTGTGATTGGGGACAGTCTAGTCAGAGGCACTGACAGACAATTCTGTGGCCGACAGCAAGATATCAGAATGGTGTGTTGCCTCCCAGGTGCCAGAATCAAGGATCTCTGAGAGGGTGCAGAATATTCTCACAGGGGAGAGAGACCAGCAGGAGGTCACGATATACACATTGGAACTAACGACATAAGAAGAGAAAAGAACGCGATTCTGTGGAGAGAATATAGGAAGGTGGTGGTCCTCGGTGGTGTTGGTGTTGGTGGGGGGAAGAGGCGGTTAGTAATATCTGGATTACTCTTGGTGCCACAAGCTACTGAGGGTAGGAATAGGAGGATAGAGCAGATGAATGTGTGGCTGAGGGGCTGGTGCAGGGGAGAAGGATTCACATTTTTTTGGATCATTGGAATCTCTTCTGGGGTAGAAGTGACCTGTATAAGAAGGACGGGTTGCACCTGAGTTGGAAGGGGACTAATATACTGGCAGGGAGATTTGCTAGAGTTGCTTGAGAGGATTTAAAGTACTAAGGGGGTTGTCAGTGGGACCCAGAGAGATAGTGAGAAAAGAGATCAGTTTGAGACTGAAACAGTTGGGAAAAGGAGTAAGTCAAACAGTCAGGAACAAAGCAGAGAATGAGGTCGGACTGATAAAATGCATTCATTTCAATGCAAGAGGCGTAACAGGTAAGGCAGATGAATTCAGGGCATGGTTGGGAGCATGGAACTGGGATATCATAGCAATTACAGAGATGTGGCTCAGGGATGGACAGGACTGGCAGTGTAATGTTCCAGGGTATGGGAAGGATAGAAAAGGAAGCAAGAGAGGAGGGGGAGTGGCATTTTGCTGAAGGAAAAGAAAGCACCGTATGTCAGGTATAGACAGCAGGAATCGAGTGAATCCCTAGAAGAGTATAAAGGCAGTAGGAGCACACTTAAGAGGGAAATCAGGAGGGCAAAAAGGAGACAGGAGATAGTTTTGGCAAATAAGGTTAAGGAGAATCCAAAGGAATTCTACAAATACATTAAGGACAAAAGGGTAACTAGGGAGAGGATAGCGCCCCTTAAAGATCAGCAAGGCTACCTATGTTTGGAACCACAGGAGATGGGGGAGATACTAAACAAGTATTTTGCATCAGAGTTTACTATGAAGAAGGATATGATAGATAGAGAACATGGGGAAATAAATAGTGATATCTTGAAAAATGTCTATGTTACAAAGGAGGAGGTGCTGAATGTCTTAAAATGCATAAAGGAGGATAAATCCCTGGGACCTGATCAGGTGTACCCAAGAACTCTGTGGGAAGCTAGGGAAGTGATTGCTGGGCCCCTTGCTGAGATATTTGTATCATCGATAGCCACAGGTGAGGTGCCAGGGGACTGGAGTTTGGCTAATGTGGTGCCACTATTTAAGAAAGGTGGTAAGGAAATGCCAGGGAACTATAGACCAGTGAGTCTGACATTGGTGGTGGGCAAATTGTTGGAGGGAATCCTGTATGGAAAGGCAAGGACTGATTAGGGATAGTCAACATGGCTCTGTATGTGGGAAATCGTGTCTCATTAACTTGACTGAGTTTTTTGAAGAAGTAATGAAGAGGATTGATGAGGGCAGAGCAGTGGTCATGATCTATATGGACTTCAGTAAGGCATTCTACAAGGTTCCTTGTGGTAGATTCATTAGCAAGGTTAGAGCACACAGAATAGAAAGAGAACTAGCTATTGGATACAGAACTGGCTCAAAGGTAGAAGACAGTGGGTGGTGGGGGAGGGTTGCTTTTCAGACTGGAGGCCTGCGACCTTGGGTATGCCACAAGGATAGGTGCTGGGTCCAGTGCTTTTTGTCATTTATATAAATGATTTGGATATGAACATAGGCAGTACAGTTAGTAAGTTTGCAGTTGATATTAAAATGGGAGGTGTAGTGGACAGTGAGGAAGGTTACTATAGAGTACAACAGGATCTTGATCAGATGCGCCAATGGGCTGAGATGTGGCAGATGGAGTTTAATTTAGATAAACGTGAGGTGCTGCATTTTGGAAAAGCAAATCAGGGCAGGACTTATACACTTAATGGTAAGGTCCTGGGGAGTGTTGCTGAACAAAGAGACCTTGGAGTGCAGGTTCATAGTTCCTTGAAAGCAGGGTCGCAGGTAGACAGGATAGTGTGCACGGCATTTGGTATGGTTGTCTTTGTAGGTCAGTGCATTGAGTATAGGAGTTGGGAGGACATGTTGCAGCTATACAGACATTGGTTCAGTCACTTTGGAACATTGTGTGCAATTCTGGTCTCCCTGCTATAGGAAAGATGTTGTGAAACTAGAAAGGGTTCTGAAAGATTTACAAGGATGTTGCCAGGGTTGGAGAGTTTGAGCTATAGGGAGAGGCAGAGTAGGTTGTGCAGGATGAGAGAGTCCAAAACTAGAGGGCATAGGTTTAGGGTGAGAGAGGAAAATTATAAAATGGACCCAAGGGGCAACTTTTTCACGCAGAGGGTTGTGCATGTATGGAACAAGCTGCCAGAGGAAGTGGTGGAGGCTGGTACAATAGCAACATTTAAAAGGCATCTGGATGGGTATGTGAATAGGAAGGGGTTAGAGGGATATGGGCCAAATGCTGGTAAATGGGACTAGATTTATGTAGGATATCTGGTCAGCATGGATGAGTTGGACGGCAAGGTCTATTACCGTGCTATATCTCTATAACTCTGAAAACAGAAATTGCTGGAAAATCGCAGCAGGTCTGCTAGCATCTGTGGAGAGAAATCAGTTAATGTTACAGGTTCAGTGACCCTTCCTCAGAACTGTTGTCCTTAGAAGTTGTCCTCAGTGTCCTAGACAATATTTGACACTCAATCAGTGTCACAAAAACAGAGCAGCCAATGATTGCTGTTTTTGGGAGCATGCTGTGTGCAAATTGCTATTTCCAGCACTACAGCAGCGACTAAACTTCAAGGGGACTCCATTGGGCATAAAGCATTTTGAGGACAGCAGGTGGTCATGATTTAAGTGCCAGTATTTCCTTCCTTTTTGATGCAGAGGGAGTGCTGCTCTGTCTGAAGTGCTATCTTTTGGATGTGATATTAAACTGATACTTTGCCTTCTCAGCTGGAGAGAGCAACCATTTGGACCTGTTTAAGAGAGATGACATGATAGTTAATCATTCCTGTTGGCCTGGTCAATATTTGTCCCTTAACCAGTACGATTGAAAAAGTCTGATAAATTGGTGATTTATCTCATTGCTGTTTCTAGGAGCTTGCTGTGTGCAAATTATCACCACTATTTCCCTCCATGACACTGGCCACTATGCTTCAAATGTACTTCACCGGCACAGTGGCTCAGTGGTTAGCACTGCTGCCTCACCGCACCCAGGACTCGGGTACAATTCCACCCTCGGGCAACTGTCTGTGTGAAGTTTGCACGTTCTCCCTGTGTCTGTGTGGGTTTCCTCCCACAATGTAAAGATATGCAGGTTAGGTGGATTTGCCGTGCTAAATTGCCCATAGTGACCAGGATTGTGCAGGCTGGGTGGATTAGCCATGAGAAATACAGGGATTGGAGGGGGGGGTGTCTGGGTGGGATGGTCTTAGAAGCATTGGTGTGGATCAGATGGGCCAAATGGTCTGCTTCCAGCCTGTAGGGATTCAATGACTATTTTTAAATCTGTAGGTTCAATCTTTTTGGATTTGAATTCAGCTCAGACATGGTAATATTATCATGGTTTCCCTGACCTGTTGCTGCTTGTAGCTAACTCCTGCCGGTGATGTGCTGTCTTGGTTTGTCACACTTGTCTTCTTGCACCCTTCCCACACACCCACTATTGCTCATTAGCAACTACTTTGTGTCTTTCATCATCCAGCGACACCTGATTTTACCCCCATCTTTCTGCTGCTCCACTTTGTCCTTCCCAGCTCAGATCTAATCTACCTGTCTAAAAATCTGATATTTTCCTTCCAGGATGTCACTTTTTTTAGAGTCCTTTTTTTGCTGTTGCATTTTCTAGCACCTCTTAGCCGGCTCACCCGAACCAAAGACCCATTACCCACTATGGACAGGGCCAACGTCATATACAAAATTCTCTGCAAAGACTGCGACAAACATTACATTGGACAGACAGGAAGAAAATTAGCCACAAGAGTACATGAACATCAACTTGCAACAAAAAGACATGACCAATACTCACTCATCTCCATCCACAAAGATAAGGAAAACCAGCAGTTTGATTGGGACAACACCAGGATCCTAGGACAGGTCAAACAGAGACAAGCATGGGAATTCCTAGAGGCCTGGTTCTCCACCAAGAAGACCATCAGCAAACACATAGAGCTAGACCCTATATATACTCCACTGCAAAGGAAAACCGGATGTGAGGTAATCCAGCTCAACGGACACCAGAGTTTAAATAACAGGCGGGAAAACACACATCAGCGCTTCATCGGTGACTGCACTGATGATGTTACTCAGCAGGGTAATGAAACGTCTGCAAACTAACAAACCAGCTCAGCGAGCCAACCAACCACAGCATCCACAACCCGAGCTACAAATCTGCTCTAAAACCTTAGAGGTCCACTTGGCTGACTTTGTTCTGATCACTACAGATAGAATGTTGCATCTTATGAGTGGTTTGCTTGTTACCAGCTTAAGTTTCCTTGTTGCTAATACATTCCTCATCTTTACAAATTTACTTCCAGCTACCTCTATCCTTCTTCAAACTTCTGTATCACATCTGCCATCTACCCTTGCCATTTGTCCTAAATAGGTAAATGTATTAACTTGTTTCATTGGGACACCATCCACTTCAATCTCCACTTCAGTGTTTCTGCTAACGTATTCCTTCTGATGACCATTGATTTTGGCCATATTCATATTCCAAATTTTCTAGATTTTTCTCCATCTATGATATTTTGCAGGGTGTCTTCTGACTCTAAAGGTAACATTGGATTGTCAGCATTCTGTTATGTTCTTGCCTCCAAATTTTACCCCTGGAAATGCATCTAATTCTCTGACTATTTGTCCTGTGAGCAAGTGAAATCACTTTGGCAACAGAGATCTTGCAGCCTTGCTGTACTCATGCCTTCACTTTGGCACAAAAATTGTGCCAATGTTGCAATTATCAAGAACATTTAAAAAAAAAAGTGGTTAGCACTGCTGCCTCACAGCGCCAGGGACCGGGGTTCAATTCCGCCCTTGGGCGAATGTCTGTGTAGAGTTTGCACATTCTCCCTGTGTCTGCGTGGGTTTCCTCCGGGTGCTCCGGTTTCCTCCCACAGTCCAAAGATGTGCAGGTTAGGTGGATTGACCATGCTAAATTGCCCATGGTGCTCAGGGATGTGAAGTTTAGGTGGGTTATAGGGGGATGGGTTTGGGTGGGATGCTCCAAGGATCAGTGTGGACTTGTTGGGCCAAAGGGCCTGTTTGCACACTGTAGGGTTTCTATGAAAAAAAAATTTTTTGAAAAACGTTTGGATCTGAATTTCCTTCCCACATTAACCTTGCTCTGGGTCCTTGAGTTGGTCGATTCTGTGTTCAGTGCACTGCCAGCAGAGGGAGCCTGTGATCTCCTTGTATCTTTTACACAGTTGTCACCTTCCGAGGAATATCTAACTCGGACCTCTTGATAGTCAAAGCCAGCGGCAGTGATTAACCCTCAACATAACTTTGTCCTCTCGTGTAGGTCCATTGCTTATTGCACCAAGTGCAATAAGAAAGTTTAAATATTTAATTTGTATAAACCTAACTTTGCCTAGTTTTTGTTTGAGGTTGACATTAAACTGAAATTTACAATTTAACTTCTGTCGATGTAACCTTCTGAAGAAGGGTCTAGGCCTGAAACATCAGCCTTCCTGCTCTTCTGATGCTGCTTGGCCTGCTGTGTTCATCCAGCTCTACACCTTGTTATCTCTAACCTTAAACAGTGTTTTCTTTCGAGGCTTGCAGTGCAAAAGCAGGTTAATTAGTAACCAGCTAAAACTGGCTCCTCATTGAGTAGTTCAGATACAGCCTTTTTTTAGGAAGATTATGAAAGGGGCAACTTAGTGTGACTTACCATTAGACCATAGCTATAGGAGCAGAATTAGGCCATTCAGCCCATCAAGTCTGCTCTCCCATTTGATCATGCCTGACATGTTTCTCAACCCCATTCTCCTGCCTTTTCCCCATAACCCTTGATTCACTTACCAATCAAGAACCTATCCATTTCTGTCATAACTACACTCAATAACTTGGTTTTCACAACCTTCTGCAGCAATAAATTCACAGATTTACCACCCTCTGGCTGAAGAAATTCCTCCTTATTGCAGTGCTAAAGGGTTGGCCTTTCATTCTGAGGATGTGCCCTCAGGTCCTATCTCTCCTACTAATGGAAACATCTTCACGTTCATTCTATCAAGGTCCCCTTATTCTAAGTTTCAATCAGATCCCACTCATCCTTCTAAACTCCATTGAATACAGACCCAGAATCCTCAACTGCTCCGAATATGACAAGCCCTCATCCCCGGGATTAGTTTTGAGGATGGGTCACTGTACCCAAAACTTTAACTTAGATTTGTCTTCACAGATGCTGCCAGACCTGCTGAGCTCTTCCAGTAATTTCTGTTTTTATTTCTGATTTACAGCATCCGCAGTTCTTTCGGTTTTTATCCCTGGGATCATGCTTGTAAATCTCTGGAAATCCTCTGATGCCAGCACATCCTTCCATAGATATACTGCTCACAACACTCCAAATACGGTCTGACCAGAGCCTTGTACAGCCTCAGCAGTTCACCCCTGCTCTTGTATTCTAGCCCTCTTGAAATGAATGCTAACATTGCCTTTGCCTTCCTAACTGCCAACTGAACCGTATGTTAACCGTAAGAGAATCCTGAAGTAGGACTCCTGCATCTCTTTTTTCTTCAGATTTCCAAAGCCGTTCCCCATTTAGAAAATAGTCTATGCCTCCATTATTCCTGCCAAATTCACAACCTCACACTTTCTCAAATTGTATTCCATCTGCGCACTTCTTCACCTACTCTCCTGGCCTGTCCAAATCCATCTGCAGCCTCCCTGCCTCCTCAACACTACCTGTCCCTCCACCTATCTTTGTGTCATCTGCAAACTTAGCAACAATGCCCTCAGTTCCTTTGCTGAGATCATCAATGTATAACGTGAATAGTTGAGATCCTCAGTCACACCCTCAACTGACTACTTGGACATTGCGAAGATCACGACAATAACAGTAAAGTTCTGGTACTTGAGGTATATAATTTTTGTGAGACAACAAGGTGCAGGGCTGGATGAACACAGCAGGCCGAGCAGAAAGGCTTTCTGCTCCTATGATGCTGCTTGGCCTGCTGTGTTCATCCAGCCCTGTACCTTGTTGTCTCGGATTCTCCAGCATCTGCAGTTCCTACTATCTCTATATAATCTTTGTGCTGGTTTATCAAGAGTGCTGGTACATAAGATAGAACAAGGAACAATACAGCACAGGAACAGGCCCTTTGGCCCTCCAAGCCTGCATCGACACATTTTACCCTTCCATACTAAAACTTACAGGATCCGTATCCCTCTATTCCCTTCCTATTCATTTATTCATCCAGGTGTTTCTTGAATGCTGCTTATTGTGTCTGCTTCCACCACGTCCTCTGGCAATCACCACCCTTTGTGTGAAAAACCTGCCTCGCACATTTCTTTTAAACTTGCCCCTTGCACCTTGAACCTGTGTCCCCTAGTAATTGCCCCGTCCACCCTGGGAAAAAGCCTCATACTTTCTCCTCCATCCATGCCATTCACAATCTTATAAAATTTTATTAGGTCACTCCTCTATCTCCTTCATTTCAGAGAAAATTTTGGGTAGGGACCCTTCCTCGGAAACATCAACTTTCCTGCTCCTCTGATGCTGCCTGGCCTGCTGTGTTCCTCCAGCTCCACACTGTGTTATTCTAGTCTATCCAACCTTTCTTCATTGCCAAAATCTCCCATACCAGGTAACATCCTGGTAAACCTTTTCTGCACCCTCTCTAAGGCATCCACATCCTTCTGGTAGTGTGGTGACCAGAACTTATGTTTTCTGAATGAATGGGTGTGTGAACACAGCAGACAAAGTGTGTGTTTTACACCAAAGCAAAACAAGAAACTAGGCAAAGTTTCTGCTTCTGATGTGATACCAGGCAGGGCGGTACACCAAATTTCATCTTCCCCAAGACAGAATGTTCATGTTGTGATACTGACTCTCTTCAGGGAAGAAAAGACCTGCATTTTTCTGGGACCTTCGCCCTAAACTCAGGTTGTCATCAAGCCCTTTACAGCCAATGATAGGCTTCTCCAGGTCAATCGCTGATGTAGGATAGCAGCCAAAGTTTGCACAGTAAGAATCCACAAACAAACAAGAGGACGACGGTGCTGCCCTATTTGAGGATTATTTTTTGGCCAGGGCACGACGGAGAGCTCGTCTGCTTGAGTAGGTATTGATGTCTCTGAGTTGGGACGTGAAGCCACAACCATCTGACTCGGAGAGCTAGAACAGGAACTGTGTCCTGTCTGGACCCCCATGCTTTGAGAAGGTTGTAAGGACCCTTGAGAGGCTGCAAAGGAGATTTACGAGAATGGACCAAGGAATGAGGGCATTTAGCAACATGGATTATGCTGCAGAAATCGGGATTGTTCTCCTTGGAGCAAAACAGATTGAAGGTGGATTTCATGGAGAGATACAAGGTTATGACAGGTTTCGATAGGTGAGTCAACCATAAGCTGCTCCTATTAGTTGGTGGTACAAGAGGTGGCGAACACAGATTTAAAGCTTTGGATAAGAGATGCAGGGTTTGGGAGGGGGAGTGGTGCGTGGTGGGGAAAGGGAGTGTGAGAGAGATTTTTTTTACACAACAAATGATAATGAACTGGAACTTGCTGCAAACATGACTGATAGAAACAGAAAGAAGGGCACTTGACGGAACTGGGCTAGCAGGGCTACAAGAGATAGACTTAGGGAAATAGAACTCCATCCATTTGTGGGATGTGGGTGTTGCTGGCTGGCCAGCATTTCATGCCCATCCCTCGTTGCCCTTGAGAAGGTGGTGGTGAGCTACCTTCTTGAACCGCTGCAGTCCACCTGCTGTGGGTTGACCCACAATGCTATTAGGGAGGGAATTCCAGGATTCTGACCCCGTGTCCCTGAAGGAACGGTGATATATTTCCAAGTCAGGATGGTGAGTGGCTTGGAGGGGAACTTGAGAAGGACCTACTGAATTGCTCTGTGGAGAGCTGGAATGGATTTGAAGGGCCAAACGGCCTCCTCCTTTGCCATAGTGACTCTGAGTCACTGAGCTAGGAATGTTTTATGCTGGTGTTTGTCTGACGTAGAAACACTTACCCAAGTTTCCATGCTCCAATTTCCACCAAGATCATTGCTAAAATCGATCAGCAGACTTCCCCATCACCTCGCTCAAATTGGCCGATCTTGCCCATAGGTGGTGAAATTCACCAGTACAGTACATCCTGCCATTTCCCATTGTGTACATATGCCGGGTTTTTCACCCATTGACTAACTGCGGGAATTTCAATACCAAGGAGCCTATAAACTGAGCAAAGGGGAAATGCCATTTCTGATCTCAATGCCTGGAAAGTTTGCGATTCTTCTAGTTTGCTGACATCGATGCCCCCGAGCATATTGACTTGCGCAGAAGTCTATCTTGTTACAGACGTTTTCAACTAAACTTGTTCAGAGATGTTATCATTCTGGAGCAGGTGCGGCTTGAACCCTGGTCTACTGGACCAGAGGTGGGGACACTAGAAACACCGGAGTGCTCTATTTTGGCTCAGTGGTTAGCACTGCTTCCTCACAGCACCAGAGACCCAGGTTCGAGTCCACCCTCGGGCAACTCTCTACGTAGAGTTTGCACATTCTCCCCATGTCCGTGTGGGTTTCCTCCAGGAGCGCCGGTTTCCTCCCACAGTCCAAAGATGTGCAGGTTAGGTGGACTGAACATGCTAAATTACCCCTAGTGTCCAAGCGTGTGCAGGCTAGTTGGATTAGCCATGGGAAAAGCAGGATTACAGGGATAGAGTAAGGGGTTGAGTCTGGGGTGGGATGCTCTTCAGAGGGTCGGTCTAGACTCGAGGGGCTGAATGGCCTCCTTCCACACTGAAGGGGATTCTGATTATTAGCATTCTTCATGAACATCCCTTTCTGAGACAGCATAGCCCAGCGGGCTTTCACTCAGGGAGTGAGTCTCAGATTGCTGAGACAACATGCCTGTTGTTATCTGGATTTATGAATTGTAACATCATGTACTCATTCCTGAGATGTGGGCATCAATGGTTAGACAGCATTCATTGGCCATCCCTAACCTCCTGAAGAGCAGTTCAGTTACATTGCTGTGGGTATGGAGTTACAGGCAGGTCACACTCGATAAAGATGGCAGATTTCCTTTACTAAAGATTTTATGACAAGGAACAGTCACCACGAGGCTAGTCTTTTCTAAAAAAAAAAACAATTCTGGGTGGCACGGTGGCTCAGTGGTTAGCACTGCTGCCTCACAGCACCAGGGACCTGGGTTCGATTCCACCCTCGGGTGACTGTCTGTGTGGAGTTTGCACATTCTCCCTGTGTCTGCGTGGGTTTCCTCCGGGTGCTCCGGTTTCCTCCCACAGTCCAAAGATGTGCAGGCTCGGTGGATTGGCCATGCTAAATTGCCTGTAGTGTTCAGGGATGTGTAGATTAGGTGGGTTAT
>NC_063350.1:9580831-9617579 GCF_021869965.1 Rhincodon typus
GCTGCTTGGCCTGCTGTGTTCATCCGGCTCTACACCTTGTTATCTCATTGGCGGAGATGTGCTTTGGAACACAGCGAGCGCTGCCTCAAAAACATACATCTTTCTTTCCATTTGCCTCTGTTAGCTTCCAGTCAGATTCCCATCAGATATGGCACAAGCTCACTGTCACTTTTTAGAGTTCTCTGTTCCTCAGTACCAACGACCCTCTGCTTTGTGCAGTTTGTGTGCTTGAACACATGGTACCATTTTTGTTGTGGTTGCACAGAAAAAGGTAATTTCCATGTAGGCTGCATGGTATCTGCTGCTGTGATGTGGTGTACGCACACAAACAACAAAATCAGGACTCTTAAATTGCTGACTAACATTTCCCCTTGCGAGACAGAATGTGATGTTTTTGCCCAAAACTGTGTTGCTAGAATACAAGTCCCACAGGTCAGTCCTCTCTATAGACCCTCCCAGGTGACATTCTGTGTATCTGCTCTTAACTTTAAATAAACAACCAAATTATAGTTTTAGCAAAAAAAACTTCCTAAAGAACAGCGCTGATGGAAATCAGAGACAAAACACAGAAGTTGCTGGAAAGGCTCAGCAGGTCTGGCAGCATCTGTGGAGAGAAATCAGAGTTAATGTTTTGGGTTCAATGACCCTTCCTCAGTTTTAATGATTCTCATTGGATGATTGGTACAGTCATGAGCAACACAGTACAGAAAAGACGAGAATGCATCAGAGACAGAGCTGAAGCGATTTATCAGAATGGTTCCAGAAATGAGAAACTTCAGTGATAAGGAGAGATTGAAGAAGTTGGGACTTGGAGAGAAGGAGGCTGAGAGGATATTGGCTGGAGGCTTTCAAAACCATGAGTGGGCTGGGTAAAGCAGGTAGAGAGAAGCTCTTCCCTCTTGTGAAAGAGAAACAAACGAAAGGGCATAGATTTAAAATAATGTGCAGACGAAGCAAGGGTAACCTGAGAAAAAAAACTTTTTCACCCAGCGAGTGGTTAGGGTCTGGAATGTACTGTCTGGAAATATGGAGGAGGCAGGTTCAACTGGGGCAATCAAGAGGGGCATTGGATTGTTTTTGGATAGAAATCATATTCAAGCAGGGGGAGGCAATGGCCTAGTGGTATTATCGCTGGACTGTTAATCCAGAGGCCCAGATAATGTTCTGAGGACCCAGGTTCGAATCCCACCACGGCAGATGGTGGAATTTGAATTCAATAAATATCTGGAATTAAGAATTCAATGATGACCATGAATCCATTGCCAATTGTCAGGAAAAATCTGGTTCACTAATGTCCTTTAGGGAAGGAAACTTCCATTCTTACCTGGTCTGGCCTACATGTGACTCCAGACCCATAGCAATGTGGTTGACTCTTAACTGCCCTCTGGGCAATAAATGCTGCCTGGCCAGTGACGCCCTCATTCCACAAATGAATTCAGGGGTATGGGGGAAAATGAGAGTGGGACAAGGTAATAGAAGCAGTGTAGATATGATGGGCTGAATGGCCTTCTTCTATGCTATAGTAATTCTGTGATACATTTGGGATAAAATGAAGAATGCAGTATCTTCTGTGAAAACATAGGAATTAGGAGCAAGAGTAGGCCATTTGGCCCTTTCAGCCATCCTTGTTCCAATTGTTCCCTCTACTCCAGGTTGCTTTCATATCCGAGTAACATATAACTCGCTTGTTAGTCAAGAACCTGTCTCAGGCTTAAATGTATTCAATGATCTGGCCTTTACTGCTCTCTGAGGAAGAGAGTTCAAAAGACTCAGGAGCTTCTCAGAGAAGAAACTCCTTCACAGCTGCATCTATGGGAGACTCCTTCTATTGTTCCTCCAGCCCCACACTGTGTTATCTCTGTTTCCAGCATCTGCAGTTCTTACTATCGCCTTCTTTTTAAACTGTGTCCCTGTTCCAGGCCATGCTGACAGCTTGTTCTACATCTCCTGACCTTCCATTAGGAAATGGCAGCATGAATCTGGGAGCATCTCCTCCAATTTCAAAACCCTGGAATTGTTGGATTTGCATTAATCATGGGAATGGCTCCATATCAAACTGTCAGTAAATCCTCCACAGGAGAACTCTCACAAAACTCTGCAGCAACATAATGAGGGGAGTGCCATTGAGTCTCTAGGCCCGTTGGCTGAGGTTGCCCTCATCTGGCAGGAGGTCCTCTGGTGGAGAAGGTCAGATTTTCAGTGCCATAGACTCACAAATCCAGGCAAAGATTGCTCAAGGTTCCAGAGCTGCAGCTGGGTTGAGCATAAGGAGGCAGGACCCCAATAGTCTCAGAGGAAACAGAGTCAAACTTTGGTGCAGGAGTCAGGCTGTAAATGTGTTCAAAATACTTCCAAGAAGGTTTACCAGTCTAATACCTGCAATGGGTGGTTGTCTTATGAAGCTAGAATAGATGATATCTGATGGAATTAAGAAGTGTTAAGAGGTGATTTGATTGAAATGTGAAAGATCTTAAGGAGTATTCACAAGATAGTTGTGGAAAAGATGTTTCTATTTATAGGATAATCTTGAATTAGGCTCAAAAAAGAAGGCGTTGCCCAATTGAAACAGCAATGAGCCAAATTTTTATCTCTTAGCCACGCTTAGTGATCTCTTTCTGAAAAGGCAGTAGAAGCAGAACTCTTGAATATTGTTATGGCAGAGGGGGATAGATTCTCATTAAGTGACAGGATGAAAGGTTCTTGGGATGGGCGGGAATGTGGATTTGAGGTTACAATCAAGTCCGCCATGATCCTATTAAATGACAGAACAGACTTGATGGACTGAATGGCCTACTTCTGCTCCTTGTTCACATGTGCCAATCGAGCCACGGAAAGACTTGAATTATATCCAGCACGTTTCACGTTCACAGGATGTCCCAAAGTGTTTTGCAGCTAATGGGGTACTTTTGAAGAGTGCCCACTGACGTGGAGATAGTAAGAATTGCCAATGCTGGAGTCAGAGATAACACAATGTGGACCTGGAGGATCACAGCAGGTCAGGCAGCATCAGGGGAGCAGAAAAGTTGACGTTTTGGGTCGGAACCCTTCATCAGAAAAACTTTTTCTGAAGAAGGGTCCCGACCTGAAACATCAGCTTTCCTGCTCTTCTGATGCTGCCTGACCTGCTGCGTTCATCCGGCTCCACACTGTGTTACCACTGACATGAAGTTTTTTTTTTGGGCAGTCGACTTACACACAGCAAGCTCCTACAAGTCACAACGTGACCATGTGCATATCGACCTCGATTACATTTCTCATCTGGATGATGGCTCCCTGTAACAACAGGAAAGGGCTTCCTCAGTGCTAAAACGGAGCATTGGGTCCCGTTGACAGTGCTCACATCTCCAGAGTGGGACTAGAACCCATGACTTTTCAACTCACCGACAAGAGTACTACACAGCTGATACACGAGAGGAAATATCACTTCCATTATAATCGGTGAATCCCAGTTGAACCTTACCTGGTACACAAAGCATTGTGTGCTGTACACCCAGGGTATTAGTTAACGCAAGACACAATGGTACGTGAGGCTTTGGTTTGAAATAATGAGCATATTACGACTAATAAAAGGCCTTTGGTTGAAATCCCTTTAAGGCAGCATGGGATCCTCTTGTGTATGTGAATTCCAAAATAACTGGCAGCTGGCCTCATACTGAAGTGAGACCTCACAGATCTGCAGTTACTATGGAAACCAGACAGTTGCAGGTGATAGCATTTAAGATGCAGCATTGTTTAGGTAACAGAGGAGAAGGAAGATGCTTAGCATGCACCACAATTAATTAGCGCTGAATCAGAAGGCATCTCTCCCAGGTGTTAGCTGGGACTCAGCTGAGCTGACACTTCACTGCCAGGATTACCGCTGACAGCGAATATGGAAGACCATATTATTGTTAGCTGAGGTATAATTCCATTTCCAACACCGATGGAAGGGGTTTTAGGCGGTTTCCCCGATTTCTCCCCCTGGCCTCTGCTTTCTTCAGGGTATCCATGCCAGTTTGTGAGCCAAAGGTGCTGGAAGACTACCCCACATTGGTGTCAATCCCAAAGCTGCCCTGCTGCCTTTCTAATGTATTTCCAGACGATACAGTCAGTTAGTAATTGGAGGTGTCAATCCTCATGGACCATCCTGTTTTGCACGACCCCACCCATGGCCTATTCATGGTGCAGGTCTAGCAGCCAGGCAAAACGGGCTCAATTGGCACCAATATTTCCCTCTTCCGTTGCAGCTTCTTCTCTTCAAATGGTCTCCCCTTTGGCCTCAGTGTCTCCAGCACGCACATGTGGGACCTGGAATCTTGTGAACGCAACAAGTGGAACAGCAAGAGAGAGAGAGAGTCTCGTCTTAATTTGCAGTTGCTCTAAAAACAGCGTGTGCTTGTAATGTTATTGAGACGTGTTTGATCCTGAGGGGATTTGACAGGGTGAATGCTGAAAGCGTGCTTCCCTCTGTGGGAGAGACTGGAATTAAGTTGCACCGTTTCAAAATCAGCAGTCTCCCATTGAAGACCGAGGTGAACAGATCTTTTTTCTCCCAAAGGATCATGAGTCTTTGGAACTCTCTTCTCCAGAGAGCATTAGAAGTTGTGAGGGGGAGGGGTAACTGAATATTTTTAAGGAAGCAGGTGGTTTCTTGACTGACAAAGCAGTTAGAGACAGTAGGAACTGCCAATGCTGGAGAATCTGAGATAACAAGGTGTAGAGCTGGATGAACACAGCAGGCCAAGCAGCATCAGAGGGTCTGATGTTTCGGGTCTGGACCCTTCTTCAGAAAAAGGGTCTTCTGATGTCAGCTTTCCTGCTCCTCTGATGCTGCCTGGCCTGCTGTGTTCATCCAGCTCTACACCGTGTTATCTATGACAAGGCAGTTAATAGTTTTCAGGGTAGTTGGGAATGTGGATTTGAGGTCACAATCAGATCTACCATGACCTTGTTGAATGATGGAGCCAGATGGAGGGGCTGAATGGCCTAAATGTATTCTTCACCTGTACGTTTGTACACGCATTTTGAGAGAGTGCTTTAACATTAATGAAATGTGTCAAAGTGCTTCACAGGAACATTGTAAAACAACAGCTGAGCCACATAGGGAGATATCAGTTCAGACATCCAAAGGCTTGATCGAAGAGGTAGGTTGAGAGGAGTGACATGAAGGAGGAAAGACCGGAAGTGAGAGGTATAGGAAGGGAATTCCACAGCTTGGGGCCTAAACAACTGAAAACATAGCCACCAATTATTGAACAATTAGATGTGAGAATGCTCATGAGTTCGGAATTGGAGGAGTGGGGTGAACTTGCCGTGGGTCTGAGGAGATTTCACAGATTTGTTTGTGGGTGAGGGGGGCGTGGTGGTGTGCAGTTGGTAGTGGTTGCTTACAGAGATTTAAAAACAAAGATAGGAACTTTAAGATCAAGATGTTGTTTGACTGGGAGCCAATGTTAGCAGAGAGTTACAGATGAATTGAAGTTGGCGTGAGTTGGGGCAGAGGCAATGTCTTTCTTATAACAGGGAATTCAGCATTAAACTGTCAGAGAGGGATTGGTTGAGTCAGTAAGGAGAGGGTGTGGTTTCTGTCACCATCTGCAATAAAGTTTCCTTCTCACCCCACAGCCCAGAGACAATACAGTTGCTGACTTAGATCAGCTCAGTAATTGTTTGATGTTTTTATTTCTACGGGGCATCCTTGCTAAATCTAGAATCCCCTTTAAGGTCAGCCTTGCTACCAATATTTGACTGTTAGTGAGCTGCTGTTTTCATAAGACATTCCATTGTAAACTGGAACACTTCAGGAGACTTTTTATTTTAAACAATATGGGTGGAATCTTCCTGGGCCCTGATCAAAGTGGGCTTTGGTGAGAAATTTGGGAGAGTTGTGTGACGTGTCGAGTGAGAGCCTTCTCGATGTTGAGACAGACAAGTCGTATTGTTCAACCAAGTCCCGGATGTCAAGGTGAGATCCTCATGAGTGATCGGCAAGCAAAAGGCCTGTTAATGAGGATTATTGCTCATTACCACCCTCATTACTGCCCAAACAACCTACATTCATTGTAGGCTCCCATTCTCCCAACCGAAATTAGCTGTGAAGAATTCCCAACATGAAATTATGAGTGGTTATCCGGCAATTCCAGCTCAGTCCAGATCTCCATCTTGGAAGCCGAGCAAAGGATACGCTCCAAACACTGCAAGCATGGACATTGGCACCTGATATGTACTAGTCTTGTCCTGTCATCAGGGCACATCTCCAATCCATTTACAATACTGTTCCATGCTTCAATAATGTACTGTAGAGCACAAATCATTGCAAAGTCACTCCAAGGACACAGTCCAGCGCATGGATTGGACCAGGCTGTATCTCAGGGCTGCTTGCTTGCTCTCACTCATCTTGAGGTTAGCTAGATGCTCACTCTGCCTTGTCTTGCCTTTTTGCAGTTGGTCCCCACAGCCAGACCTTTAATGCTCGCAATACTTCTATACTGACTTGTCTTTTAGCACAGACTCAAAGCCACTCAGCTTGTTTTTGGAACTCAGCAATGAACAGTTAATGGCCTTAATATGTTGCTCCATGGCATTGCAATGCATCAACCTCACACCCACAACATACACAACAAACATACAGCTTGTGCATCAACCAGTGCCCTCATAATCAAAAGGGTGTAGTCCTTAGTCAAGTTAAGGTGGGGCATCTGCAATTGGTCAGGGACACTCAGTACAGTCAGTCAGGGATTCTCGGTGCAGTTAGTCAGGGGGTCCTTCCATGCAGGGGGTCTCAGTGCAATCAGCCTGGGGGTCTCAGAGCAGTCGAAGAGTCTCGGGGCAATCAGTCAGATCGTCCCAATGTCTCTTCCCCTTAGTCAGGGGGTCTCGGTACAGTCAGTCGGGGGTCTTGGTGCAGTCAGGGTCTCTCAGTACAGCCGGGGACAGTTAGTCAGGGGATTTTGGGGCAGGGTTTCAGCATAAAATGAGACGAGACAGTGATGCAGTCAGCCAATGTCACAGAGCTGGATATAAGCAATCTTAACGATGGTGCAGATATGAGGTTTGAAGCTCATCTCCAGATTAATTATGACTCCTCGTTTAATAGGAGGCTGGTTTAGTCTCAGACTGTTGCCAGGGGAAGGGATGGTGCTGGTAGCTAGGGAAATAGAGCCAGGACCAACAACCAAGGTTTTGTTCTTCTCAGCACTGAGCTGGAGAAAATTTCTGTTCTTCTGGTTTTGGATGTCAAATGAGCATTGGCCAACTGCCGTGCACCTTTGATGGTGGCAGTGGAAGAGTCAAGGCAGTAAGCTCTGAGGACAGACTTGATATCACCAGTGAACATGTGGGACCTAAAGGGTTTGCTAAGACCCTGGGTGAACCCTGTCAATGTCTGCCTTCTCAGCTCTTTCCAGCTACCAGGAACCAGTAGCACAAACTGTATTCTCTAAAACCAATTTTATAAGCTGCGAGAATCAATCCAGAGTCAAACCATGATTGCTATCACTCCCTGTCAGCTCTTACGCCCTCTCATCATCCTCCTCCCATTCATAGTGCTACATGCATAAGACAGGGCCATTTAAAGAAAGAGAGAGAGGGAAATCCCAAATTAAATTACTTTGCCCCAGCTGCCCCAAATGATAGAATGACAAGAGAAGGCCATTCAGCCTATTGTGTCAATACTACCGCTTTGAAAGGGCTGTCCAATTAATTCAACACTCTTGCTCTTTCTCCATAGTTCTACTCTCTCCCATGTGTGTCCTGATACAGCAGAGGGCTTTTCTTCTTATACATCTGGTAACTCTACTTCAACTGTTCAAGTCAGTGTAAAGGGGATTGCAATGAGTTGAGGACTATTAAAAATAAGGCCGTGTACCATTGCACTGGCCAGCGTAACCTAACGCTTGTACAGCAGACTGTGCCAAGTCTGGTTCCCTATTTATTATGTGTCTATTCATTTTCAGTGTGATCTAGGGTAATTAGGGAAGGGGTAAAACAAACTTATCTCGATTCAGAAATTAATACTGGATGTAGTAGGGATACATGATAAGTCCCAATGTTATGATTTAATGAATTGTCAGTACTGGCGTAGAATCATAGAAAAACCCTGGAAATCAATAGATTTACGGTAAGGAGGCTATTCAGTCCATGCTGCCTGAGAAGGAGCCATCCAGCCCAAACCCGTTTTTCAGCTCTTGGTTTCTTAGTCCTGTTGGTTCCAACACTTCAGTGTCTTTAAATGAAATGAGTGTTTCTGCTTCTTTTTTTTTGAATACGCTTATGGGAGGTGGGTGTCGCTGGCTCTCCAGCATTTCTTGGCCATCCCTGGTTGCCCTTGAGAAGGTGATGATAAGCTGCCTTTGCAGTCCACTTGCTGTAGGTTGACCCACAATGCCATCAGGGAGGGAATTCCAGGATTTGACCCAGTAATAGTGAAGGAATGGCAATATGTTTCCAAGGCAGGATGGTTAATAGCTTGAAGGGGAACTTGTAGAGTTCCCAGGTATCTACTGTGCTTGTCCTTCTAAATGGAAGTGGTTGTGGATTTGGAAGGTTCTGTCTGAGGATCTTTGGTGAATTTCTGCAGTGCATTTTATGGAGAGTACACACCGCTGTTACTGAGCATCAGTGGTGGAGGGAGTGGATGCTTGTGGATGTGGTGCCAATCAAGTGGATGGTGTCGAGCTTCTTGAGTGTTGTTGGGGCTGCACCCATCCAGGCAAGTGGGGAGTATTCCACCCCACTTCTGACATTATAAACCCTCCGACTCCCACAATTACCTGGACTGCAATTCCTCTCACCCACCCTCCGCAAAAATCCCATACTCACAATTCCTCTGCCTCTGCTGCATCAAGCGTGGGTAATGGAGGAGATGTGGTTGACAGCATTCTTAATAACAGAGGAGGGGAAACTACAGTCTCTAAAGTAGGTGGATACCTGGGAAGTTCTAGAGTAGAATGCCTCATCCTGAGAGCAGATGAGGTGTTCTATTCTAGAACTTCCCAGATCTCCTCTTGCTTTAGAGACCGTAGTTTCCCCTCCTCTGTTATTAAGGATGCTGTCAACCACAACTCCCCCATTTCCCATGCTTCTGCCCTCAAACCCCCTCCCCCCAACAACAACAATGATAGAGTCCTCTTAGTCCTCACATACCACCCCACCAACCTCTGAATCCAACACATCATCCTCCAACATTTCCACCACCTACAATCAGACCCCCCCTCCAAAAAGATGTTTCCCTCTCCGCCCCAGTCTGCTTTACGCAGGGTCCATTTATTCTGTGACTCCCTCGTCAGCTCCACATGCCATACCAACCCCTCCACCACACCCCGGTACATTCCCCTGCAAGAGGTGCAATACCTGCCCCTACACCTCCCCTCTCACCTCCATCCAAGGCTCCAAACAATCCTTCCAGATCCGACAGAGATTCACCTACTCATCATCCAACCTCATCTACTGTATCCGTTGGTCCCGACGTGGTCTCCTCTATATCGGGGAGACCAAACGCAGACTCTGGGACCAGTTTGTGGAGCATCTGCACTCTGTACACACCACCCAACTCGACCTTCCGGTTGCTGTCCACTTTAACGCCCCCTCCCACTCCCTTGTGACATGTCCATCCTTGGCCTCCTCCACTGTCAGAGTGAGGGTAAACATAACCTGGAAGAACAACACCCGACATTTTGCCTTGGGAGCTTACAGCCCAAAGGCCTCAATATTGACTTCACCAGCTTCAAAATCCCTCCACCCCCAGCGTTATCCCTTGTCCAGCCCTCCCCCACCTCCTGCCTTCCCTAACCTGTCCATCTTCCGACTCACCTATCCGCTCCACCCTTCCCACTGACCAATCACAATAACCCTCTACCTGTATCCACTTATCTCCATCTCACCTACTCTCCCCCCAGTCCCACCCCCCTCCCTCTATTTATTCCTGAGCTCCCCTACCTGCCCACCCAGTCCTGACAAAGGGTTTCGACCCGAAACATTGACTTTCCTGCTCCTTGGATGCTGTCTGACCTGCTGTGCTTTTCCAGCTCCATGTTTATTGACACTCCTGACTTGTGCCTTATAGATGATTGACAGGCTTTGGAGAGTCAGGGTGTGAGTTACATGTGGCAATGCTCCCAGTCTCTGACCTGCTCTCGTAGCCACTGTGTTTATGTGGCCAGACCAAATGAATTTCTGGTCAATGATAAACCCCAGGACATTGATAGCTTGGGTGGGGAGGGGGGGATTTCAGTGATGGTAAGACTGTAAAATGTCTACTGCCATGACAGGCAGTGAGTTCCAGAATCCCACCACCTTATGGGTGAGAAGATTTCTCTTGAATCCTCTCTAAAGCTTCCAACTCTTTCCGTTAATCCGTGTCCCCTAGGTACAGACTACTGGAACAAAATCTTTTTCTCCACACTAAAGAGACCACTCATAATTTCATCAGTTTCTCCTCAGCCCTCCAGAGAAAACAACCTCAGTCAACTTCATAACTCAAATTTTGCTGTCCATGCCAACTTCCTGGGGGATCATCTCTCTTGTGCAATCCCAAAATGGGGTGACCAGGACAGGATGCTGTGCTACAACATCAGCCTGACTAGTGTTTTATGCAAAACCTCCCAGCTCTTTCATTTCAGCTGAGAAATGCTCACAGTGTGAAGTGATAGAAATGGTGTCCTTTTTAAGTTGAGTCGCAGCCAGTTTCATAGGAGGGTACAGGAGGCTGAGAGGGTGAGGGGCCTTATAGGAAACAAGAAAATAAAAATTGACTCAAAGAACGGGCTTTGCAAAGTAAACTCCCACTCATCTGCTTTCTGGCTGACCTTAGCTGATGCTTCATGGGATCTGAAGAAAATAACATTGCCAGAATAAGTAGAGTTAGATGAAGGAGGCTCCTTGTGGAGGCCTGAGCACCAGCACAGACCTGCTGGGCTGAATGGCCTGTTTCTGCGTTGTAAATTCTGTAAAGGGTATTAAAGAGCCTGGGGATTATATCAGTGGAGAATCAAGCATGCTTTGAAAATTCGCTGGAGGACCACTGCAGAAAAAAATTAAAATGAAACAATTCCCTGAAGCAACACACAAAAACATCAGATATCAATTTCATTCTGTCAGCGGGCCATGTAACCTTTCACCTTCCCTGTCAAGGCTCTGATTCAAAGCGAGCCCGAGATGGATACAGATATTTTCATTTCACTTCCTTCTGTCGATCTTACTGCTGTCTGCACACATGCCCAGTCTGGACTGCTGTACAATGAAAAGATCGCAGCAGTCTGCTAATTCTCTGCAGAGTTGGAACATCAGCTTTTACCAGTCTGCATCTACATGAGGTTTCCCTTTTGTGTACGGCACCTGTTCCAAGCCAGGCAACATGTTGTGTGATTATTATTTCGCTTTTTTTTCTTCTCATTCCTCTGTCCCCACCTGCCCCACATGGTCAGATGGAAGATGGGCTGTCTGTCTCTCTGCAGGAAAGACCACCCTCCCCCCACCCAGCTTGTCTCTGCCCTCTGTCTGTGTGAGTTCATCTACAGTCGCCTGAAGGGAAATCTGTTTTAGCAATGATAAATGACAGGGGGTGGGGGGTGAGGGGTTATGTTGGGGAGACTAAAACCTGTGGAGGTCACATGGTCAACCAGACCAGTCATCCCATCTGGTCAAGTGTTTTCACATCTGACCATCGAGTCTTCAGGTGACATTATTCCTTAAAGACACAGTTTAAATCTTTCTTCCTCTCACAGTCCATCGGCACCTCTTGCACCGACCCAGCTGCAGAAAGTGTAGAAACAAGCCCCAGAAAAAATCGAAAAAGATCCCCAACATGGATTTCTGCCTGACTCTGCTGAAGTGCGTGGAGGATGTTTTGTTGCATTGAAGAAGGACGTTATGTTTATTATTGAGTCTCATACAGCCCGAGGAGCTAATACTGATGATTAAGAACTTCTGACATGTGCTCACTGTTGTAAATTCGGAAATGCAGCAGCGAATGTGCACACAACAAGATCCCACACACAGCAGTGATGATGGGCAACTAATCTGTTTCAGAAACATCGAAGCTAGGAGCAGTAGGCTGTTTGGGCCTTCAAGCCTGCTCTGCCAATCAATATGATCATGGCTGATCCTTTATCTCGATGCCGTCTTCCTGCTTAAGCCAAACCCTTTTAAAATATAAACATTTATTTACCTCTTTATGCTTTAATAACGTTGATTAAGGCATAACTGGATAATAAGACCGGGGAGAGCCCCTGTGTTCTTCTTCAGAATAAAGCCATGAGATATTTTACTTTCACCTGAGGGGCAGATCCCTAATATTTCATCTGAAAGTTGACGTTTCTGACTGTGTAGCACTCCCTCAGTACTGCATGGGGAGTTTTCACTGTCTTACTTGAGCCACAAGTGATACTGCACTTTATAAATGCCTTATTTGCAAATCTCTCATATATGCTAAGTCAGTGCATCTCAGTACTGGGGGTTCCCACGAGCAGAGAGCCCTGTCCTCCCCACCCTGGGGAATGTTAGCCAGTTTCCTGGCTAGCAGACATTGTCTCCATCTTGGGAAATGTCATACTGGATGAGACAAAATGGCTCAGCTGTGAAACCTTATCACTGCAATACCTGTGTTGGTTGCCCATCCCTAATTGCCCTTGACCCTAGTGGCTTGTCAGGCCATTTAGAGGACTGTTAAAAGTCAACCACATTGCTCTCAGTCTGGAGTCTCATGTAGGCCAGACCATTACAGATGCCCTCCCTTAAAGGGCATTAATGAATCAGGTGGGTTTTTAACCACAATCAGTTCCTGAGAGTGCTTTTCAATGCCAGGTTTACTAAGTGAACTTAATTCCATCAGCTGCTATGGTGGTTGGATTTGAGCCCCTATCCCAATTTGTTAGCCTAGACCACAAGTTCAGCGACATTCCCACTATGCTGCAGTCTCTGCCGCAATACAGCAAGTGGTCAATAGTCACTGTCTCTGTTCAGTAAGAATTTGATGACAAATAGCCACATAATGTAGTAGTTGTTGCCGAAGTCACAGAGGACCAAAGGCCTTCTCTCTCTTTTTAGAGAGGGAAGACTGGTGGTGTGTTTAACCTGAGGGTCATTATGCCTCAGCTGAGAGGAGGGTTTGAGAATGTTGGACCTTTATTGGTGGCACACAGTGGAACATTCGGAAACTGTGTCTACTGGACGTTACTTTCTGTAGCTTGAGCAACACTTTAATGAGAGAGGGGCTGGGATAAACTAAAGGAATGAAAATATACGGAAGGCAGTTTTAAGTTAGGGAGTGATGAAAATAAATCCCCAGCAACACCTGATTGCTCGGCAAGTGTCTCCAAATTAAGCTCTACCGGGAAAACAAGTCAGAGTGTAGATAGATCCTCAATCAACGCCAGGGTTAGGGAACGCCAAGTTCAGCCATGATCCAGGGTCGAGAAAGAGATCTCAAGCTTCCTGCATTGGGCTGGGAGTTACAGTATACACACGCACGTGGAGAGAGGAACAGAGTTAGGGTTTCACATTGATGGCTTTTCATCAGAGACATTTCATTGTTTACAAGCTATATGCGTACATGTCTCACCCTCACTTTCTCTCTCTGTAGATGCTGTTTGACCTGCTGAGTTTTTCTGGCATTTTTTTGTTTTTATTCCAGATCTCCTGCTTGTGGCCTCGAGAACCTCAAAGTGAAGACCAGTGTGGACTGGAGGCGAGGCTGAGTGCAGTCTGGAGGCTGGGTACTGGCGTGCACTGGCTTGGAAGGACCATTATTCAGAACTTTTTATTTCTTTATTTTTTTAATTCATTCCTATGATTTTGTACCTAGGATGGTGTGAAGGTTTGTAATGTTGGACTTCTTATTTCTTTAATTTTCTAAATTTTTCCTAAGAATTTGCGCTTAAGAATCTGTATGTAGATACCTTTGTACCTAAAGTGGTGCTGTAAGAGGCGACTTGTAAACTTTTCACTGTACTCATGTGACAATAATCCTAATTCTAATTCCAATCCTAATTTTAATTTTTTTTCTTTTATTTGATCACATAATGTGAATCAGTGAGTGAAAGACCCAAGCTAAGGGGGTGTATGAGATTTGTATTTGTATTTCTTCATCTTGCTTGCCAGGGCAGTAGGATTGGAAGAGGAATAGGTGACTGATAGGAGAAGGGGTTTAGCAAGCATTGTGGTGACCCCAAGTAAATTGGGAGAAGGAAGAAGAAGCCTGTTACAGGCAATATCAGTGCACACTGTGTTTGTATGACGGCAATTAAGGAATAAGATGTATTTATATAGAACCTATCACAACCCAGGTTGTCAAAAAAACACCCCTGAGTGTAGTTGCTATTGAAATGTGGAAACCATGGCAGCCAAATTGTACAAAATCATCTCTCACAAACCATGAGAAAATAAACAGTTTTTTTTGAAATTTTAATGTTTGAGGGATCAATATTGGCCAGGTGACCTACTGCTCTTCTTCAAATCCAAGAGAACAAAATATGGCTTCAGGTTATTATCTCATCTGAAGGCTGCACCACCAATAGTGCAGTACCTCTTCACCACTGCTGTGAAGTCTCAGCTTGGATTACATACTCAGATTTCTGAAGTGAAGGAATGGGACTCGAACCCTCAAACCTCAGGCCTCAGAGCTGCACTTACTCACAGACGTAACACTGCATCTACACCAGATTGTTTTACAGTGAATTTTCAGGTTTGAAATGTTGTGCAAACATGCTTTCTGACATGTTTACACCATCCTATCACCAAGCACTACTGTGTGTTCTTCTCCTTAGAAACTTGGTGACTACAGAATTGTATGGAAAGGACAATGTGCCCCTTTAAGCAGAGCCTTTGAAACTAATATCTTTGGCGAAGAGTGAGGGAGTAATGGCAAAGTTCATACGTGGATTATCTTAATCTACAGAATGTGGCATTTAATTAGTTTTAAGCACCCCTTAATGTTTCTGCCTGAGGGCTTTTAATTGAAGTGTCGTTTGGTGCCATGGTCAATTAAACATTTCCTATTGAAAGTGCAATATGGGAAACTACAGGGGGTCAGTTTCCAAGTTGTCTCCACACTCTGGCCTGAGGCTCCCTCTGCTGCTTCAGCAGTTTTATATAATGAACTTCAAGTCACCCTTTTCTTCTATCAATTTTCTCATTTAATTAGTACTGTATTCGCAAGAGCTGAACAATGCTGTTATTAGATATGAGGGAATTGGAGAAAGCTAAAGGTGACCCGAATTGAGATGACATACGAAGAAGGGACCTCCTTCTCCAAGACCTTATCCTCCACACTGCTTCCACTGGTCCAGTTCAACACACTCCACACTCTTCCAACCGCGATATCCTCTACTTTGCTTCGATTCTCTCCACAGCCTTGCCCTCTTTAAATTCCCTCTCCAAATCTCTGCTCCTTCCCACAACTCTATCCATTATCTCAAATGTTCTCAGACTTATTTCTCTAAGTCACCTGCTCTAATAACTCTTAACTTCAGCTTGGCATCTTTTGCTCCAGCCTTGGTATCAAAATGTCTCTTATTGAAGCTGCCTGCACATTAAGGTAAGTTCTCCTTTCTTGTTCTTCTCAATCTGTCTGCAGCCTTTCACAGAGTTGATCATACCATTCTCTTCCAATCCCTCTCCACTGCCATCAGCTTCTTGGGACAGCTCTCACCCATTCTTATCCATTTCATCATAGCCAGAGGGGTCAAAGTCAATGGCTTCTCTTCCTAGTCCAGTGCCATTACATCTGGTGCCGCCCAAGGATATAATCTTGACCCCCTTCTATTTCTCATCTATAGATGGTCCACCAGTGATAGCATCTAAGAATGCAGCATTAGTTTTCTTGTGGGCATTGGAATATAGGAACAGGGAGAGGTCCATTTCCCTGCCTCACTATTCAATACAATTGTGGCTAATTGAATACTTCAGTGCATATCCAGCTTTACCAACCCACCACCTCTCTTCAGCCCTGAGTCTAAATAATCAGATGACCTGTCTGACCCAGTACTGGGTGAACAGGAATTCTCTTCAATTAAATATAGGGAAAATCAAGACAAATTGTTTCAACAAACTCCATTCCCTAGCTACCAACTCCATCCGTGTCCCTAGAAATTGTCCCAGTTTGAACTAATCTGTTTCCGATCTCAATATCATATTTGATCCGGCCACCTATTTTCACTATCATGAAATCCTCCAATTTCCACACAATCTCTCCACTCCATCTCTGACCCAGTTTTTGTCTTGCTGAAACTCTCGGCCATGCCTTGTTACCTCTAGGCATGACTGTATCAATGTATTTTAGGCTGGTTCCTCCAACATTCTGCCCTCAATAAATTAAAGGTCATCCAAAACTCTTGTGTCCGAACTCCCAGTAAGTCCCATTCCCCATTCACCCATTGATTTTCTTGATTTCAAAATTCTCAACATTGTTTTCAAATCCCTGCATGGTTTCACCTCTCCCTACATCTGTTTCCGCGCTGTATGACTCTATCTGACTTAATATCTTCTTATGTAGCTCAGTGTCAAATTTTGCTCTAGAACGTTTCTGCGAAGTGCTTCAGGGCATTTAATGATGTTAAAGGCGTCTAGGTCATTGTTGTTGAAGTCTCTGGAACGAGAAAAAACAGCAACCAAATGTTTACCCGCTGAACCATGACCAATATGTACGACCTTGAGTCTTAGCTGTGGCTGCTATGTATATGTTTCAGTGTTTGTTGATGCATTCGATCACAATGTGGGAGATGCAGAGAAATAAACAGTAGATGAAAGAAGGTGCAATGGGATGTAATGACTTGCTGAGTTCTGACTTGGCTAACCGTTTTGACTACATCTTGAATTAATTGAGCTTATTAATTTTAGTCACAACGTGCCAGGCAGAGGTAGGAGTCTTGTTGGAGTACTGCACAGCAGCAAGAGAGCACCATTTGACCGTGAGTTCCCACATGGAAAATGCCACCAGCCCCCGCAGAAGGAAAGGAGGCAGATGGTGCTATCTGAAGTGGGTGTAAAAGACAAGGAGCTGCTAACAGCTGCGTGAGAAAGATGGAATAAGAGAGAGGAAAAGATCTGGGCTGCGAGGCAGGGACTGAAAGGATCAGAAACTGAGGTGGAACGATACAGAGTGAAAGAGAAACGCAGAGGAGAAGGAAGAGTGAGGGTCAAATAAGGAGCAAGAGTAGAGAGGAAATAATAGAGATAGAGAAAGTTGAATTAGGATAGGAAAGCCGTAGGGAAGAGAAAGAGACAGATATGAAGAAAGCAAACAATCTGAGATACTCAGAGGGGATTACAGCTCAGTTTGCAGTGCATTTCTTCCTTTGAAACCTCTTTGACACCTGCAGTTCTGACATTCCGGAGTTGCTGTCCAAACAGACCCTATACTTACATCCATGGACATTTTAGCTGCATCACCAACCAAGCAAACCTTCCCAAAACTGCCTCCATTGCAAATCTATCCCTCCATTTCGTTAACATGTGTTCCAGTTTCACTATATTGAGTACTTGCTGCTCTTGATCAGTGTATAATGTCCCCTTGCTGGGTCTTTGTCTGATAATGTTTGATTACGTGGCGTTTGAAGAGATATAAAGGCAACCAGCAGACTGGAAAACTGGAGAAATATGTTAGCCCAGCCCAGGATAAGCAGGTTCACCTCAGGGAGATTAGCTGTAAATGAATTAGCTGGGTTAGGAAACAAAAAGTGCTGGAGATCACAGCGGGTCAGGCAGCATCCATAGAGAGAAAGCAAGCTAATGTTTCGAAACTAGATGACTCTCAAGTGTGGAGGGGACAACATTTATGCAATAGTTGGGGTTGTGGCAGGGAATGTGGGGAGGATGGAGCTCTGGGGGAGAAAGGATGTTAATGGTTCAGTTGATAGCTTGGTCACCTAAATCTGAACTAACAACATCGTTTCTGCTCCAGCACTCCACCCAGCCAACTTCCTCCCCCACTATCCCACTCCCCCCATCACATAAATGCTGCTCCCTCCACACGTCAGCTCTAATGAAGAGTCATCTAAATTCGAAACGTTAGCTTGCTTTCTCTCCATGGATGCTGCCTGACCCGCTGTGGTCATCAGAATTTTCTGTTTTCAGTGCAGATTCCAGTATCTGCAGTAATTTGCTCCTAGCTGGGT
This sequence comes from Rhincodon typus, assembly GCF_021869965.1. Taxonomy (NCBI): domain Eukaryota; kingdom Metazoa; phylum Chordata; class Chondrichthyes; order Orectolobiformes; family Rhincodontidae; genus Rhincodon; species Rhincodon typus. The sequence goes on from NC_063350.1 coordinate 9,598,921, forward strand.
TAGGATACTAGTGCTAGGTTTGATGAGAGATCTTATGAAGCTCAGTTAGGTTGACGCTCATTCAGAACTCAACGACTCTTTCAGATAATTTCATAAAGTACATTTCTAACTGCAGGGGATGTGTATTGGGAAACAGAAAGGACAGAAAGTCATGGGCAGCAACCTGCCACTGGGAATTAGCCTTCATGGCCCCACTGAGTAAATGATTCATCCAATATGTCACTGAGCCAGCGGCTGGTTCCTGGTTAAGTGTCAGCTGTGGTTCAGTGGAGGGGTAACTTCTGAAACAGAAGGATGTTTTGGCTCTAGTCACATGTCAGAGAATTGATCGAGGCTGATATCTGAATGCAGTAGCACTGGAGTTTGGAGTCTTGTAGTGCAGCAGGTCATGTCTCTCTGCCTTTGTGTTTGAGTCCTGCACCAGCACCTCATGGCCAGGGAAAGTGCATCCACCATGTACTCAAACAGGTTGATCATTATTCTGCAAACCCTCCTGGGACATGGTAAGAGAGGGTCAGCTGTTTGATGAAGGGAATGTTGGTGCCTCTGCCGACACTATCCATATCTCCAGGACTGTAACACGTACGTAAATGTGCATTTTACTGCAGTAATGGACACCTTGGGTTGGTAAGAGGGGGCACAGTAAGTTGTTCCATTCGGAGCTCCACTCTGCTCACCAGTTCCCTTTCTCTTTCTTCCTTTGTCCTTCCTTTTTTTTCTCCCTCCTTCTCTCTCCCTCTGTAGTAATTCTAAACCCCCCCTCCCACCCCTTTAACCACCTACCTAAGGAGTTGGGAAGGTGCTGGGTTGCAAGCGGGTACCATGTGGCAGAAGCTGAACATGCAGGTTGTGTCCTGCAGCGACGGCAGATTGAGCGTGGGCCAGATCAAAAGTTGGCCGACAAGAGTGGGTCAGTGAGGAAGGTGAGAGTGGGTCAGTGAGGCGGGTGAGAGTGGGTCAGTGAGGCGGGTGAAAGTAGGTCAGTGAGGTGGGTGAGAGTGGGTCAGTGAGGCGGGTGAGAGTGGGTCAGTGAGGCAGGTGAGAGTGGAATGATGGTGGTAGCATGGCAAGGGCTGGAAAGCTTGGAGCAGGACTCTGGCGGAGGCATAGCGAGGGCTGTGTGGGACTGTGGCAGTGGAAAGGAAAGTTGGACTCTCTTAAGTTATTTTGTTTTCTTATCTTATTCTAAGTTAATGTGAGTGGTGCCATGTATGTACAGCGAAGGTGCACACTTTTCATTGTATTTTTACATTGAATACACTCGACAATAAATGATTCAATTCAATTCAATCTGTCACCACCAATGGAGTGGCTGAGGTTTAACATTGAGGGAGCACTGCCAATGGCAGTGTTTTGAGGCTGGACAGTGGGTTTTCACCTGGTGCCTTGGTCAATATTTATCCATCAACAAAGTCACTGGAAACAGATTACCTGGTCATTATGACTTTGTTATTTGCAGGAGCTTATTGTCATCAAATAACTTGCCATTTTTCCTGCCACATATAGTGATCATTCTTTGTAAAGTTACTTTGGGATGTTCTGCATTCACAAAGCCTCAATGAAATTTAAAGCTTCCATTTGTGTTAGATAACTGGGACTGAGATTGGAAAATTACACTCAGCCACCGAGCTCCCAAACTAAGAGGAGATAAACAGTTAGTAAACACTAGCAGAGATCATGAGCTTTCTTAAACTCACCCATGGTATATAGGTGCAGGGCTGGATGAACACAGCAGGCCAAGCAGCATCATAGGAGCAGAAAGGCTCCTGCGAACCCTAACCCTAACCCTAACCCTAACCCTATCTCTGCTCCTATGATGCTGCTTAGCCTGCTGTGTTCATCCAGCCCTGCACCTTGTTGTCTCAGATTCTCCAGCATCTGCAGTTCCTACTATCTCTCATGGTATATAGGTGTTGCTGGAAGAATAAGTATTCATCACTCATTCCTATTTACGCTTGATAACATGGTGGTTAGTTACTTTCATGTCTTCTGAGCTCAGTCATAGGTCTATAAGATATAGGAGCAGAATTAGGCCATTCGGCCTATCAAGACTGCTCCATCATTCGATCATGGCTGATATGTTTCTCAACCTCCTTCTTCTGCCTTCTCCCCATAATCCTTGATCCCCTGACTAATCAAGAACCTATTTATCTCTGTCTTAAATACACTCAATGACTTGGCCCCTACATCCTACTGCAGCAATGAGTTCCATAGATTCACCAGCTTCAGGTTGAAGAAATTCCTCCTCATTTCAGTTCTAAAGGGTTGTCCCTTCACTCTGAGGTTGTGCCCGCGGGTCACAGTCTCTCCTACTAGTGGAAACATCTTCCCCATGTCCACTCTATCGAGGCTTTTTTGTATTCTATAAGTTACAACCAGATCCCCCTCATCCTTCTAAACTCCATTGAGTGTAGAGCCAGAGTCCTCAACCGCTCCTCATGTCACAAACCCTTCATCCCCGGGATTATTTTTGGGAACCTCCTCTGGACCCCCTCCAAGGCCAGCACATCCTTCCTTAGATACAGGTCCCAAAATTGCTCACAATGTTCCACATGAGGTCTGACCAGAGCCTTATACAGCCTGAGGGATGTCTCTTCTCTTGTATTCTAACCCTCTTGAAATGAACGCTAACATTGCATTTGCCTTCCTAACCGCCAACTGAACCTGCATGTTAACCTTAAGAGAATCCTGAACTAGGTCTGAGATGACATGGTGTAGAGCTGGATGAACACAGCAGGCCAAGCAGCATCAGAGGAGCAGGAAGGCTGACGTTTCGGGTCTAGACCCTTCTTCAGAAATTTCTGAGAAACATATCTCAGCTTTGAGATATGGTGACTTCATCAGAACTGTTAGCAGCTAGGAAAAATGGTATTTATGCTGAAGAAGTAGTTGTATTGTGGGAGGGCAGGGGGGCAGCGGTGTCTGGATAAGTGAAGATGGAGCCCAGAGGGTTCCAGCAATAAGAGGGCAGCTAAGGGTCAACAACATTGTTATGCACCTGAAGCCACCTATATTTAGGACTGTTAGAAATAACAAGCTTAACACAGAATCATAGCATGGTTACAGCACACAAAGGCCATCCAGGCTGTTGTGTCTGTACTAGCTCTTTGCTGAGGACATTAGTGAACTAACTGAATTTTTACAAAGTCTGTTCTTATCATCAATAAGGATAGAAATTTTTAATTCCAGGTTTATTTAGTTAACAGAATTCAATTCACAAACTGCCACGATAGGATTGGAAGTTGCTTCAATAGATCATTATTTCCTCTAAATATGAACTATGCTATCACAAACATTTGTGTGTGTTTGGTATGTGCGTGCGGCATGCAATGTATGCACACCCTTGGAAATGCGAGGAATAGTGAACCTATGTGTGTATGTGTGTGATCGCATGTATGTGTATGTGGGTATGTGATTACACATGTATGTGGAGAGAATATAGCATGTGCTTGGCTGTAAATGTGTACACATAAAATAGAGGTGTATGTGTGCACATGGGACTGTGCGTACCTGTGTGTGCAGGCTTATGTAAAGATGGGAGTGCTTGTCTGCCTGTGCGGATAGCATGTAAACTACAGCTGCAAGCTACTTTGTAATGCTCACCCAGGATATGAGAACAAGACTTGCACAAAATGCAGAAAGGAGACACACACACACACACGCACACACACACACACACACACACAGACACACTTTGAGCCTGACTCTTGTCCACCTGCATCTTCAGGGGAAGAGAGAAGAAGCTATGGGGATAGTTGGGGTGAAGACTGGGCAGAGATCTGTCAAAAGAATGATCTGTGTCGGCAGATGAACCTGCAGTATCTGCACCGATAACAGGACACAAAAGCCGACATATGGCAGTCCATCTGGACAGGGTGTTTTGTTTCATTTGTTAATTATCATATTTACTCTATTAAACACACCTGGCCTAGAGAAGGAGCTCAGTAAACAGCAACGTCAAACACACGATATTATTGCAGCAGTGGACCAGACAATACCTGGGTGTCATTGCCTCAAAAATATGTCACAGACAACAGCGGCCATGTTGCAGAGTGCTATCTGTCTTTAACATATATTTCACCAATCCGGATACACAGTGACAGTTGTGGTATACGTGGAGCCTTTCATTTGTATGTGAGCGGAGATTAACATTTTAAACACATATGTTTTGTTTATTTGGCCGCATATTTTTCCAGTTCCGTGAGTTACTGATAACAATCAGGATCTGGAATCCTGGTTAACTTCCTCTCTCCCTAATTGTTGTTCGGATCCTATGAACTGCCTCCTGAGCTGAGTTCATCAAATCTAGCAGACAAAGTGTTAAACTTGGCCAATTTCTGCAAAGTATAAAATTCCATGATTGTAAATTACTATTGCATTCCCTTTTCTTTCCCAGCCCATTGTTTAAGGCACAGGAGATGCTAGGCAGTTCAGCCCCCAACTCCAATTTTTAATAAGATCATGGTCAATCTCTATGTTAACTCTGTAGTGAATTGTAACAAGGTCACCCAGGTGGACCTCAAACAATGTGAGTTCCGTGATTGGGGATGTTAATCTGGTCCAATCAGGGAGCCCTGGCTGACAGATGAGAAGCAGAGAGTCAGGGGTTCTGTTCAATCTGACAGCTGGCTCTGAGGGTGAACAGGATCAGTGTCAAGGACTCTCCATGTGTAAATAGAGGGAGACTTGCTGACAGAATACTGGCTTCTGTGGAGTTACTTCAAGCTCCATTCAGTCTTCCTGGTCCTATAATCTTGGCCTTTGCAAAACAATCTCTATCGATCTCAGTTTTGAAATTTTGCATTAGCCTCCAGACTTTTGGCAGAGAAAGGGTCCAGGTTTCCACAGCCCTCAGTGTTAAAAAGTACAGCTTCACTCTGAATGACCTAGTTCTAATTTTAAGGTTAGGCTGTCCTGTTCCACAGAGAAAACAGCTTATTTTTATGTACCCTATCCATTCCTCTAATTGTCTTTGACAACTCAATTAGATCATGCTAGTTGAGGGAGTGCAGACATAATCCATGCAACCTCTCTTTTGTCTCCAGGATCTTTCTGGTGAATCTATAAGGCCTTCAGACCTCCCAAGAATAAAAATGGTAGAATGGGTAGACACTGTGGTTAATAAAACATACTGCCTCCTAGACTTTATTAATAATGGTATACAGTGCAAGAGCATGGAGGCTATGTTGAACATATGTAAGACATTAGTTAGACCTCAACTGTGTGCTACACTATAGGAAGGATGTGAACTCATTGGAAAGAGTGCGGAAGACATGAGTGATTCCAGGAATGAGACTCTTCAGTTGTGAAGATAGATTGGAATGTTTTCCTTGGACTGGTGAAGGCTAAGAAGAGATTTCATTGAAGTTTTCAAAATCATGAGTGATCTTGACAGAGTAGATGGGGAGGAAAAGTCCCACCTTTCAAATGACCAAAAATGGGAGGGTGCAGATTTAAAATGTTTTGCAAGGAAGTAAATGGAAGGTGAGCAAAAGCTTTTTCACGCACAAAGTAGTTTGGATCTAGAATGGCACAGCCTGAAAGTGTGGTGGAGTCAACTGAGGTTTTCAAGATGGCATTTGAGGATCATTTGAATAGAAATACTGTACAAGGTTATGGGGAATTTGCAGGACAATGACATTAAATCATGGTACTCTTTCAGAGAGCTGCTACAGGCATGATGGATCACGTGACCTTCACCTGCACCTTTATAATTCCATGGTTTTGCCATTCTGAGGTATTCTCTTCTTCCCGAAATGTGGCCACCCAGAACTGACAGCTGCAGCCTCACTAAAGCTCTGTACAATTGGTGCAAAAGTACAACCATACTCTCTTTGCTGGTGCCTCACTCAGTTAACAATTCTTCATAATACCATAAGACACAGGAGCAGAATGAGGCCATTCAGCCCATCAAGCCTGCTCCACCATGCGATCATGGCTGATAAGTTTCCTAATCCATTCTCCTGCCTTCTCCCCTTGCTAATCAAGAAACTATCTACCTCTGTCTTAAATACATTCAGGTTGCTTGAGGATCCCAGCTCTCTAGCTCCAATAGCTACTCATCTCAATACCCAGCTCAACACCTTCAGTTCCTCCACATCTGGGGCACTGTGAGCAACCTCGGTTCCCTTATTTAAGGAAAGATAATATTTTGTTGGAGGCTGTTCAGGGAAGGTTCACGAGGATGATCCACGATGTGGACGGATTGCCTTATGAGCAAAGGCTAAACAGAGTTAGAACTCTACTACTGGAGTTTGGAAGAATGAGAGGTGATCTCATTGAAACATACAGGATTCTTAAGGAGCTTGACAGGGTAAATGCCGAGAGGATGTTTCCTCTCATGGAGAGTGTGCAAGCGGAGGGCATAGTCTTAGAATAAAAAGTCACCAATATAGGACTGAGATGAGGAGGAATTTCTTCTGTCAGAGCATTGAGAGTCTTTGGAACTACTTGCCACAGGAAGCTGTGGGGGCAGAGTCCTTGTATATATTTAAGGCTGAGAGAGATAGATTCTTGATCAGTCGGGGAATGAAGAGTTATGGAGAAAATGGAGGATAGTGAATGTGAAGAATGTTGGACCAGCCATGATCCCATTGAATGGCTTAAGGGGCTGAAAGGCCCACCTCTGTTCCTCTTTCTTATGGCATTATAGTCCTCCTCTTTCGCTGTCAAGCGAGCGATAGCTCGGGAGCCATCTCCAATTTTCTATCTCTCCCTGCCGTTCTGTGCTCTCCTTCTGCCATGTTCAAGCAGATATGAGAGGATGGAAGGCAGGACAATCAGTGGTAGCAGCTCAGATGGGGATTTGATGAGGTGCCTCAAGAGAGAGGGATGGGTGTACTTGCAGCCTTGGTTACTCTGCGGAGTGAGGAGCAGGAGCAGGTTGAGGCAGGTAGAAAAAATGCAGTTTGATCAGATAATCTGCTTTAGTGGTATTAGTTGAGGTATAAATATTGATCAGGACACCAGGTTTAATTCCCCTTCTCTTCTTTGAACAGTGCCATGAGAGAGGGCAGTTACTGTACCATCTCTTACCCAAAGATGGCATCTGCAATAGTCTAACAGTATATAGGTGTGTCAGAGATAGTAAGAACTGCCGATGCTGGAGTTAGAGGTAACACAGTGTGGAGCAGGAGGAACACAGCAGGCCAGGCAGCATCAGAGGAGCAGGAAAGTTGATGTTTCGTGTCAGGACCCTTCTTCAGAAATGAGGGTCAGCTTACATTTACTGCTCAAGTGTTTGGAGTAAGAAAATTGGGGATCAGCAAAAAGACAGAATTAGAGAAACATGGAGATCTTGATTGGTTATAGGCTGGAGAATGTTACAGAGGTAGGGAGTTGGGAAGGCCACAGTGGGTTTTTGAAATATGTTTGAATTTGATGAACCTGTAACTGTACAGGATATGCTCCTCTGTTTATCTTGCCCCATTTCATGTTGGAACTGCAATGGTGTGTAGCCAGGCTATTGAACCAAAGCCAAACCCAATCAGATCCCCGTACAGTGCTCATGGGCCAAAGACCTGGTATTTTTACAACCTCCTCACTGAAGGGAGAGAGCTCACCCAACACTACTTCAGCTGAGATAGTAGGAACTGCAGATGCTGGAGAATCCGAGACAACAAGGTGCAGGGCTGGATGAACACAGCAGGCCAAGCAGCATCATAGGAGCAGAGAGGCTGACGTTTCGGGCCTAGACCCTTGAAACGTCAGCCTCTCTGCTCCTATGACACTACTTCAGCTGAGATCAGTTAACCATGCAAACGCTGAAATCACTGGTCTACATGTCTCATTGGTATTCAGAAGAGTACCCCAGAGAGATGAGCAAGCATTGCTATCAAATATTGTATTCATTGAACAGACCTAAGTGTGATGAGACACTAACAGGTGTTCTGGCTTGATAGGAAGAGCATGGCTGGAGGGTACTGAGTGTTACACATTGCTGTCTTACCTCGTTGGGCCCAGGTTAATATATTTTTTAAAATATCATTGAAGGGATGAGGGTGTCGCTGGCTAGGCCAGCATTTATTGCCCAGAGGGCAGCTAGGAGTCAATCACATTGCTGGGGGTGTGAAATCATATGCAGGCTAGACCAGGTAAGGATGGCAGCTTCCAGATGGGTTTTTCAACAGTTAGCAATGGATTCATTGTCATCATTAGACTCTGAATTCCAGATTTTTAAAAATTGGTTTCAAATGCCACCATCTGCCATGGTGGGATTCAAACGTGGGTCCCCAGAATAATTGCCTGGCTTTCTGGAATTAACAGTCCAACGATAATACCACGAGGCCATCACCTCCCTCAACATCCTTTCTACTACCGATTGGTTGTAAGGGCCCCATGCTAAGGGAGTGGCAGTTCTAAATCAGTTTATGAATTCACTGACCTGAGAACATGGGCTCTCATCACAAAAGTCACTTTGAGCGACACAAGAACTGAAGGTATGGAAAATGGAACAAAGTGCCACCTTTGCCCACTTCTCAGGATGAGGCAATGTGTTTGTGCAGGGGGGTGCCTGGGTGGGAGGCCTTGACACTCCTGCACTTGAAATGAAATGTGTTCCAGTGCTCAAACACCCTCACTTTAACTCACACACTTAAAGGAGTGACGAGCCTCCAGTTGTTCTTCAACAATGTGGATTTTGTTTTACTCATTCATAGTACGTGGGCATTGTTGGCTGGACCAGCATTTATTGCCATTCCTTGTTGCCCTTGAGAAGATAGTGGTGAGTTATTTTCTTGAACTGCTGCAGACCATTTGGTACAGGTGGACCCAAAATGCTGTTAGGGATGCAGTTCCAAGACTTAGACAGAACTGATGTGAGCCATTCCCTTCCAATGGGATATTTTGCAACATTAAAGTCACTAATATTATATTAAAGGGCACAACTTGAAAGGGGGTGTGCGGTCAAAGGAACCTGAGTATGTATGTGCATTAGACTTTATAATTGGCAGGTCATGTTGAGAGAGGAGTCAATAAAGTTAGCAGTATCTTAAGAGATATCAAGAACTGCAGATACTTTAATAGGGACATTGAGTGCAAGAACAAAGAGGTTATACTTAACTTCTATAAGTCAGTGCTCATACAGTGCAAAAATATTGTTCCCAGTCACATTGATAGTCTTGCATTTTGCCTTCACAATGTCAAGATGCAAGTCTTCAACAAGATGCATCTTTCTTCAGTAATACTTAGTTCTTGAAAGAGCTATGGTTGAAGTTACTTTAAGCTTCACCTAGTCTGATGATGTCACACAGCCTTTGGGTGGAGTAGTGTATTGGGAGGTCCCAATGGAGACAGATGTGTCATTCCTGACTCCTGACAGTCTTTTGACTTATGCCCAATTAGTCAATGTAACTTGTACCCACTGCTACCAATCATTAGGATCCAGCACTCCTCAAATACACTCTCCTGTCCTTTCCTGTAATCCTTGATTCCCCGACTGATCCAAATGGTTCTTATCCTTTGATCCTCTGTATTTCCTATTGGTCCTACCATTCAACATGTACTCTCTTGCTATGTTAATCCTCCCAAAATGCATCACATTGCACTTTTAATGATTAAATTTCATTTGCCACTATTATCCCGTCTGACTAGCCTGTCCATATTGTCCTGTAACCTCATGCTTTCCTCTGCACTATTTATCACATCACCTGCTTCTGTATCATCTGCAAACTTACTGATCAAGCCTCCTACACATTCTTGAATTTCTGTGTGAGGGGCAAGTTTTTTATACAGACGGTTGTTCATGTGTGGAATGAGCTGCCAGAGGAAGTGGTGTATGCAGGTACAGCTAAGATGTTTAAAACACATTTGGATAAGTTCATGAATAGGAAAAGTCTGGAGGCATATGGGCCAAATGCATGCAGTTTGGAAACATGGTCAGAGTGGATAAACCAGACTAAAGGGTGGACCAGGATATCCCAGAGAGAATGATCCCTGTGGAAGGCAGACAATGGAGGGGAGAGGAAAATGTGCGGTGGTGGCATCTCACTGGCCACTAATATCCACTATAAATCCACCAATTCCCACAGCTACCTGGAATATGTATCCTCACACCCTGCTTCTTGTAAAGAGTCTATCCCATTCTCTCAGTTCCTCTGTCTCCATCGTAAATGTTCAGATGAGGCCAACTTCGACAAGGGAGCCTCCAAAATGTCCACCTTCTTCCTCAACCGAGGATTCCCCAGATCCGTTGTCGATAGGGCCCTCAACTAGGTCCGACCCATCTCCCGCACTTCTGCCCTCACCCCTTCCCTTCTCTCTTGCAACAGCAATAGGGTTCCCCTTGTCCTTACCTACCATCCCACCAGCATCCACATCCAGAAGAGAATCAGATGCTATTTCCGCCACCTCCAGCAAGATGCCACCACCAGACACATATTCCTCTCCCCTCCCTTGTCCACCTTCCGCAGGGACCATTCCCTCCAGGACACCCTGGCCTTCATCCTTCACCCCCAGCAACCCACCCACAGGCCCATGGCACCTTCCCCTGCTTCCTGACGAAGATGTAACACCTGCCCATTTACCTTCTCCCTCCCCACTATCCAAGGGCCCAAAAATACCTTCCAGGTGAAGCAACACTTCAGCTGCACTTCCCAGAATCTAGTCTACTGCATTTGCTGCTCACAATGTGGTCTCCTCTACATTGGGGAAACAAAGAGTACACTGGATAACTTCACAGAACATCTACATTCTGTCCACAAAAAAGACCCTGAGCTTCCGGTTGCCTGCCACTTTAACACACCACCAGTTCCCTGGCCGACATCTCTGTCTCTGGTTTGCTGCAGTGTTTCAGTGAAGCCCAGCGCAAGCTGGAAGAACAACACCTCATTTTCCGCTTGGGGTCCCTGTAGCCCTGTGGACTCAATATTGAGTTCAATAATTTTAGGGCCTAAACTCTCCCATGTCCCAGCCCCCTACCCCACACACCAGGCCTTGTTATCATATAGTCTGCCATTACACACTACCTATTGTTAGCAACTAACAGTCACCATTAACAACTATTCACTCTCTTAGACAGATTGTTATCCACTCCTTTGTCTGTCTAACTGTCGTTCTCTCTCTTTGGCTCTATCCCCACCTATTGTTTACTCCTTTCCCCCTCCCCCTACCCTATCTTCTGCATATAAACCAACATTTTCCTAGCTACCATCAGTTCTGAAGAAGTGTCACCGGACTCAAAACATTAACTCTGATTTTTCTTCACAGATGCTGCCAGACCTGATGAGCTTTTCCAGCAACTTCTGTTTTTGGCTCCTTCTAAACTCTTCCTAATCATGTTTCCATCCAGATGCCTTTTAGACATTGTAATTGTGTCCACTCCACCACTTCCTCTGGCAGCTTGTTTTAGACATGTAACATCCTCTGCTTGAAAATGTTACCCCTTAGGCCCCTTTTAAATCTTTCCCCTCTCACCTTAAACCTATGCCCTCTAGTTTTGGACGCCGTGCGAAAAAGACCTTGGCTATTCACCCTATCCATGCCCCTCATGATTTTATAAACCTCTATAAGGTCACCCCTCAGTCTCTGACACTCCAGGGAAAAAAGCCCAAACCTTTTCAGCCTTTCCATATAGCCCAAACCCTCCAAACCTTGTAAATCTTTTCTGAATCCTTTCAAGTTTAACACTATCCTCCCTATAGCAGAGAGATCAGAACTGTACGCAGTATTCTAAAAGTGGTCTAACCAATGTCCTGTACAGTTGCAATATGAGCTCCCAACTCCGATACTCAATGCATTGACCAATGAAGGCAAGCATTCCAAACACCTTCTTCACTGTCCTGCCTACTTGTGACTCCACTTTCAAGGAACGATGCACTGCACCCCTAGGTCTCCTTGTTCGGCAACACTCCCAGGGTCCTACCATTAAGTGTATAAGTCCTGCCCTGCTTTGCCTTACCACAGTGCAAAACCTCACATTTATCTAAATAAAACTCCATCTTCCATTCTTCGGCCCATTGGCCCATCTGATCAAGATCACATTGTACTCTGAGATAACCTTCTTCACTGTCCACTATACCTCCAATTTTGGTGTCATCTGTAAATTTACAGACCATACTCCTACGTTCACATCCAAATCACTGACTGAGATGCTCGTTCAGAGAGCTGGTGCAGATATGATGGAATGAATCTGTGCTGTGGAAATTCTTCAATATAAATGCAAGTTGATGTGCTGTAAGGAGAGCATTGCTAGTACGGCTAGCATCTGTCCAACCCAACTGCCCTTCATTTGAATGGCTTGCTGAGGTATTTCAGAACGCACTTAAGAATCACTTGCACTGATGTGGGTCTGCCATACTGGGATTCTTTCTCTAAAGGACATCATTGAACCATGTGGGGTTTTATGATATTCAATGATTGTTTCATGGTCACTATTGGATAGGAACAGGAGTAGGCCATTCAGCCCCTTGAGCCTGTTCCACCATTCAATGAGATCATGGCTGATCTGTGGCCAAACTCCACATACCTGGCTTTGGCCCATGTCCTTTAATACATTTCCTTAACAAAAATGTAAATTATCTTAGATTTAAAAATAATAACTGATCCAGAATCCACTGCTATTTGTGGAAGAGAGTTCCAAATATCCACCACATTTTGCGTATATATGTGCTTCCTAACATCTATCCTGATCGGTCTGGTCCTAATTCTCACCTAGATCTATAATCGTCAACCAATGGAAATAATTCATCTTCATCTGCCTTGTTTTTTCTTGTTAATTTCTTGAAGACTTCAATGAGGTCACCTCTTAACCTTCTAAATTCTGGAGAAAACGGGAAAATCTCTCCTCATAACTTAATCCCTGAAGTCCAGATATCAGTTTTGTAAACCGATGTTGTAATCCCTCCAATTGGTGCTAGTTGTTAATTCCGGATTTCTTTTGAATTAATTGGTTTTAATTTCCATAAGCTTTTGGAGAAGGAATGGAATTCACATTCCCAGAGGATTGCCATAGGTCTCTGAATTACTAGTCCGGTGACAATACCACTCGACCACTGTATTTTATGAAACATTTGTATTTAAGGAGAGCTCGCTGGTGATTCTTGAACATTGTGATCCTGTGGCTTGCGCCATTATTGTTGTCGATTGACAAATAATTGGTTGCATTTGACTCAACGTTCAGAAGATTTTTTTTAAAACGTGTAATTGAGACAGAAAAAGCTGGAAGCACAACACAGGCACTTACATCTGCAGACAGATCAGAACCAACATTTCTCCAGGACTGAACACTGAAAGATATACAAGCCTAACAATAGAGCAGGGATAAACAGGCACAGGGAGAGAAACAATTAGGATCCATTTGTGAATTTATCGTTTGACCATTCAATAGGTCAACCCTTGCAATCACTTCATCTCCGTCAAATAATAGAAGGAAGCGTTAAATAAATTTTAAAAAAGGATAAAAGGCACTAAACAAAAGAAGGGTCACTGGACCCGAAATGTTAACTCTGTTTCTCTCTCTCCACAGATGCTGTCAGACCTGCAGAGTTTCTCCATCACTTTCTGTTTTTGTAAAAGATAAAAGGCAGTGGGGGTCCTGAAGAGAAGATGAGGAAATGGAAAACAGGGAATAAATTAGTTCTCAATGAGTTTAGGGTTGTTTCCCTTCACTGCCAATTTAGCTCTTAGCTCATTCCTAGACCTCATGAGAGATTCAAGGGCCAGCCGTCAATAGGTAAACTTTTTTAATGGGTTTATTTTGTCCTGCCTTAAGGCAATAGCCCTTGTAAGTGGGTGTTAATTTATTATTGTTAGTGAACATCTGTGTCCCGAGCAGGCCACACTATTTAGGGAGGGGATGGTAACAGGTGGCAACCTAATGGTAGGTGGGTGCAGAAGTGGAGGAAGGGCAGTTCCCTATAGACATAATATCAATACACTGCTGGATTCATGACTTCCTAATGCATGGTCTCAGAGGGAGCTCTGTCTCACTCATACTACAACAGCTTTAGTAAAACGTTCAAGCTTCTAACTTGTTTTAAGACATTTGATAAACGTTTCTCACAAGGCAGATTGTTGGTTTTGTCAAAATCAAAACTCAATTCAAATCCCACTTTGCATTGTCTCCTGTCCACACCGCAAATTGCTTTTTTAAAGAAAGAAACAAGATATGCATTTGTCCTTATGTTATCCTGCTCCTTCTCTGCACACACACCCTGCTCCCCCCACCCCAAAAACACACACTCGCCTGTGCTTGAAAGTTGGCAATTGATAATGTAAATGCCTGGTTCGGGCTTGTAATTTAAATTAACCTGATAAAACTTAGCTGAGGGCTCACTTGTGAAAATTAACCACTTGAATGAATTACTGGATGGGAGTCTGTAACCGAAAACAAGTCTATGTTTGCTCCATTACAGCAATGACTGCATTTCAAAAGTACTAATGAACTGCAGTGGTCTCAGAGATGATCTGAAAGTTATGAAAGCTGCTATAGAGGTACGTGCTCTTTATTGACAGTTTCGGAAGGAGATGTGTTTACTCCATTGACAAGGCAAAGATTGGTTTGGTTTATTGCAACTACGCAAGCTAAATCAAACTGTTGTTAAATCTTATGTGGCTGTGTGTGTGTGTGTGTGTGTGTGTGTCTGTGTGTGTGTGTGTGTGTGTGTGTGTGTGTGTGTGGTGAGGGGGTATTAAAAAAATTCATTTATTCAGCACCTTTCACAATGTAACTTCCAATGTATTCGACGGCCAAACTTCATGCACTGACTGTTCTTGGAAAGAAATGTAGCAATCAATTTGTGCACAGCCAGATCCCGTAAATTCAATGTGATAATATCCACATAATCTATTTCACTGATGTTTGTGAAGGGATGAATATTGGCCAGGATACAGAAGACATGTGCCTCTTCAGATTAATGCAGTGACAATCTTTTGCCCCTGCCTGTGAGGGTGCCTGGTGCCTCAGTTTAATGTCTCATCCAAAAGGCAGGGCCTCCAACAGCGTAATTGGACTTCCAGATTATGAGGAGACATTACTCAAATTAGACCTGTTCTCTCTAGAATTTAGAAAGTTAAAGGGTGATCTGATTGAAGTCTTCAAGATATTAACAGGAAGAGACAGAGCAGCTAAAGATAAACTATTTCCACAATTCAAGGATTCTACAACTAGGGGACATAGTCTGAGATTTAGGGCCGGAGTGTCCAAGAGAGATATTAGGAAGTACTTCTACACACAAAAGGTGGTAGAGATTTGGAACTCCCTTCCACAAATGGCAGTGGGTGCTGAATCAATTCATAGACTCATAGAATCCCTACAGTGTGGAAACAGGCCATTTGGCCCATCAAGTCCGCACCAATCCCCTGAAGAGCATCCCACCCAAACCCCCTACCTGATCCCTGTAACCCTGCATTTCCCACCCTGCCTGCACGTCCCTGGATACTATGGGCAATTTGTTGTTAATTTTAAATCCGAGATAGATAACCTTTTGTTTTACAAAGGATATGGAGTTAGACCACAGGTCAGCCATGATCCTATTGAATGGTGGAACAGGCTGGAGGGCTGAATGGCCTGTTTGTGTTCTTATGTTCCCATGCATAGCTTTCCCTCAGAATTACACTGGAAGTGTCAGCCTGGATTATGTTTCCGAAGTGCAAAGCTGGTCTTGAGCCACAATGCTGTGGGCTCAGAGACGAGGTTGTATAAAAACACAGCCCTGAACCACAACAGGCACAAGGACCTTGTTCCAGGGCAAGCTGTGCTATATTGACACTTGTCTGTAATGCTGCGTTTTGTCCAGATGGGACAAGGATTTGCCGATGACAGATGGCACTTATTCCAGTCCCAGAAGTCTAGCCAAAAATGTGAGCAAAAATGAACCTTGCTAGTTTAGTAAGAATAAAAATGGAACTAGAACAGAAAAAATACACAATTTAACTATTTTCCAATGAGATGTTATGCATGTACACTTTAGTAAAGGAAGTGCTTACTCATATGTTTAAAAATTAAATGTTGGAGGGACGAAAATTGTGAAATTGAGAAAAGAGAGAATCCCTTTAAAAATACATAGGAGGTGAAATTCTTGCAATTTCTAAAAAGCTGTCCAAAGATCTCAAAATGCTTCAAACTGTGAATTACTAATCCACACTCTGAGTTGTCAGTATTGACGTCCAAGAATTTAGTTAGTCACATAACCTCAACCACAAAATTAAACCTGCAATGAAAATATTATTCTAATCCAACATTTCTGCATAAATAAAAAGTGAAAATTAAAGCAGCTGTGTATCTTCCAGCTGACTGCCCTTCACAAGTGTCCAATTGGTTATAAAGCACTTAGAGAATGTAAGGTGCTGTATGAATGCAAGATATTTTTATTATATAACACTTCCTTCCGCCTGTGCCCCGCCACAACAGGCCCATAGCTTTAATCAACCTCACTCCTCCCTATCTGTGTAAGCTCCACAATCTTCCCAGATCCCGGCACTTCCTTATATCTGGTCTTTTTCTCTGTCCGAATTTAAGTTTGTTTCTTTATTCTTGATTGGGGTGTGGGCTTCTTATAATGACCAGTACTTGTTTCCCATTTCTCATTACCCTGGAACTGATTGTCTGCCCAGACCATCTGGGGTGGCACGGTGGCTCAGTGGTTAGCATTGCTGCCTCACAATGCTAGGGACCTGGGTTCAATTCCAGCTTCAGGTAAATATCTGTGTGAGTTTGCATGTCCTCTCAATGTCTACGTGGGTTTCCTCCCACAATCCAAAGATGTGTAGGTTAGGTGGATTGGGCATGCTAAATTGCCCATAGTATCTAGGGCAGGAAATGATGGGGATGGGTCTGGATGGGATGCTCTTTGGACGGTTGGTGTGGGCTGAATGGCCTGCCTTCCCTCTGTAGGGATTCTATCTATCTACCGTTCCACAGGGCTGATAAAGAGTCAACCACATTGCTGTGTAGGCTGGAGTCACATGTAGGCCAGACCAGGTAAGGTAAGGACTGCAGTTATTTTGCACAAGGGAATCAGTGAACTGCTTGATTTTTAAGCAACAATGGTGACCATTAGACTAGCTTTAAATCCTAGATTTTATTGAATTTTAACCATCTGCCACGGTGGGATTTGAATCCATGTCCCTAGAACATTAGGCTGAGGTAACAAGGTACAGAGCTGGATGAACACAGCAGGCCAAGCAGCATCAGAGGAGCAGGAAGGCTGATGTTTCGGGCCTAGACCCTTCTTCCTGCTATCTCTGAAACATTAGCCTGAGGCTCTGGATTACTAATTAAATCACTGATTAAACCATTATATCACTGACCTCCTACAATTTCCTAACTGCTAGTGGTCATGCCCCAACCTTTGGAAAGCACTCAGGCTCTCTACCCTTCGTTCCTTTAAGATACTCCTCAAAGCCTCCCTCTTTGGCCAAGGATTTAGTCACCTAATTGAATATCTCCTTGTGAGTATCAGTGGTGAACTTTGTTTGCTCACATTCCAGTGAAGCACGTGGGATGTTTTACTTTAGATTAGATTTATTTGTTTGTCACATGTACTAAGTACAGTAATACATAAGTACAGCGAAAAGCGCACAAAGTCGCTATACACAGGCGCCCACTTGGTTACAAAAACCAGAATTAAAGGATTTTAACAAAGCCAAAAGGTCAGGAATAAAGAAAGGAAAGTCTAGATCTCGGAGTCCCAAGTCCCATCTCATTGCTGCAATCGTTAGGACAGCCAGGAGGCTGCCGCTGCCGCCTTGTGAAAGGCGCACTCTCACCACCCATTGCCCCCTCACCGGCCACTGCCCCCTCACCGCCCACTGCCCCCTCACCGGCCCCACTCTCACCGCCCAGTGCCCCCTCATCGGCCCCACTCTCACCGCCCACTGCCCCCTCCTCCCTCACCGGCCACTACACCCTCACCGCCCACTGCCCCCTCACCGGCAACTCCCCCCTCACCAGCCCCACTCTCACCGCCCACTGCCCCCTCACCGGCCCCGCTCTCACCTCCCTCTGCCCCCTCACCGGCCCCGCTCTCACCACCCACTTGCCCCTCACCGGCCACTGCCGCCTCACCCCGCACTGCCCCCGCACCGGCCACTGCCCCCTCACCGCCCACTGCCCCCTCACCACCCAACGACCCCTCACCACCCACTGCCCCCTCACTGCCCCCACTCTCACCACCCACTGCCCCCTCACCGGCCCCGCTCTCACCACCCACTTCCCCCTCACCGGCCACTGCCGCCTCTCCCCGCACTGCCCCCTCACCGGCCACTGCCCCCTCACTGGCTCCGCTCTCACCCCCCACTGCCCCCTCACCGGCCATTGCCCCCTCACTGCCCACTGCCCCCTCACCGCCCACTGCCCCCTCACCAGGCCTGCTCTCACCCCCAACTGCCCCCTCACCGGCCACTGCCCCCTCACCAGTCCCGCTCTCACCCCTCACAGCCCCCTCACCGGCCACAGACCCCTCACCGCCCACTGCCCCCCCACCGCCCAACAACCCATCACCACCCACTGCCCCCTCACCGGCCCCACTCCCTCTGCCCACTGCACCCTCACCATCCATTGCCCCCTCACCGGCCACAGCCCCCTCTCCGGCCCCGCTCTCACCGGCCACTGCCCCCTCACCGCCCATTGCCCCCTCACCGGCCACTGCCCCCTCACTGGCCCCGCTCTCACCCCCCACTGCCCCCTCACCGGCCACTGCTCCCTCACCGGCCACAGCCCC
>NC_063350.1:9617979-9624939 GCF_021869965.1 Rhincodon typus
TCCACACCTTGTTATCTCAGACTCCAGCATCGGCAGTTCTTATTATCCCTACTTCGCTGATCTGTACTTAAAATTGAAGCTTCCCGAGTCTTCAACCATTCTTGTAAACTTCTGTGCTCTCTCTGGTGCATTGGCATCCTTCTGTTGAAATCCTGGCGCCCAGAATTGTGCGTCATACTCCCGATTTACACTACACACTCTGGAAAATGTGCAAATGAGTTTAAAGTGCAACTCTGAGAGGACATTTCCATCCATTGACTAGATACTGCTGTGCGACTGCTATATCGACACAGGTTTTTGGACGTTATCTTAAAATGAGGTAAAAACTGAAAGAACTGCGGATGCTGTAAATCAGAAACAAAAACAGAAGTTGCTGAAAAAGCTCAGCAGACCTATCAGCATCTGTGGAGAGAAAATCAGAGTTAATGTTTCGGGTCACCGACCTGAAATGTCAACTCTGATTCCTCTCCACAAGTGCTGCCAGACCTGCTGAGCTTTTCCTGCAATTTCTGTATTAAAACAAAGTGTTGTCCATTTGTTCTGGTACTTCAAAGCAACAATAATGACAGCTTTCATTTATATAACACTGTTCACATAATGAAACATTGCTTGGAAGTATAGAACTTGAGTATTGCTGGGAAAAAAGACATTTTGTTTAAGCTTTCCATCTTGTACCTATCAGGACATTCACCAATGTAAAAGGAAACATTTTTATATGTCTGAGAGGTTTGTGCTGATTATTTTGAAAGGGGACTCCATCTGACCAAGGCCTTGCCAAGGAGAATGCACCAGTTAGATGATGGCTGACACTTCACTGCCAATCTTTGTTCAGACTAAAACCAGGCAGCTTGACTGATTGGGGAAGGCTTTGCCCTGAGAAATGAAGGAGGGAATGGCTACTGCCTGTTTTGTTCAGCTTGAAAATGCAATGTGTACGTGTTTTTTTGTCTGCAAAGAACAATGTGTTAAACATATGTAGCTTCAAGCACACAAGTGAGCACGACTGACAATCCTAAATTATTTGTCAGTGTTTTGTGAAATGTTATCAATTTGCAGAACCACATCTAATATTGGACACTGTGCTTTGAGTTATACGTACATTGCCCATTGCGAACAGTTGAAGGGACATGCTGTTCAATACAATCTGATTTGATATAGATCTTACTGCCTACACACCTGATGAAATGTCCAGAGTCAGGAGCATGATAAGGCTAAATTTGACTTTGAGCCAAATAATGTGGTATTAGGACAGATGACCAAAAGCAAGGTAGATTTTAAGGAGTGTTATAAAGGAGGAAAGAGAGGTAGAAAGGCAGGGAGGTTCAACAGGGGAATTCTGGAACTTAGGCCCCACACAATCAGCTTTCGACAGCAGAGCAAATAACATTGAAGATGCATAAGAGGCCAGAATTAGAGGGTTGCAGATACTTTGGAAGGTTAGGGGGCTGAAGGGATTTACAGAGGTAGACAGAAGTGAGCACTGGAGGGATTTGAAAAAACAGATGCTTTTTAAAAAAATTGTGGATCTACTTGAGTGGGAGGTGATGTATGTCACTGAGTACAGGGTGATAGATAAATGGGATTTTGCATGAGTTAAGGAGATGGACAATGGTGTTTAGGATGGCCACATGTTTGCAGAATGTCCCATGTTGCATTGTTTGCAGAGAGAGCTGTGAATTGATCTGGTGCTATTTGCTATTAATAGAAAAAAAATGCCATGTATCATGGGGTGGTTAATATTCTGGGTGGCAGGAGGTCAGATATAAGAGGAACATTTTTCGATTGTTGGGAGCTGCTGAGTAATGTACCTCTGATATATGTCCTATGGTCTTATCTTTTGACAATACACATTAGCGACTTGAATGAAGATATCTCCAAGTTTGCAGATGACAATACAGGCAAGAGTAAGTTGTGTAGATAGGAACAGGAAGTTACAAAGGACATAGGCTAAATAAGTCAGCAGGACTATTAGATAAGAGTTCAATGTGGAGGCAGTATAAGACATGCAAGAAAGACAAATTGGAGTGTTTTCCAAGTTGGAGAAAGACTAGGAACAGTGGAGTTTAATTTACTCAGGATCATTCTCTTATATCAGTAAAAGGGACCAAAGTAATCAAATGACTAATTGAATGCTGGTATTTAATTCAAGGAGGTGCAGACTTGATGGGCTGAATAGTCTCTATCTGCAGTGTAGGGATTCTATAAAGACAGAGGTGGGGAAATGATACTTGAGAGTGTACATAGCCTTCAGTAATCCTTCTTGAGTACTGTTTCCATTTTACGAATATTATGAAAGGTAAGATGGCCTTGTATAGGGTCTCCCAACCTTAAAGTTACTTGACTGGGAGCTGATATATTTCAGTGAGTACAAGGTGACAGATGAATGAGACTTAGCATAAGTTAAGCATGTGGACAATGGAGTTTATACTATCCCTAGGCCTTAAAGAGATAAATTGCAAAGATGATTGTGATTTAAGCAAGAACTTTATGATGATAAAGGGTTTCATAGAATCCCCTACAGCGTGGAAGCAGGCCATTGGCCCATTGAGTCCATGCTGACCCTTAGAAGCGCATCCCATCCAGACCCACCCCATCCCTGTAACCTTGCATTTCCCGTGGATAATCCACCTAAACTGCACATCCCTGGACACTATGGGGCAATTTAACATGGCCAGTCTACCTAACCTACACATCTTTGGACTGTGGGAGGAAACTGGAGCACCCGGAGGAAACCCACGCAGAAACGGGGAGAATGTACAAACTCCACAAAGTCGCCCAAGGCTGCAATCAAACCCAGATCCCTGGTGCTGTGAGGCAGCAGTGCTAACCACCATGCTGCCCTAATAGGGTTTCACTAGAGTAAGTATAGAGAAACTATTGCTTCTCATTGGGGAGACCACATTAAGTGAGCATAACCTTCAGATGAGAAACAGGTCATCCAGGAGAGAAGTAAGGAAGCACTCTTTCTCACAAAGGGTAGTGAAGGTTTGGAGTTCTATGTGCCCCCCCCTCCCCCCAACAAAAGATATGGGATGTTGGGGCAATTGGAATTTTCAAGATTGAGGTTGAATGATTCTTGGTGATTAAGGGCATCACTGGATAAGGAGCAAAGATGGGTAAATGGTGTTGGGGTGCAGATCAACCCTGATCTAATTGAATGGTGAAGCAGTATCAGGGGGCTGAATGGCCTACTCCTGTATTTCAGCTCCACCCATCCCTGAACCAAGCCAAATGAAGCAGATTCGTCGGTTTGCAGTGCAGTACTGAGCAAGTCCTGTCCTGGTGGAGGCACTGTCTTTCAGATTAGAGGTTAATTCTGTTCCCACCAAAGACTACATGGCATTGGATCGGAGAAGACCAGGGAAGATTTCCCTAGAGTCCTGACTAAAATTAATTCATTGATCAACATTACAGGCTGGAGTTTACACAACAACGTCAGTGGGTTTGAAGATGGGCAGCCCATAAAATCCAATGAGTGGTCTTCCTGCCATACACCCATTTGCCTGCAATACATCTGAAATTTTACAGGGGTTGGCAGAGGCATAAATGGCCCACCAAGGACCCCATCCTGCTGTGCTCAGTATTTTATGTGCAGCTGAGAGTAGGCCTATATTATTTGGTTTGCCTGGCAGATTTAACAGTGTGGGCTGTTGTCAGGCAAGAGGGGGAGGGTCTCTTCCCAGGCCCAATCTAGGGCTGCCCTCCCAGTGATGCTTTGTTTCTATTCTATTGTGGGAAATGTGTGTTGCTGGCTGGCCAGCATTTATTGCCCGTCCCTTGATGCCCTTGAGAAGGTGGTGATGAGCTACTTTCTTGAACTATTGCAGTCCCTGTGCTGTAGTTGACTCACAATGCCTGTGGTGAGGGTGGGGGTCGGGGTGGGGGGGTGGATGTGTTGGTGGGGAGTGGAATTCCAAGATTTTGAACCAGTGAAATTCAAGGAATGGTGATAAATTTCCAAGTGAGGATGATGAGTGGCTTGCAGATGGTGGTGTTCCCAGATATCGGTTGCCCTTGTCCTACTACATGGAAGCGGTCATGGGTTTGGAAGATGCTGTCTAAGATTCTTTGGTGAATTTCTGCAGTGCATCCTGTAGATAGTACACACTGCTGCTACTGAGCGTCAATGGTAGATGGAGTTGTTGCTTGTGGATGTGGTGCCAATCAAGTGGGCTGCTATGTTCTGGATGGTGTCACAAGCATCTTGAGTGTTGTTGGAGCTGCTCCAATCCAGCTAAGTGGGGAGTATTCCATCACACTCCTGACTTGTGCCTTGTAGATGGTGGACAGGCTTTGAGGAGTTAGGAGGTGAGTTACTCGCCACAGTATTCCTAGCCTGATACCTGCTCTTGTAGCCACTACATTGATATGGTGAATCCAGTTGAGTTTCTTGTCAATGGGTAACCCCCAGGATTTTGATAATGGGTGATTCGGTAATGGTAACACCATTCAATGTCATCAGTCAGTGATTAGATTGTGTCTTATTGGAGATGGTAATTGCCTGGCATTTGTGTGGCACAAAGGTTACTTGCCACTTTTGCTGCTGGGGCAATAGAGTTGATGGCCTTCCAGTTGGCTGGCAGCTTTCTGGGGTGTGATATCCTCACAAGGAAGAGTTTGAAATGCCATCTTAAAGCAATTGGTGCTACTCACAACATTAACTAGCTGCAAGACAGCTATCAGGGAAGTGGGTGGTCTCCCTCTGAATTTTTAGCTATGACAATGGCGTTCTGTAAAATCCAGTGCCGCTTCAGGACCCTGGAGCCACCTTGTGATAATATCACACTGCATTTTACTGGGCAAAACTAGCACAGTCTGGGCAGAGTTAGAACACACTGCATTCTCTGGTAAAACCCCCAACAGACTCTAACAATCTAGACTGGAAGGCTCACGTGGGCATGTGGACATGGGCACTTGTGGATTTGTGGTTACAATCAGCTGAGCCACGATTTTATTGAATGGTGGAGCAGGCCTGAGGGACTGAATGACATACTCCTCCTCCTCATGACGCAAACATTGAGCGCTTGGTTAAATCATTGAGTGTATTTAGGACACAGATAGATAGGTTCTTGATTGGTAAGAGGAGGAAAGATTTTGGGGATAAATGGGTTTGAGGATGGTATCAGCCATGATCGAATGGCAGAACAGACTTGATGGGCCAAATGGTCTAATTCTGCTCCTATATCATATGGTCTTATAGTCTTTTTTTAATGTTGCTGTGAATCAGAGCCTGGTATATTCATGTAATGCCATATTTGGTAATAAATTATAGTAAATTATTGTACTATATAAGAAATAGTATTATTTTCAAATCTAAACTGAACTTGACTTTGACTTTGCCTTCTACTCGACCAAACCGCCTTGAAACCAAATTCAATTTGGCATCAGGACCACGCAGGAAGAGGATCGTCCCGAAGTTGTGAAAGGCGCTACACAAATGCAGTTCCTTCGCTGACCTTTTCTCTGGACTACTATTGACTGGCACGATAACCTCGAGAACAAGACTTTCAAAGAAAAAAAAGAATGAATTTTCAGAAAGAAAGCAGCCGTTGAGAAGGACGAGGGAGAAGGTTTGGAGCTGTCTGCTTTTATTTTTGTTGATTGGTGACTTCTAATCTGTTTAAGCCAGAAAGTACTTCTTTAGACATGAGCCAGAAACCTTCGGGTCTTCTCTCAACCAGCTGGCCCAGGAGATGGAGAGTTGGGAAAGTGGGGCGGGGTAAGAGTGTAGGAAATGCAATCTGAGCTCTGTCTGCTAACTTGGCCGTGTATTCAAAAGTGAACGGGGGGGTGGGGGGCTTGGAATCTCAGTGGGTTGCTTGAAGTTCCAGCCCTCCCTGTGTTGTATGCATTGACTGAGTCTGTGCCTTTGAAATGTGATCTTGCTCCATTTCCATTCAGGGTCTGGTGAATCGATCAGAGCGAGGAGCTAGCTCTTTCAGTGCAGAAGTTACAGTCAGATAGGTGCAAGAGAGACAGAAAAAAGTAAAAAGAACTTTCATCCAGCTCCTGTCAGCCAAAGTGGACCTTTGTTTTTAAGATTCCTGGTCGGAACTCGCGGGTCACTTTCACTCCGAAACTTTCCCCAACTCGATTGGAAATGGTGGGAATTTCTGGCTCCTATCAGGGTAAGTATTGACCCTGAAGCAGGTCCACTTCGTTCAGCTGCTTCGAGGGCATTTTTTTGTCTTGTCTTTGTTCAGTTCCAACGGGAAAGGGACAGGGGATGGATGGTGGAGGAGGCTAGAAGTGGTAAACTTTCTTATCCAAAATGCTGTCCAAAGCGACACGTTAAGAAAACACCTTCGAAGAATTTTACTAAATCAAAGAAGAAAATTGCCTTATAAAGTAGTTCTTTAAAAAGCGAGGGCCGGTTGCTGGGGGACACTCGCTGTAACTTTGATCGGAGGCAATGCGTTGATGCTAAACGTGGTTATTGTGTTCCTGTGCCCTTGGGCGATGTGACAGATGGGGGTTCGGGGAGTGGGGGAAGTGAGGGTTTGCTGATTCTCAGACTATTTAGTTGATTGTCTTTCCCAGGACTCGGATTGTGATCCCTGTCTGTGTGCGTGTGCTTTTTAGACGGTACAAATCGAAACAATGGAGGTTGTAATTTTATTTCAATTCCTAACTTAAAGACATTTCAAAGTGATTCGAGCAGAATTCCTCGTCAGTTTTCTTCTGCTTGCATTAGGCTAATGAAAACACGCAGCGCAGAATCTTTGTTCTGCAACGTTTACTGTTTACTCCGCACCAGTTGATCTCGAACTTGTAATTGTCTTTTGCAGGCTTCACACACATTCCAACTTACATACGACTGTCATTCGTTAATTTATAATCACTATGTGCTCTGTAATTGTTATGTATAATCAGGAGGACCCTGCTGCATAGTTTACGTACTTGGTCAGCAATTGTGCAATATCCGTTATATACAGGGCCTGGAACCCTGTAATATCTGTT
>NC_063350.1:9624949-9625264 GCF_021869965.1 Rhincodon typus
AGTGCAATATCTGTTATATACATGGTCACAGTGCAATATCCGTTATAAACATGATCACAGTGCGATATCTGTTATATACAAGATTTAGAAATAACGTGATATCTGTTATGTACAGGATGAGGAACAGTGCAGCATCGGTTATAAACATAATTACAGTGCAATATCTGTTATATACATGATGAGAAATGTTACAACATCTGGTATACAGAGAGTATGGAATGGTGCAATATCTGGTATATATAGGATGAGAACAGTGCAACATCTGTTATATACACAGTGAGGAATGGTGTAATATCTGATGTATACACAGTGAGG
>NC_063350.1:9625274-9643103 GCF_021869965.1 Rhincodon typus
TATACACAGTGAGGAATGGTGTAATATCTGATGTATACACAGTGAGGAATGGTACAATATCTGTTATATACACAGCCTTTGAATAAAAATAATCCTCCTCAAATCCTAAATGTCCAACTCATTATTATGAGACTACGGTCTCTGGTTTTTGACACTCATAGGAAATAGCCCCCTTAGCAACTCCTCTCAAAATTCTAACCAAGCATGTAACTTAGTTATTCATAAGCAGCGACTTTCAATTTATAGCTGTTGATCCCTGTTCTTGCATTTATTCTAACATTTCAGCTCTATCATGTCTTGATTTTTAACCATGGGGAACTACTGGGGGTATCTGGACAAATGTTATTTTTTCCTTTCTTGTTTTCTTATTTCCCAACCTATCTCTAATTCAGACAAAAGGCTGCTTCACCTGCTTTAGCCAATACCACGGTGAGCTTCTTACCTGATTTGACCTGGAACTCGGTACAATTTTGTTTTAGATGTGGCAGCTGTGGCTGGGTTAGTAACAGTCTTGCTTCTGTGTCACAATGTTCTGTGCTTAAGTGCCACTCCAGGGCATGAGAACACAGATGCTCCAAGGCTGTACCAAGGGAGTGCAGCACTGTCAGAGCTGCCATCTTTTGGATAAGATATTAAACTGAGGCCCAATCTGCTTGATCAAGTAAGTGTAAAAGGTCCCACGGCACTATACCAGAGAAGAGCAGGCTTATTATCCCTAGGGTTCTGCCCAATATTTACCTTCAATCAAAATTACGATAAAAAACATGATGGGTCGCTATTGCCGTTGTAAGTTTGTTGTGCGCAAATTAATTACTGCATTTCCTACACTGCAATGACACCACAAGTCAAAATAGTTCATTGGAATGCAAAGTGTGTTAAGAACAGGGGAGGCAGTAACCTAGTGGTATTATTGCTTGGCTGTTAATCTGGAGACCCAGGTAATGTTCTGGGGACTTGGGTTCAAATCCTGCCACGGCAAATGGTGGAATTTGAATTCAGTAAATACCTGGAGTTAAGAATCTAATGATGACCATGAATCCATTGTCGATTGTCAGTGGCCGGGGGGAACCCATCTGGTCCACTAATGTCCTTTAGGGAAAGAAACTACCATCCTTACCTGGTCTGGCTGATGTGACTCCAGACCCATAGCAAAGTGGTTGACTCTTAACTGCCCTCTGGGCAATTAGGGATGGGCAATAAATGCTGCTTAGCCAGAGACACCCTCATTCTATGAATGAATAAAAAAAAATTCCAGTGATCATGAAAAGTGCTATATAAATGAAAGCTTTTCTTTCAGTTCTGAGGTCTTTTTATTTAATTCTGATACATGATGTAGGTGTTGCTGCATTTGTTGCTTCCTGCCAAGATGTCTTTGATTGCATTGCTTGCCAGGCCATTTCAGAGGACTGTTAGGAGCCAAGCACATTGCTGTGGGTCTGGTGTCACACGTGAGCCAGACTGGCTAAAGAAGGCAGATTTTCTTTCCTCAAGGACAATTTCGAGGCTGGAAGATGGGAGCCCAGTCTGAAAAGCACTGAAGCAAAATTAAGGAAAGAATTGGCTTCTGGTGGTTTCAAGACTCTGCGCAGCCATCGAGAAATGTTTGAGATGTAGTTAGTTATTGCAACATGGTCATTTACTTGGCAGCCAATTTGCAGACAGTAGATTGAAATAAATGGCTAGATCTGCCTTAGTGGTGTTGCTTGAGGGGCGAATGTTGATCAAGACCATGGAAGAACTGCCTTGTTCTTCAAATAGTGGCTTAAAATACTGTGCTCCCCATAAATCTATTTGAATGGTCAGGCATGATAATAGGCGATGTCTTTGGTTTGTGAAACATTTTTAATGGTTTGTTGTTTCCGTGTAGACGAGATGGTAAATAGTTCTGAATGTGCTATTAGAACAGCTTTTTTAAAGCATGGGAACCTGTAACTGAAAAAAAGTTGTCTTAATTCTTCTTAAGTTAAAGTTTGTCTTAATTAATGACTTTGCTGTCAATTAAGAGTGAAAAATTGTCATAAACACATAAGTCTGAGTAACGTCTATTTAGCTTTTTTTCTTTTATTGATGTATAAATCTAGTACATGTATTTTCTTTGATATATATATGCCAGAGATGCTTGGCAGTTTACCACATATTTGGTTTGGAAAGCTTAATTTTCAGCTTGTGTCTCCTAATAGTTCTTATTTTATGTGGGTTTTTTTTAAGAAGCCAGTCACCAAGGGAAGGTTGCCAACTTTCCAGCCTGAATGCTGTGGCCAGGGATCTGGAGAGAGACTTGATCTCAGATCTATCTGATGTAGAATCCAGAGTGTTAGGTGATGGCACCATGGCAGGCACTAGGGAAGGGCAGCAGAGGAACTGACATAGGGCTGATGTAAAGGAGATGGAAGTAGTTGGCCCTTCTGACAGAGAGTGCATGGGATCACAAAATTCAACTCCAGGTTGAATAGTACCTTCAAGTCTGCAAAAGACTGCATTCAGCATGAATTAGTAACTAGCGAGGGCGATGGTGGTGTAGCAATAATGTCAGTGGACTGGGAAAGCAAATTTAAAAAGAAATTAAAATATATTTCATTCATTAAAAAAAACGTTACATTTACACATAGTCAAGAAGTCAGTTCCGTTCTGTACAGTAGCATAACAAGAAAACAAACACACTTTGGAGTTTGGATCGATCCAAACAAACCGAAAGCATCTCTTACTTGAACCAGACTATATTTACATGCACTTGAAGCACAAGGAGGGCCCAGTAACTGAATGGACCCCCATTTAACTTCAGCATGAAAACCTTAGACAGTGGGCTGGGAAACAAAATACCACGGCTATGTTCTGGGAACACTGGTTTAGGTCTTACCACAGCAGCTGATGGAATATAGATCTGGTCTCAGTGATGTTGACCGTAAAGCTGCCATCGGTAGTCATCAAAATCCCTCAGGTTCACTAATATCCTTTAGGAAGGGAAATCTGGCGTTCTTGCCCGGTCTGGTCTCCACTTGACTCCAGACCCACAGCAATGTGGTTAACTCTTATCTGCCCCCTGAAGTGGACTAACAAGCAATTCAGGTCAAAGGCAATTAGAAATGGGCAACAAATATTGGCTCTGCCAGCAGTGCCCACATCGCATGGAGGAATAAAGAACAGAAATCGATGCTAAATCAAGCACAGAGTTAATGGCAGCAAGGAGAGACAATCCTTTTGTTTCTGGTGGGTCAGTACCAGTGTGGTATTTTGTTAACACACGACCAGTATCTGTTATAGAAAGGATATTATTAAGCTAGTGAAGGTTAGGAAGAGATTTACCAGGATGTTGCAGGGTATGGCAGGTTTGAGTTATAAAGTAAGGCTGGATAGGCTGGGACTTTTCTCACTGCAGCGTAAGAGGTTGAGAGGTGACCTAATTGAAGTTTATAAAATCAAGTGGGGTATAGATAGGGTTAATTGTAGGTGTCTTTTCCCTAGGTCGGGGGATTTCAAGACAAGGGGGGACATTTTTAAAAGGTGAGAGGAGAGAGATTTAAAAAAGATATGAGGGGCAAATTTTTTACACAGAGGGTGGTTCACGTGTGGAATGAGCTTCCTGAGGAAGTGGTGGATGTGGGTACAGTTACAATGTTTAAAAGGTATATAGACAAGTTCATGAATAGGAAATGGGCCAGGAGCGGACAGGTGGGACTAGTTTAGTTTAGGATTCTGTTCGGCATTGACTGGTTGAACCAAAAGGTCTGTTTCCAGCTGTTATGGCTCTGTAACTCTATGTTTATATACACTATCAGTGATGCCATGCTTTATACACACAACCATATATTAGATATATTAGAGGAATGTAGGAGTAGGAAAACACCTCTCAGTCCTTTGAATATGCTTCATCACTCAAGGGCATAATTGACGTCTACCTCAACTCCATTTACCTGCTTTTACCCTTAATACCCTCATCTAACAAAGATCTATTTATTCCAGTCTTACTAGCTCCTTTTGCTCCAGCAGCTGCAGCCTTTTTGGGGCAGAACATTCTGGATTTTGACAGGCTTTTGTGTGCGAAAAGGCTTCTCAATGTCATCCCTAAATGGCCTAGTCCAATCTGCAAGATTACGCCCATCAAATTTGATTCTCACAGCAGGGAAAATGGTTTCACGGTGCACACCTTATTGAATCCCCTTTGACTTTTTAAATAGTTCAATCAGGTCAGCCCTCAATCTGCAGTGTTCAAGGGAATACAGGCCAAGTTTGTGCAGTCTGTCCTCAATTTAATCCTTATAGACCTGTATCGTTCTGATAAATACGCAGTGCACCCCCTCCAAGGCTAAGATATCCTTCCTTCACTGAGGTGCCTGAATTGAAAGCAGTATCTTAGTTGAGGTACAAACAGCCTGCTTTACAAACTGAAGCATCTCTTCCTTTCATATTCTAACCCTCTTGAGATGAAGGCAAACATTCCATTAGCCCGTTTGGATCGCTTTTTGTACCTGGCCGCTAGCTTTAAGTGATTGTACGCTTGGATGCACAAATCCCATTGTCCCTCTACAGCCCCCAGTTCCTCACCATTTAGAAAATCCTCTTGATTTATCTCTCCCTAATAGGCAGACATATTAATGGTGTCACATCCTTTTACAAACAGTATTGCTTATCGTACTGTTGTAGTCAGCTCCGTAATAATAACTTGCTGTCTGCCTCGAGGAAAGCGGAGTGGGTTCCCCTCCCCCAGCCTACTCGAGACGACAGTAATGGGCCCCTTGCTGACCACCCTTGTGAATGAGAGTGCCCTTGCATGGCCCCCCAGCAGAAATTCTTGTTGCTCTCTGCATTTAACAGGATTCTACTGTACTCCGCTGTCCCATACTGCTGGGTGGCCCAATGAAAGCCGCCTTGTAGACTGACCCAACACAAGGTGAGCTGAGGCAGTCTGCAGATGTTTTCTGGCTGCTGGTGTGATGTTGGCCCGCGATGAACAAGAAGCTGTTTTCCTGTAACTTTTTGTTTTAACAGTGTGAGCGTTTAATCCGCAAATACTTTGTCCAGCTCCGTGGCAGCGCTAAAGTCAGCACCACACAGGCCCCGTTAAAATGGAAAGGAAGAATAAATTTGCATTTACGTAGTGCTGTGACCCCCCCCAAAATTCTTTACATCCAACAGAATACCTTTAAAGTATAGTCCAGGGACTTCCCAGAGGATTGGAACCACAAGCACAATCACGGATTTAAATTTTAGGGTCGTAAGATCCTGGAGCTTAGACTGGACTATAATACCCTAACAAGACCCCTTCCCCCACCCCCAATTCTCTCATCTATCCCTTAGCCTTACCCGTAAAGTTCTTGCTGAGGAGTCGTGACAGTTTTCAAGCCTCAAAATGGGGTCAGAATGGTTTAAGAAGTTTGATCAGCACTGGTCAAAAAAGTGTGGCAGAAAATTTGCAAGCTCTCAAAACCAGCAATGTGATAGTGATCAGATCACCCGTCCCTTTTTGACTTGATGTGATTTGATTCACTGTTGACACGTGTACGGAAGTACAGTGAAAAGTTTTGTTTTGCAAGCAGTACAGGCAGATCATAGCAAACAAGGACATACAGAAAAGAGCGAGGCATATAAGGTTATGGCTGCACAGGAAGTGCACAAAAGCAAGATCAACATTAAGTTTGAAATTAGTGAGGTCCATTCATCAGTCTAATAACAGGCGGGAAGAAGCTGTTCTCCAAACTGTTGGTGCGTGTGTTCAAGCTTCTGTATCTCCTGCATGATGGAAGAGGTTGGAAGAGAGTATTACTGGGGTGAGAGGGGTCTTTGATGATGTTGGGAGCCTTTGCTTGGCAAGGAGAAGTGTAAATGGAGTCTGTGGATGGGAGATTGGTTTCTGTGATGGTCTGGGCTGTGTACACAACTTTTTGTAGTTTCTTATGGTCCTGAGCAGAGCAGTTGCCGTGCCAAAGCGTTATGCACCCAGATAGAATGCTTACTATGGTGCATCTGTAAAAGTTGATGAGAGTCCTTATGGACATGCTGAATTTTCTGTGATGCTAAGCGATTAATATCAGTCAGGACCCTGGAGTATCTCCTCTGCTGTTCTTCAAGATAGTCCCATGGTCCACTGAACAATGGCTCCCAATAGACTGTGGGTTACTGTTGGGATATTGCTGTGAAGGAACACTGGTTTGAATCAGATTGCTACTGCTGCTCCCGTTACTTTTAGACATCGGAAGGATTGATGTTAAACCATTCAGATTCACACTTAGAGGCCAGAGATGTGACTTAGTTTCCACAGGCCAGTGCGGACATGCCCGAGGTCTTGAGGAGACAATTGGGAAGTAGCCTTCAGCTGCTTGAGACTGATGCTCAGGAATTCCCTCCCTAAAGCTCTCTGCCTGTGACTTGTTTATAAGAAGCTCCTTAGAATCTATCTCTTTGACTAAGTCTTTAGTCATCTGCCTTAGCGTCTTGCTGGGTGTTGGAATGCCTTTTTGATTTATGCACCGTGTGTGTGAAGTGGCTTGGGGCATTTCACTTGTCTAAAGGTAAGCTATAAACAGAAGTAGTTATATGATGATTTGGTGGCACCTATTGAGCTATACATGTGTTTGGATGGCAGGCGCTAACCATTGACACACATACCTGGAAGTATTAATCCATTGGATAGTCAGACAGATTAACAGATAAAGTGAAGGAGATGGAAATAGGTGGTCTTTCTGACTGAGATCGAGGGTGGGATTGCAAAACCAACTCCACGTTGAATAGTAGCCTCAAGTTTGCAAAAGGTTGCACTCAGCAAGAATTAGTGACCTGGGAGGGAAGATGGTGGTGTCGTGGAAATGTCAATGCACTGGGATACCAGATGCCACGGCTAATGCTGTGGGGACACTGGTTCAAGTCCTACCACAGCAGCTGGTGGAATTTTAAATTCAATGAATTAATCTGGAATATAAACACTGGTCTCAGTGATGGTGACTGTGAAGCTATCATCAATTCTCATAAAAAGCCTATCTGGGTTAATCATGTCCTTTAGGGAAGGAAATCTGCCATCCTTACCCAGTCTGACCTACATGTGAATCCAGGCCCACAGCAATGTGGTTGATTCTTAACTGCCCTCATATATGGCCCTATAGAGTGTGAATGCGAAAGGAGGCACGGGTCAAACTCAGGCTGTAATGATCCTTGCACCTTATGGAAATATTAATCCGTTGGATAGTCAGACAGTGAGGCTTTCAATACACCTTGAGGTGCTTTGTGGAGAGTTGCTCTGGGCCAGGAATGGAGGCCATTATAATTCAACATGGCTGGCCTTGAGCCAGCTGAGGCATTGGAGAATAGCACAATGATATGTCTCTGCAGAGCAGTCGTCACTGCATTGGAATTTGGGTTTTGCACAGGTTCCATAAGCAGCAGTTGTTTTCATCACACTTGAGGCGAACATCTGCAGAGATTGTTTGAATTCTCTGCTTGAAGCTGAATGCTAGACATTCACAGGAGTTGAGAATGTGATCAGCAACATCTCTGAATCTTCTGTTTATTTTTTTTATTTAGAATCTCCTGTTTATATCTGTCAGCCAGGGCTTCCTGATTGGCCCAGGTTAGTCAAGAATCTCATAGCCAATGATCCACCTAGCTCTCATTGCAATCACTACCCCTCCCTTTTAAAAGTAAAACAAGCTGTAGTGTCACACAGCACGGGAGGAGGACATTCAACCATCATTTTTATTCGGAAGCCATTTGAAAAAGCAATGCAATTCGACGCACTTATCCTGTTAGCGTCTTTCCCCCGAGTCTTACAGTTTATTTACCTTCAGGTCATTATCCAGTTCTGTTTTGGAAATCCCTATCATAGTTGCTTTCATGGTTCTTTCAAGCTATGCGTTCTAGATAACAACTCACTGCGTATTTCTTTCCCGTCATGATATGCTCCAATCAAAAACGCATTTGTTCTGTTCCAACTGTTTCCTCACGAAAACACCCTTCCTTTTATGCAATATCTCTGATCACTGTGCAGGTTCCGAGATAGAAACTGTCATGAATGCAATCCTCTTATTTCTCTCACCAACAGTGGATTGGTCTATGATAAGAAACTGTTAGCCTTTCGCACTGGCCCTTAATCTAGCACCCATCTGTCTGTCGATGCACATCTTAATCTTTCAACAAAGAACAGAGAACCCTTTAGGTAAACCCTATGATGCACTGTGATGCCCTCATCCTTCTCTGTGATGTTTTGATAGCTGGGGTCAGTTGAAAGAACAAATCACTGATTTTGGCGTACCGAGCAGCAAGCAGTTGTGGGCTTCGCTGGCATTTATTAACCCGCCTCTATTGTCCATGAGAAGGTGCTGGTGAGACCCTTCTTCAACCACTGAAATCCTTGGGGTGTGGGTGCACCCACAGTGCTGTTAGGAAGGTAGTTTGATGTTTTGAGCCAGGCATACTGAGGGAAAAGCTGTCATATTTCCAAGTCAGGATGGTGTAAGACTTGGGGAATTTGTGAAGGGTGATGTTCCCATGTATCTGCTACCTTTATCCCTCTAGGTCGTAGAGTTTGCTGGATTGGGAGATTGTTGAAGGAGTCTGAGCAAATTGCAGTCTTGTGTTAGTTGTTAGAGGGTTGGAGCACGTTCATCCATGAGTAAGGGAGCATGCAATGAGAAGTTTCACTCCCAATCATCACGCAATGTTTCATATGTGTGTGGATGATGGCTGGGGAAGGGTTCAGTAGCAAAGTGCACAATGCTCAAGTTGATATTTTGTGCCAGTAGTTTCATGTGTGTGAGCATTCGCCATGTCTGCTTGAACACTGTAGAGGATAAAATCTTGTCAAAGTGAAGTCTCACAATCTCTCTCCACGCAATAAGCAAGAGAAACATGCATTTTTGTAGCACTACTTACCACAACAGGATGTCCCAATGCGCCTTACAGCAGACAATCTGTTTTTTGAAGTGTAGTCACTATTATAATGTCAGACGCACTGCAGCAGCCAATCCCATGAGCAGCAAAGTCATGTCCTTTGTGGAAAAAAAACAGAAAATGCTGGAGAAATTCAGCAGATCTGGCAGCATCTGTGAAGAGAGACAGACAGAGTTAACACCTCAGATCGGTGACCTTACATCAGGACCTTTTTGACAAGAGGTCATCAACCATAAAGATTAACTGTATCTCGCTTTCCACAGAGACTGCCAGACCTGCTGAGCTTTTCCAGCACTTTCTGCTCTTTTCTGATTTCCAGCATCTGCTGTGTTCTACTTCTGTTAGACATCTTCACTGCTACTGACCGAGGCACCAATATTTGCTTGGACAGCAGGGATGTCCCTCCTGCCCTTCTTCAAATGCAGTGGCCAGTGAAACTGTTGTATCCACCTGGGGGGACAGGCAGAACCTGGGCTCATCTGAAAAGATGCTGTTCGGTAATGTACCAGTGACCACACTGGCAGCGAGCTGTGTCATGAAGGAAGGACTCAGATTCAGTCCCTGTAGTGTGTGTGTGTGTTTGTGTGTGTGTGTTTGTGTGTGTGTGTGTGTGAGTGTGTGTGTCTGCATGTGTGTGTGTTTGTGTGTGTGTGTGCACATGTGTGTGTGTGTCTGCACGTGTGTGTGTGTGAGTGAGTGTGCACACGTGTGTGTGTGTTTGTGTGTGTGTGAGAGTGTGCACACGTGTGTGTGTGTGCATGTGTGTGTGTTTGTGTGCGTGTGTGTGTGCATGTGTGTGTGTACGTCTGTGTGTGTGTGGGCGCGTGTGTGTGTGTGTGTGTGTGCACGTGTGTGTGTGTATACACATGGGTGTGCGTGTTTGTGTGTGTGCATGTGTCAGTGCATGTATGTGTGTGCACCTGGCTGTCTGTTTTTCTGTGTTTGTGTGTGCATGTTTATGTGTGCATGCATGTGTGTGTACATGTGTGCACATGCGTGTGTGTGTGTGTTAATCTGGCCTAGCACTGAGAATAGTCCAGTGTTGGCTGAGGGCTAAGTGTGTTGTTGCAATGGGGTTGGAGTGTGATGGCTGTTCAAAAATGAAAGCAGTTTGGCTTCTCCCTCCTTAGAATTGTTTAGTGATCTTTGCTGGAAGCTGTGGGTGAGAGAGGTGAAGGCTGGACTGTGCTGCCTTCTCCCCACAGCCGGGTGAAAATGCTTTGAGTCATGTGGATATCTACTGGCAGTCAGGGCTGTGTAATGTTGACATTTGGAGAGAGTCAGGGTCATTCACATGAGTGCAACGGAAAGAAATGTAGCAACTGTCGATTTAATATTATTGATTAGTCATTGGTGCTGTCACTGGATTAGGAAATCCAGAATCCCAGGGTACGTTCCTCAGGACATGGGTTAAACTCCCACTGCAACAGATGGTGAATCTTGGATCCCGTCAAAATCTGGAATAAAAAGCTAGTCTCATGGTGAACATGTAGCCACTTGTCAACTG
The DNA here is from genome assembly GCF_021869965.1 of Rhincodon typus. NCBI lineage: Eukaryota > Metazoa > Chordata > Chondrichthyes > Orectolobiformes > Rhincodontidae > Rhincodon > Rhincodon typus. The sequence goes on from NC_063350.1 coordinate 9,635,659, forward strand.
TCGCATAAATCCATCTGGCTCACTAAAATCCTCCAGGAAATCTGCCATCCTTACCTGGTCTTGTCTACATGTGACTCCAGACCCACAGCAATGGGGCCTGACTCTTAACTGCCCTCTGGGCAATTAGGGATGGGCAATAAATGCTGGCATAGTCAAGACATCTACATCCATTGAATAAGTTTTTAAAAAATACACTAATCAATGCTAACTTTTGTAAAGCACCAGGAAGGTGCAGGTTCTGCTTGCTATGCAACCAATCCTTAAGGGAAAAGAATTAAAGGAGTTTCTCTAATGGGTACAGGAATGATCGGAGCCCAAGGTCTCAGGTATCATCTCTAATGTTATGAGGTCTCAGACTTCCATGGTGCAATAGTGAGAGAGTACCGCACTGTTGGAGGTGCTATCCCTCGATCATCTATAAAACCGACAGCTTCTCTGTGCTGTCGGCTAAAAGATTCTCTGGCACCATTGCAAAGCGCAAACAGGTGATGACCGAATGGCGCTATTGCCAGAGAATTAATCCAGGGACCCAGTTAATGTTCTGGGGATGTGGGTTCGAATCTTGCCACAGGAGACAGTGGAATTTGAGTTCAGTGATAATCTTGAAATAAGAGTCTAATGATGACCACGAGTTCATTGTCAGGGGGTAAAGTCTGGTTCACTAATTCCCTTTAGGGAAGGAAATCTGCTGCCTTTACCCAGTCTGGTCTACGTGTGACTCCAGACTCATAGCAACATGGTTGACTCTTAACTGCCCTCTGGGCAATTAGGGATGGGCAATAAATGCTGGTCTAGTTGGTGATGCCCACATCCCATGAATAAATAAAAAAAAAGTGGGAGTTATTCCTGGAGACCTGGCTAATATTTATCCCTCAATTGTCACCACTAGAACAGACATTGCTGTCTGTCTGGGATCTTGCTGTGTCTGTGCTAGTGGTTTCGTTTCCTGAATTACAACAGTGACAAAACGCCAGCGAGCAGTTTGTCAGCTGTCAAATGCTTTGGGAAGCCCCGATACTGAGAGAGGTGCTACATAAATGCCGGTCTTGCCCCGGTTTCCTTTTTTTTCAAAAGAGCATTTTGTTTGCAGCCCTGGCCAGCTGATGACTGAGCTCTCTCTCTCTCTCTATCTCACGCTCTCTCTCTCCATCTCTCTCTCTCTCTCTGTCTCTCTCTCTCTGTCTCTCTGTCTCTCTCTCTCTCTGTCTCTCTCTCTCTCTCTCTCCATCTCTCTCTCTCTCTCATGAAGTCGTGTGAGCTGTCAGCTGGCTTTTGTTATGCAGTTGCACTGTCTTCTCTGAGCAGAAGGTTGGGAGGTCTGGAACAGCTTAGGGAATTGACTCAAAGCACATTCCACCTGTTCTCTGCGCAAGAGATTAAGTCGAGCTTCCATCTGCCTCGACAGAGAGAGGAACCCACATCACGCTCTGCAACATAGCAGCAGTGAAAACCCAGGTGCCTTGCTGCAATGTCCCTGTGGCTAAGCCCAGGGTTAATTAACATAGAAAAACTGTACGCAGATTAAAGAGTCTGTGAGTTGCCTCTTGTTGACACCTTATCCGAGGTGTTGGAGAGGAATAACATGCAAATGTGAGAGTGAATAATCACAGAACATTTCCAGCAGAGAGAGAGGCCATTCAGCATGAGTTGGCACATCATGTCTGTGCTAGCTGTGTTTTATTATATTTATTCATTCATGGGATGAGGGCATCACTAGCTAGGCCAGCACTAACTCATCCCTAATTGCTCAGGGGGCAGTTAAGTGTCATCCATCTTGCTATGGGTCTGGAGTCACATGTAGGCCAGACCAGGTAGGGATGGCAGATTTCCTTCCCTAAAGGACAATAATGGCAGCACAGTGGCTCAGTGGTTAGTACTGCTGCCTCACAGCGCCAGGGTCCTGGGTTCGATTTCACACTCGGGTGACTGTATGCAGTTTGCACATTCTCCCCGTGTCTGCGTGGGTTTTCTCTGGGTGCTCTGGTTTCCTCCCACAGTCCAAAAGTGTGCAGTTTAGGTGGATCAGCCATGCTAAATTTCCCATAGTGTGCAGGCTATATGGATTAGCCATGGGAAATGCTGGGTTACAAGGATAAGGTGCGGTGCTGGTTCAGTGTGGGATGCTCTTCGGAGGGTTGGCGTGGACTCGATGACCAGAATGGCGTGTTTTCACAATGTAGGGATTCTAGTGAACCAGATGGATCTTTTCTGACAATCAGCAATAGTTTAATGGTCATCATCAGATCTTATTTACAGATTATTATTCAATTAAAATTCCACCATCTGCCATGGCAAGATTCAAACCCGGGTCCCCAGAACACTACCTGGGTCTCTGGATTGATAATCTCGTGATAATGCCACTAGGTTATTGCCTGCCCATAAGTCAGCGGTGCACATAATGCCATTCTCCCTGTAATATTGTGTGTTCCTCCTTTAATGGGATTAAATAAGCTAAAGTATTGTGCTGTCATGGCTTTGATACGATATTCAGAAGCCCTGAATTGTTACAGTCCACAAGGAGATCGTTCGGCCCATCATGTCTGCTCCTGCTCGTCAAAAAGCCTCATCACCTTGTGCTTTCTCCCCATACATTATTTCCATCCAAATGATCATCGTCAATGCCTCAACTGAATCTGCCTGTACGGTATTTCCAGGCAGTGCATTTCGTACCCTGTCTAGTCATTGGATGAGAAAGCTTTTCTCACACGTTCCCTGGTATTCCACCCTTGATGTTGAATTGAGGGAATGAATGCTGAGTTCAGTGCATGAGGACCTGCATCTTAGTGATCAGATCCAGTGCGGGTTGGAAGCATATTAAGTGTGAAACTGGTCTGCTGACCCTCCTTGTGAAATTGTGCCTGCTGACAATCCTATGAAACACCATCACTATTACTGTTCTAAAGGTGCTGTATGAATGCATGTTGTCAAATCCAAATTCCACCAAGGTTAAGTAGGTGAGATTTATTCCAGCAAGCTTTTGGGGTGGCACAGCTGCTTCACAGCGCCAGGGACCCGGATTCGATTCCACCCTCCTGCGACTGTCTGCGTGGAGTTTGCACACTATCCCCGTGTCTGCGTGGCTTTCCTCCCGGTGCTCCGGTTTCCTCCCACAGTCCATAGATGTGTAGGAATGACCATTGGAAATTGCCCATTGTGACCAGGGATGTGCAGAGTTGGTGGATTAGCCATGGGAAATGTGGGGTACAGGGATAGGGTGGGGAGGTGGGTCTGGGTGGGATGCTGTTCGGAGGGTCAGCGTGGAATTGATGGGCTGAATGGCCTGCTTCCACACTGAAGGGATTCTATGATTGGCTGCCCAGTGCTGGGTTTGTATTCCTAGTTGTGGCTGCACACAGCAGGGTGTTGTTACTGAGCCTGTCAGAGCGTAGGATATCATTGGATGCAGCATTGCATCAAGTCCTGTAGCATTTCCAGAAGTTAACAGTTAGACTGCATGAGAGGAGAGTACTGATTGGTTGGAAAATGGTTGAGGCATTGCCCACGGAGATTGAACATTTGGAAGCAAAGAGACGCATCAGCCTTGGGATCCGAAGGTTGTGGGTTCAAATCCCATTCTGGAGGTTTGAGCATATAATCCGAGTAGACATAGAACATAGAACATAGAACATTACAGCGCAGTACAGGCCCTTCGGCCCTTGATGTTGCGCCGACCTGTGAAACCAATCTGAAGCCTATCTAACCTAAACTATTCCATTATCATCCATATGTTTATCCAATGACCACTTAAATGCCCTTAAAGTGGGCGAGTCTACTATTTTTGCAGGCAGGGCATTCCACGCCCTTACTACTCTTACTACTCTCTGACACTTGGATACAACTTGGAGAGGGTGTTGCATTGTTGAAGATGTTACCCTTGAGATCTTCCCTTGTCCTCTCAGGTAGATGTAAAAGATCGAATGGCACAATATTGAACAAGAACAAAACCAATATCACAAATAATTGGTCATTATCAGAATACTGCCGGTGAGAGTTTGCTGCACATGCATTGGCTGCTGTGTAATTCCATTCTTACAGGTCTAAGTATTTAATTGGCCATAAAGTGCTTTGCAAGGTCTTTAGGGTTGCAAAGGTGCTATATAAATGCAAGTTAGTTCTGTAATGTCAGTGCACTTGATTTGATTTGATTTATTATTATTGTCACATGTACCAAAGAACAGTGAAAAGTTTTGTTTCACATGCGGTACCAGCAGATCATACAAAACAAAATGCATTAGGGTAATAGAACAGAGCAAAGTTGCGGCCGCAGAGAAGGTGCACAAAGAGCGAGATCAACATGAAATTTAAAATTTGAGAGGTCCATTCAGAAGTCTAGTAAGAGCGGGGAAGAAGCTGTTCTTGAATCTGCTGGTTCGTGTGTTTAATCTTTTGAAACTTCTGCCCAATGGAAGATGTTAGAAGAGATTATAACCGGGGTGGGAGGGGTTTTTGATTACACTGGTTAACTTTCTGAGGCAGCGAGAAGTGGGGTAGACGGGGTAATGGATGGAAGGTTGGCTTGTGTTCACAATTCTCCTTAGTTTCTTACCGAGCCTGGGCAGAGCAGTTGCTGTACCAGATTGTGATGTGTTGTGATAGCATGCTTTCTATACATTGATGATATATCAAAGCCTGGAGCATGTGGGAAAGAAATTTACTAGGACTGGCACCAGGGTCTCCGGATTAGGAATGGCAATTGGAGAAGCTGGTGTAGTTCACCTTAAAATGAAGACATTTAAGAAGAGGTTTAATGGCAAAGCTCAAAATCATGAGTTTCAAAATTTCAAAATCTCCCCTCCCCCAACCGCATCCCAAAACCTGTGGATTCACAAGCTTCAAAATCACCCCTCCCCCAACCGCATCCGAAAACCAGCCCAGCTCGTCCCTGCCTCCCTAACCTGTCTTTCCTCCCACCTATCCCCTCCTCCCACCTCAAGCCCCACCCCCATCTCCTACCTACTAACCTCATCCCACCCCCTTGACTGTCCGTCCTCCCTGGACTGACCTATCTCCTCCCTACCTCCCCACCTACACTCACCTTTACTGGCTCCATCCCCGCCTCTTTGACCTGTCTGTCTCCTCTCCACCTATCTTCTCCTCTATCCATCTTCTATCTGCCTCCCTCTCTCTCCCTATTTATTTCAGAACCCCCTTCCCCTCCACCATTTCTGAAGAAGGGTCTAGGCCCGAAACGTCAGCCTTCCTGCTCCGCTGATGCTGCTTGGCCTGCTGTGTTCATCCAGCTCTACACCTTGTTATATGAGATTCTCCAGCATCGGCAGTTCCTACTATCTCTCAAAACCATGAGTGATTTTTGATAAGTTGAATAAGGACAAACTGCATCTAATGATCTAAGTACTGCTGACCAGAGAACCAAAAGAAAATGCCAAAAGAGCTAGAGGTGACACGAGGGAATAATTTTTTGACAAGAGCAAGTGATTGTGGTCTGATATACACTACATAGTGGGATGTTGGGAGCAGGTTCCGTTCTAATTTTCAAAAGAGCATTGGCTGAATACTCAAAAGTGCAACATTTGTAGGGCCAGAGGAGGAATGAGCAAGGATGTGGGATTAAAATTGAATCAGAGATAGTAGGAACTGCAGATGCTGGAGAATCCGAGACAACAAGGTGCAGGGCTGGATGAACACAGCAGGCCAAGCAGCATCATAGGAGCAGAGAGGCTGACGTTTCGGGCCTAGACCCTTCATCAGAAAAGGGGGAGGGGAAGGGGGTTTTGAAATAAATAGGGAGAGAGTGGGAGGCGGATAGAAGAGGGACAGAGGAGAGGATAGGTGGAGAGGAAACAAACAGGTCGAAGAGGCGGGGATGGAGATATCTCTAGCACAATGAACCAGCACAGGGACAATGGGCTGACTGGCCTTTTCCTGTGCTGTATGATTCATTGAAATACTCAGTCAGGCATAATCCTGCAAAAAGCCTAAAACCCAAATTGATTTTATTATCTACAGCCACCTCAACCCCCACCCCTCCCCCCACCATTCCCCATTTTCAACGAAACATGTTTCAGAAACATACACTTCCTGCAGAACTGCCACATTTGCGTCTGACACTTCCCACAGCTGCTGGTGTCAGCTTTATCTGGGATTTTTTTCACAGTGCATTTTTTTTTGCAAAACTCTGTTGGATAGAGATTTAATTACCCAGCCACCATCACCTCACCCCTTTTGCCCACTTGTTACTGAGAATGTTGGTCGTCTGTGTTTGGTCACGTTTAAAATGAAAATCTCAAAGTGTTCTGGCCCCAGCCTGAGCGAGCACCCCTTGCTCTTATTCTTTTGATAGGCATGAGAGAAGCCCAGCATGGGCCACAACTCCCAGGCTGCTATCAGCTGCAGGAAGCTCTCGGTCTTGTTTTGGTTCTGTGCTGCTCCTTAATCTGGTTTATCTCACAGCTGCACAAGGGTAGCATCTCACAGAAGCTCTGTCTGCTGTGAAACACTTTTAAAAGACCCCTGAGCATCTCTGATATGATAGCAGCTTCCTCTTTGCGTTGTCAAGGCTGCATTTATTGTCTTCCTCGCCCACTGCCACTGTGAGTAATTTTGTCTTTTGCTTTTCTCTGTTCTTTCTTCACTGCACCCCTCCCTCTTTGCTTTCAAGTCTGGCATGTTTTTTTTAAAGAAAAGGTCTTTCTCTGCCACCATCGGTTGCTTGTGCACCATTTCATAACAAATGGTCAACCTCACTGCAGCCCTGACCCCCAGATGGCTGGTGGCTGTTCACCTGCAGAAGCCGTCACAGCCCAGTACAATTTGCCCCGCCCTCCTCCAAGTGCGCTTTCAGCAGGTCGAGATCAGAAGGCAGAAGTGATCTCCAGCATCTCACATCAAGCAGGGTGGGTTGGGGAGAAACTCCATGAGCTCAGGTCGGCCGCTGTAATCTTGGGACGATGGTGTCTAGTCACGTGTCTGGATTCACCTCAACTATTTTGGGGATGGCAGGTTGCAGTGGGTTAGGGGGAGGGGGAGGATGGTGGTAAAGAATGAGGAGGAGAGGAGTGGGTTGGGTAGGCTGCAGTGTTAGCAGTGAGCTTTGGGTGGTGGGGGGGGATGCTGTCCTGTAAGGCACGGCTGGATTGGTAGTGTTCATGCCTCTGAGGCAGGAGGCCCCAATTCCAAAGCTCACTGCTGAAGCCGGGTCTCACGATCCAGGTGGTTAATGCATTGCCGTACTGAGGGAGTGCTGCAGAGTTGGACAGGCCACCTTTTCAGTGGCTAGCACTGCTTCCTCACAGCGCCAGGGACCCGGGTTCGATTCCATCCTCGGGCAACTGTCTGTGTGCAGTTTGCACATTCTCCCCGTGTCTGCGTGGGTTTCCTCCGGGTGCTCCGGTTTCCTCCCACAGTCCAAAGATGTGCAGGCTCGGGTGGATTTGCAGAGCTAAATTGCCTGTAGTGTTCAGGGATGTGTAGATTAGGTGGGTTAT
>NC_063350.1:9653103-9664561 GCF_021869965.1 Rhincodon typus
AGGTAGGAGGTGGGGGTGGGGGTTGAGGTGGGAGGAGGGGATAGGTGGGAGGAAGGACAGGTTAGGGAGGCAGGGACGAGCTGGGCTGGTTTTGGGATGCGGTAGGGGGAGGGGAGATTTTGAAGCTTGTGAAGTCCACATTGATACCATTGGGCTGCAGGGTTCCCAAGCGGAGTATGAGTTGCTGTTCCTGCAACCTTCGGGTGGCATCGTTGTGGCACTGGAGGAGGCCCAGGATGGACATATCGTCTAAGGAGTGGGAGGGGGAGTTGAAATGGTTCGCGACTGGGAGGTGCAGTCATTTGTCGCGAACCGAGCCTTGACCTGTCCGTCTCCTCTCCACCTATCTGCTCCTTTATCCACCTTCCATCCGCCTCCGCTCCCCTCTATTTATTTCAGAACCCCCTTCCCCTCCCCCATTTCTGAAGAATGGTCTAGACCCAAAAGGTCAGCCTTCCTGCTCCTCTGATGCTGCTTGGCCTGCTGTGTCCATCCAGCTCTACACATTGTAGTCTCAGATTCTCCAGCATCGCCAGTTCCTACTATCTGTGAAAGACTCTTTAATGTCTTTTTAGGAAATGAATCTGTTGTCTGTAACTTGGTCTGAACTATACGTTACGCCATTCCCACAATAACGTGACTGATTCATAACTGCTTCGGAAACGCCCATTCAGTTGTATCAAACTTCATCAAAAAAATATAATTGGAATTCAGTTGGATGATCGGAGGCAGGTGTTTTGTAGCAAGTGACTAACCTCCTGACTCCCTAAAGCCTGTCCTCCATCTACAAGGCACAAGTCAGGAGTGTGATGGAATGCTCCCCACTTGCCTGGATGGGTGCAGCTCCAACAACATTCAAGAAGCTTGACACCATCCAGGGCAAAGCAGCCCGCTCGATTGGTCAAACATCCGTGCCCTCCACCATCGCGCTCAGTTGCAGCAATGTGTACCATCTTCAAGGGCATTGCAGCAAATTACCAAATCTCATTTGACAGCACCTTCTAAACCCAAAACCTCTACCATCTAGAAGGACACAGGCAGTAGATATATGGGAACACCACCAACTGCACATTGCCCTCAAAATCACACGCACCTTTCTGACTTGGAAATACATCGCCATTACTTCACTGTCACTGGGTCAGGATCCTGAAACTCCCTTCCTACCAGCACTGTGGGTGTCCCTATACCCCAAGGACTAAAACAGGTCATGGTGACAGCTCAACACTACAATCTTCTCTGGGGAAAATAGGGATGGATAATAAATACCAGCCTGCTAGCTCTGATTCATTTTAATGTAGACTATCAAAAAAAATACAGACACCAAACATACAGGCTTTCTGTGCTCAGAAGTATCATCTGCCTGATGAGATAGTAAGAACTGCCGGTGCTGGAGTCTGAGGTAACAAAGTGTGGAGCTGGAGGAACACAACAGGCCAGGCAGCAACAGAGGAGCAGGAAAGCTGACATTTGGGTCCTGACCCGAAACATCAGCTTTCCTGCTCCTCTGATGCTGCCTGGCCTGCTGTGTTCCTCCAGCTCCACACTGTGTTATATCATCTGCCTGGGTTTCTTAGTTCTGCCACCCACATTTCCTGCGACATCTTACAATGCAATTTGGGAGTGGCAATAAAAGAACAAATGTGTTATGAAGTCGCTTCATATTTAATAATTGTTGTGTGGATTCACATTGAAGATTTTGGAGATGTTTGGATCATTTTTTAAGGTCAATGAAAACACACATTGGCACTTTATTTTAAAAAAGGCATATTTTGGAAACCATGTGGTCCAACTAATTGTTGGTCTTGTTTATGTGAACTCACTTCAGGGAAAGCAGCTGACTGTTTTCACCACTGGATATTATGGCTGCTCTATTTGAACAGTGTTTGCAGATCAGTTCTGAGGAAGGGTCACCGGATCTGAAACATTAACTCTGTTTTCTCCTTCACAGATGCTGCCAGACCTGCTGAGCTTTTCCAGCAACTTTGTTTTTGTTCCTGATTTACAGCATCCGCAGTTCTTTTGTTTTTTTTGTGCAGATCTAGTGTTTGTGTTCAGGGTTTCCATTGAGGAAGGCCTGCTACAGAACAAGCTGCTCAGCTTGTGTCGCCTGTTTCTGAAATCCCCCTTTTCTGGGAGAAGCATGACTGAAAGAACTTCTCAATATTGTATTTCCTGAGCAAACTGTCTGCCAAGGCTCCAGAGAGACAGCTTTGTGCGAATAATGACTTGTACAAGAACACCAAATTGACAGTCCTCAACACAGTCGGTAGCATGCCTTGTTCTATTGACTCCAAGAATAACCACCATCATTGTTTTCCTTTTTATAAAGTGAACTGTACAGGGAACAGTCTGTTTCTCCCTCTTTACCTGAAGTGTGTATGTTTTTGTTCATGTATTTTGCATTAGTTTATATTTTCATATGGCAAATTGTGTGTTTGTTGACCAAGTTTGCAGCTTCATTTTGAATGGTTTTAGTTATATAATAAATCAATAAGTTTGTGTTTACTGATCTAACCTGGTGGATGGATCTTCTTATTCTAATATGGAGAAAGAATAACAAAAACAGGAACTGCTGGAGAAACTCAGCAGGTCTGGCAGCTTCAGTGGAGAGAAGACAAAGAGTTAATGTTTCAAGTCCGGTGACCTTTGGTCAGAGCTGAGATTAGAGAAAGCGTTGCTTGACCATGTTGTAATTTGGGTAAAATATCTATGTTGTGACTCATGGAGTAGTGAGCCTGGACAAAGACAGTGCACTCCTCCTATCTTGTTATGTTATAGTTCTATAGAGTATGCAGAGACATAGGGACATGAGGCTTCATGTGTGTAGATCTTTGAAGATGGCAGAACATAATGAATGTGAAGGTATCATGGAATCCCTACAATGTGGAAGCAGGCTATTTGGCCTGTCAAGTCCACACCAACCCTCTGAAGAGCATCCCTCCCTACCCTATCCCTGTAATCCTGCATTTCCCATGGTTAATGAACCTAGCCTGCACATCCCTGGACAGTATGGACAATTTAGCATGGCCAATCCACCTAACTTACACATCTTTGGACTGTGGGAGGAAACCCACACAGACATGGGGATAATGTGCAAACTCCACACAGACAGTTGCCCGAGGGTGGAATCAAACTGGGGTTCCTGCCACTGTGAGGCAGCAGTGCTAACCACTGGGCCAATGTGCCACCCTATGAGATCTGGAGCTTCCAAAACTAAGGCAAACGCAGGGAGGTTAAACTGAACCTATGTAAAACTCTGATTCAATGCATCCAGTTCTGTTCAGAAAACGTTCAGAAGGATGGATGTGAGGCTGCTTGAGAAGGCCTATAAGAAAAGTTCTGGGAAGGAATGACTCCTGCTGCAAGGCAGGTCAGAGAAACCAGGGTTATTCTCCCTGAAGCAAGGTGGCACGGTGGCTCAGTGGTTAGCACTGCTACCTCAAAGCACCAGGGACCCTGGTTCAATTCCACCCTCAGGTGACTGCCTGTGTGGAGTTTGCACATTCTCCCCGTGTCTGCGTGGATTTCCTCCGGGTGCTCTGGTTTCCTCCCACAGTCCAAAGATGTGCAGGCTAGGTGAATTGGCAATGCTAAATTGCCCATTGTGTTCAGGGATGTGTAGATCAGGTGGGTTATAGGGGATGGGTCAGGGTGGGATGCTCTGAGGGTCAGTGTGGACTTGTTGGGCCGAAGGGCCTGTTTCCACACTGTAGGGACTCTATAAAAAAAAAGATAAAAATTGAGGAGAGATCTGATAGACATGGATTTAGTTTGTTGCTTGTAGGTTGAAAATGAATTTTGGTAACATTGAAGGTCGGGTCTCTTGTGTGTGGAATTGAAGAGATTGAGTGGGATTTGCAAATCTGGTATGGTGTAAGCAACGATAGTGCAGTCTTGTGCAAACTGTACACCAGATATTTCTGTTTAGATTTGACACACAGGCAGCTATAATGAAGGAGTTTGCCATCTAATGGCATTTAACGTTGATACCAAAGGGCACTTGATCCTTGATGAGGTTGAATGGTTCAGGCAAAATAGCTGCAAAATAAACATCGATGGACTGTGTCTGGAAGGCTGAAATAAAAGTCAGGTCCTGTTTTCTCAATTCTCAAATGGCCAATTTCCAAGGCAGGACAAAGCAAATGTTTCAAGAGAAAAAAAACACATAAAGCTCCCCTTGAATAATGCAACATCAACACTACAGAGCGGGAGGAGTTTGTTACCAGTTGTTTAGAATGGTGATCACAGGTCCGTCAAGCAGCATCGCATTTTGAGTCACAACTTCTTAATGATGAGGCAGAGCAGCAATAGAGATGGAAAGGAAATGAAGTAAACTCTGAACTCTGGATTCCACTACCTCTCGGGACTTCCTGCCCCATTTCCCAAAGATCTGGGTGTCGAGAATTTGCCTGTTTGATTCGAGGTCCCGTGGCATGGATGTGGACAACACTGACCAGGTTGTACTTATTACCCATCCCTTGTCGGCTGAAGACTATCAGGAGGCAGCCATGTTGTTGTGGAATGTCTGAAGCCTTTGTTGTGAGGCTCTAGGTTAAAATGACCAAGCCAGTTGGGGTGAAGGTCCCATTGTTGGTGAGGGATTGGACTCTCCTGCTCTGTTGAAGGACATTGACTGGATTTTCAGTTGCCATTAGGGGTTAGGAAGTGATCCAGGTATGATTTTCACTGTCTTCAGATTGGGTCAAAGGGAGAACAGAGGGTCCAGTGGGGTTGGGGGGTGGTGTGCGTGGGTGATACTGCGAGTCCCCCTCACCTTCTATTAAGAGCCTATTAAGTTCCTTGAGGAGCTTTGCTAGTGAGCCAGGAAGGTTAGGAACGTAACTTTCAATCATGGGAAACCCTGAACTCAACTGTTTGCGGCAGATTAGGGCACAACTGCCTGGCTCCAAGTGCGGCAGAAGGTCTTTTTCTTTAATTGTTGAAAAATTTTGGGAGCTGAGTGTTGATGTGCTCGTTACCTCTACTTGTCCTTTTTTGTGCTGTCTGAGCTGCTGCTTCCTCTTCTGTACAGGAACAGGAACAGCAGGCTCGATCATGGCCACTTGTCTGCCATTGCTGCTAGCACTCTGCAGGCAGTTCCCGCTTCACGGTTCATCTCTATGCCACTATTAGAACACTGAGCCCATCCCTTGCCCAGTAGATGCACTTACATTTAGAGCTAGCAGTGAATGATCGAAAGTGTTGCACCAAAGGGTTGGGACACTGAAATGCAAGACTTTTAAGCGACTCTTGGATAGGCACATGGAGGATAGTAAAATGTAGGGTATGCAGGGTAGTTTGATCTTAGTAGGATAATGGGTCGGCACAACATCGTGGGCCGAAGGGCCTGTACTGTGCAAAGATAAAACCAGTCTCTTGATACGGTGTGGGTAATGGGTTCATCACTACGAGCAGAAACACATATTGTCAGTCAATGAGGAAAGCGTAACCGTCAGGGGAAGATGCCCCTGATGCAACCTCTGCTCCAGCCTGTTGTTCAATACTGAAATCATACAGCTTATGTTACACTTATTATAACACAGGTATCCTGCTGCGGTAGGCTTGGCTTTGCTCAGTTACTCAGTACCCATAAACATTCATGGCATCAGCACATCTCTGCAATGTGATACTTGCTTGTGTTTTTAACTAAGTAAATGGGCTTCTTGACTGCAGGGGGTGAATTTAAAATCCAACTAAAAGAGAGCTCTGGTTCACTTGTTTTTGCCATGCTTCAAGCAAACTATCACCCCCTGAGGTTGGAACACTGCTGTGCTCCATACACTACTGACTCTGCATTGCTGTATTCAGAGTGAATAAGAATGAAGAAATGGGAGGTGGTACCTATCAGGAAAGATTGAGCAGGCTGGGGACTCCTTTACTGTAGGAAAGGCTCAAGGGGGACCTGCTAAAATAGTTTAAGATAACGAAGGGGTCTCACAGGGTAGACGTAGAGAAGCTGTTTCCACCTGTATGGGGCTCACGAAAGTTAAAGACCGTAAAATCAAGATAGACGCTAATAATTCTGGTCGGGAATTCAAGAGGCTTTACTCAGAGAATAGGAAGAATGCAGAACTCTCTATCGCAAGGAGCCTTTGAAAGAAGTAGCATGAAGAATGCGGGAGAAACTCAGCAGGTCTGGCAGTGTCTGTGGAGAGAGAACGGAGTTAAAACAGACTTGACACATTAACTTTTACTTTCTCTCCACAAATGCTGCCAGGCCTGCTGAGTTTCTCCAGTGTTCTCTGTTTTTGTTTCAGATTTCCAGCATCGGCAGGATTTTGCTTTCATTCAAGGGACAGAAGGATATGTTGATGGGCTGAGATGGCGGAGAGTTGGAAGTGGCTTGGGAGCAGTGTAAACACTAGCATGGCTCAGTGAGGCCAAATGGCCTGTTTCTACAGAAATTGCTGGAAAAGTTCAGCAGGTCTGGAAGCGTCTGAGGAGAGAAATCAGGTTTAGGTTGAGTGACCCTTCCTCAGAACTCGATAGAATTCAATATAATTAGATCTTTAAGTCTCCTATAGACTCAAATGCAATTCCTGCATCATTTTCACACATATTAATGATGAGGAGGCTGCATGCTCTGTACGCCTACACAGTTAATCACTTTTATATTCAATCAATTCATTTCATTTTAAAATTCTTTGGGAGACAGATAAGCAAAAGAGAACTCCTTGTACGCTTGTTAAAAGCGACTGCAAATATGAGCAAGTTTAAATTTATTGACCCAGCTCAGTCCAGATAAAGACATAAATGGACTTGACCCAAAGTGTTGTACTTGGATCAGGAGGACTGAAAACTTGGGGAATGATTTTCATGCCTCAGTCGCTGACTCATTGATTTAGCAGCACAGAGCAAGCAAAGGCAGGAGAATCACTGTGAGATGAAACGTAATCCATATCAAAGTTAATGCAATGTTTGAAAAAGCTCAACTGTCTCTGGGTAGAGTTTGCGACAGATTTCCTTTAGCACTGTTGAATTTTTGTTTGTATTTTAATAAGAATGGCTCTCTTTTGAAATGGCGCTGCGAATATTAATAATGCCATAGACACCCACAAATTCCTCTTTTCTCGTTTGGGCTCGTTCTCCCCACCGCCCCCAATTGCATAGACTCAGCTTTTCCTACTCATTGTTCACCTTGTTATCTCCACTCTGGAAGCTGCTTTTAAAATGTGCCTCAATCTGTGAGATGCACTATTGAAATGTAAATCACTTGTATTACCATATCACCAGCATCTCAAATTCCTTTAGATGCTAATTTATTCAGGGTTGAGCCTATTCATACCTCCATTAAAAGAAGGAATTGCATTTATGCAGCACCTTGCGCGACCTTGATGTTCCAAAGCATGTCACAGCAAATGAAGAAAGTATCTAAGTGCTGAGATGTAGGAAATTGAGTAGCCTTCCACAGCCATCTCTTACAATTCTCAATGAAATTTGATTGAGTTATTAATTTAAGGGTACAGCATGCTTCTGTTAGTAACAAGCAGAGTACAGACTATACACAATGAGGCTGCACTTACAAACCCCAAAGGAAAGTCCACTGTTGGGCGTGATTCTGATGAAGGGTCTAGGCCCGAAACGTCAGCCTTTCTGCTCCTATGATGCTGCTTGGCCTGCTGTGTTCATCCAGCCCTGCACCTTGTTGTCTCTGCTTACAGAATACTCCTGAGTGCACCAATGGCTAAAACAGCAGGCTTCCTCTACATCGGGGAAACCAAGCGGAGGCTCGGGGACCACTTTGCAGAACACCTACGCTCGGTTCGCACTAAACAACTGCACCTCCCAGTCGCGAACCATTTCAACTCCCCCTCCCATTCCTCAGACGACATGTCCATCCTGGGCCTCCTGCAGTGCCACAACGATGCCACCCGAAGGTTGCAGGAACAGCAACTCATATTCCGCTTGGGAACCCTGCAGCCCAATGGTATCAATGTGGATTTCACAAGCTTCAAAATCTCCCCTCCCGCTACCGCATCCCAAAACCAGTCCAGCTCGTCCCCGCCTCCCTAACCTGTTCTTCCTCCCACCTATCCCCTCCTCCCACCTCAAGTCACACCCCCATCTCCTACCGACTAACCTCATCCCGCCCCCTTGACCTGTCTGTCCTCCCTGGACTGACCTATCCTCTCCGTAACTCCCCACCTACACTCACCTTTACTGGCTCCATCCCCGCTTCTTTGACCTGTTTGTTTCCTCTCCACCTATCCTCTCCTCTATCCATCTTCTATCCGCCTCCCCCTCTCTCCCTATTTATTTCAGAACCCCCTTCCCCTCCCCCTTTTCTGATGAAGGGTCTAGGCCCGAAACGTCAGCCTTTCTGCTCCTATGATGCTGCTTGGCCTGCTGTGTTCATCCAGCCCTGCACCTTGTTGTCACCAATTTGAGATGCTCAATTTGAAAATAGAGTTAAGATCTCCAGCATCCACAGTTCTCTGTTTTCATTTAACCTTTTTGATATAGTCAGTCAAACTTATAACCTAGCTAGACATACATTTGTGCATGGAGATCCATTTTCAGCAAACAAAAGAAATATGTTCATCCTTCATGGCTTTTTGTTTGGAATTACCCAGCAGCTTAGGAGCCAAATGTTCCCCACTACTATCGCCATAGCAGCGACTCTACCAATCCCGAGTCATCTTGCTGCCCAACCAACACCTTTTTCTGCAGCAGCATAAATTATTGTGACATTTGAAATTTGGCATTCTTGTGTGTGTCCTGATCCAGTGCAAGACTGAAATCTTCTATTGTCTCTTCAGCAATGTTCAGGGGATAAAAATTGGCAAGAACACTGGGGAGAACACTGTCACTCTGCTTCAGAAATTACTGTTGGGCCTTGTATGTCCCCCTGAGAGGGTTAGCAGTATCTCTGACAATGTAGCACTCCTTCATTACTGCCCCATTGTCTTGGTTTAGACTATATGCTTGTACCCAAGGGAGGAGTTTGAACCTATGACCTTTGTCCTAAGGTGAACTTTCTAATTCAACTGAATCTATTTGTCACAGAGTCATAGAGTCATACAGCATGGAAACAGACTCTTTGGGCCAACCAGTCCATGCCGAGCATAACCCCAAACTAAACTAGTCCCACCTGCCTGCTCCTGGCCCTTATCCCCCCAAGCCTTTTCTATTCATGTATCCATCCAAATGTCTTTTAAACATTGTAATTGTACCTGCATCCACCACTTAATCAGGAAGTTCATTCCAGACGTGAACCACCCTCTGTATAAAAAATTTGCCTCATGTCTTTTCTAAATCTCTCTCCTCTCACCTTAAAAATGTGACCCTAGTCTTGAAACTCCCCCATCCTAGGGAAAAGACAACTACAATACACTGTATCTAAACCTCTCATTATTTTGTAAACTTCTATCAGGTCACCTCTCAAGCTCCTACACTCCAGTGAAAAATGTCCCAGCCGTTCCTTACAACTCAAACCTTCCATACCCGGCAACTTCCTAGTAAATCTCTTCTGAACCTTCTCCAACATGGTAATATCCTTCCTATAACTGGGCAATCAGAACTGGACACAGTATTCCTGAAGAGGCCTCACCAATGTCCTGTACAATCTCAACATGACTTCTCAACTCCTTTACTCAAAAGGACTGAGCAATGAAGGCAAGCATGCCAAACGCCTTTTTAATCACCCTGTCTATATGTGAAGCAAACTTTAAAGAATTATGTACCCCCTATCTAATCATAGTGAGAAATCTGTCACATATATGGTGCAGTGTTTGTCACACAAGTGACAATGCGTGCCTAGAATGTGCAGTTGCTCTGAAACCATTCACTTGTATGTGTTCGTTTCATATCATTGCCATTCCTGTCACTGCCTTCCCTGACTCTGTGAAGACAATGCTGCCCCAGGCACATGCAAAGAAAAAATGGCTCAGTCACGGTTATCGGCAACAAAAACAGAAATTGCTGGAGAAACTCAGGAGGTCAGACAGCATCTGTGGAGAGAAAGCAGAGTTAACGTTTCGAGAACTGGAGAAAGAGTCACTGGACTTGAAACATTAACTCTGCTTTCCCTTGCCACAGATGCCACCTGACCTGCTGAGTTTCTCCAGCAATTTCTGTTCTTATTCGGAAATCCTACTATTATGGCTATCGACAAGCCGCTTTCATGAAGTGCCCTGCTCAAGGAGGAATAGTCTGTCTCAAAGGCTTATGTTAAAGAACGGTTGATTCTAGTGGCGATAATGGAACTAAGCTGGTGGCTTATCATAGATCCTTACAGCACAGAAGTAGGCCATTCAGCCCATCCCTGATACTGCTAGCCCTTTGAAAAAGCTATACTCAATCAGCCTCACTCCCCTAATTTTTTTCCACACATTCTGTTATCTATCTGTTGTGGTCCCTGGTGGCCAGTCCTTGTAATTCATTCGTTGTTTAGCTCATCAAACAGGTGATTTGGTGGTGGGTTTTCAAATCAAAAGATCTGTCGTTAAGTTATTATTGAATCTGCTTTCACCGGGCTTTCCAATCAAAACAGGCTGTCGTGTTTTTAAAAAAAAATCTGCCCCTGCTCACTACTGGTTCTTTTGTTAATTATCTCAAATCTGTGCCCTCTGGTTACTGACTGTTTTGCCAGTGGAAAGTTTTCTCCTATCTGTCAAGATCCCTCGTAATTTTGAACACCTGTATCAAATCTAGGCAGCAGGAAGGAATTAAACTGAAATGCAGACATGTGCAGGCAAAGTGCTTAACAGCACCCAAGAATGTGACTGAAACTAGGACTGAATGTGTCTTCTCTTTCCCCATCCAGACCCTCTTCCCCCAAAAGGTTCCCCCTTCTCTTGCCAAGATTCAGAATTTTTGCTGCCATTCAGTCCCACGATGCTAGCTCATTGCTTTTCAATTAGGATGCCCCAAAAGCAAAGGAACATCCCAAAAGGGTTCCAGGCAGTTTTTCCAAGACGAATTTAATGAAAAATAATCATATTAAATATTTTTGCACTTCCTTACAATTGTTCCACCTTGTTGTCATGTTTGTTTCTGGCCCCCGAGGGTCTCTCCTCGTGTGTAAAATTAAGCTGTGAATATTGTGCAAGCTTCTCGCTAAGAAACTCAGCAGTGTGATATTTCACAGGCACATCTCCACATCCTGTCACCTTGCCAGGCTAGATCTGTGGCTGCTCAGGAATGTTCAAAACTACTGGCTGCCTCTTCTACCCTCTGCCCAAAGCTGGGCTGGGACCTGCAGCTCTCTGGAGTATACCAGATGGAGCTGCAATCAAATCAAGGCGCCTAAAAGGGTTCGATCGGTTAAATATGGAGAAGTAACTGCCTCAGATGCAAGCACTCCTAGACGAGTGGGCCCAGTCTTGAAATAGGAGCTAGGCTGTTCAAGAGTCGAAGGAAGCAGTGTTACACACACACACACACACACACACAGATATACACACACACAGACACACACACAGATATACACACACACACAGATATACACACACACACA
>NC_063350.1:9664571-9687046 GCF_021869965.1 Rhincodon typus
ATATACACAGATACACACACACACACACACAGATATACACACACACAGATACAGACACACACACCACAGACACACACACACACACACACACACCATAGACACACACACCACAGACACACACACACCACAGACACACACCACAGACACACACACACCACAGACACACACAGATATACACACATACACACACATACACACACAGTGAGTAACTCACGTTCTGACTCCCCACTTGCCTGGATGAGTCCAACAACACTCAAGAATTTCAGCTGCCCTCCAGGGCAAAGCAGTCCTGCTTGATTGGCACTGAATCCATCACCTTGAACATTCACTCCCTCCACCAGCACTGCACAGTAGTAGCAGAGCGACCCAACTACAAGATGCACTGCAGTAACTCAGAAAGGCTTCTCTGTAAGAACCATCCAAACCACAATCTCAACCACAACCACACCTAGGAGGTCAGGCCAGCAGATACAAGGAAACACCACCACCTGCAAGTTCCCTCCAAGCCACACACCATCCTGACTTGGAAGTATATCAGCATTCCTTCAATGTCGGTGTGTCAAAATCCTGGAACTGCCTCCCTAAAGGCCCCATGTGTGTACCTACACCACACATACTGCAGGGGTTCAAGAAGACATCTCACCACCACCTTCTCAATGATAGTTTGGGATGGGCAATAAATGCTGGTCTAACCAGTGAGGGAATCAGGTCTTTAAAAGAAGTTTAGAATTTTGCTGAAAATATGATCTATTCTCTCAAAGCTCTCCATCTGGCACTCATTAGGCCAGAAGCAAGAGTACTCTTTGAAATTTGGCATTCTTGCCACTGTCCTGATGAGTGCAAGATGAAAAGCTTTGAGAGCCAGTCTCTTTCTGTCTGCAGTATGAAGGCAAATAGCGATCTGGAACCCTGTTACATCCAGATACTCTCAACTGTAGAAACTGAGGGAACATTTGGAATTTTCAAGACTGATAAGTTTGTTGGGTAACAGCATGGAACAAAGACACTTATGCTATTGGATGGTCAAGCATGTTAAAGGGATTGAATGATCTATTTCTGCTGCTAACGCTCTTATATCCCTGAAGAAATGGTGGCTCAATACCGAGGCTACAGTAATCCAGCCTGATTTCCTTTATGTCTATCCATAACCATGAACCATCTCCAACATGGCATCGAAGGTTAAAGTTGTCAACGTAAGATAGTCTCCAAGAAATTAAATCAGGCATTCTGATGAATCTTCTTTGTTCAACAAATGGCTATAATGCAGAACCTGCTGGTGTAGGGAGTGTTTGAAGTGACTAGTATTGATGGATTTAAGGGGAGGCTAGAAAAAAAGGGACTTACATTTACAGAGCGCCTTTCATGACTACCAGATGTTGCAAAGCTGACTAAAAGCTTTTGAAGTGTAGTTGCTGTGGTAATATGGGAAACGAGGCAGCCAATGTTAGAATAGAATACACAATTTCTGCAGTGCAGGGAGAAACCATTTGGCCCATCAATTCTGTACCAACCCTCCCATCCAAACCTAACCTCATAACCCTACATTTCCCATGGCCAGTCCATTTAGCCTGCACATCCCTGGACACTATGGGACAAGTTAGCATGACCAAACCACCTAACCTGCACATTTTTGGACTGTAGGAGGAAACCGGAGCACCTGGTGGGAACCCACACAGACACAGGGAGAATGTGCAAACAGATAGTCACTGGAGGGTGGAATCAAACCTGGCTCCCTCATGCTTGAGGCAGTAGTGCTAACCAATGGGCCATCATGCTGTTTGTACAGTAAATTCCCATAATCAGAAATGTGATCATGTCCTGATAATCTGTCTTCGTGATGTTGATTGAGGGTAAACATTGAATAAAAATTGCTAGCAACCGAACCAAATGCAAGAGAGAGAAGGGAGGAGCGAGTAATACTGATACAGTTGGACGAGGAAAGGCTGGTTGATTGAAGCCTGATCCCAGAATGGGCTGTATGGGCCGAGTGGTCTGTTTGTAGCTGGACTACTGGGATATGTGGAACAGATCCTTTTGCATATCCCATCCCCAACCAGGGAATGGGAGCAGAAACCTAGGACTAATTTGGCTTTGGAGAGATAGTAGGAACTGCCGATGCTGGAGAATCTAAGATAACAAGGTGTAGAGCTGGATGAACACAGCAGGCCAAGCAGCATCAGAGGAGCAGGAAGGCCGATGTTTCGGGTCTGGACCTTGTTATCACTAATTTGGCTTTGTTTCTCATGTCCCTCCTGACAACATCCAAACAGTGAGCATGGTACCTCCCAGGGTGCCCTGGCTGAAATCCAATGACAGTGCAGAGCAGGGACTGAGCCTGGGTTTGCCTTAGCTTTTAGAATTCCTGCTCATTTGCAGCGCGTTTCCAACAGCAGTGTGTAGAAATAATTTATTTTTCTGAAATCTGAAAGCCATAAATATTTACAACCCAGGAAGAAAACCCAAGAGCCCTCTCTCGGAGCCGTCAGCTGGACTGAGTCAATTTGTGGCTCTTCACACAAGAAACTCCAGTGATCGAGAGAGAATAGAAAGTACTCAAGCAGTTCATTCATTTTTTGTTGTTGCTGAGCCAGTTTCACAGGCAGCCAGGAGAACGATGCTGTCTGCAAATGAGGTTAATATGTTAAAGGGATCAACGTCTAGACTCCAGGGCTGATTGGCCAAGGCATTATAGAAGGGGGCATGTGTTTAGTGACATCATTTATCAACCAGGGCTTGGAATGATATGTATTTGTGACGAGGTAGACAGGGCCATCTGAAAACTGGTCATTTCGGCTACACGCAGGACCCATCTGGGCTCCATCTGCACTTCCTAATATTTACCGGGAAGGAGGAGGGGGAAAAATAGGGAATTTTTTTGGGGGGGAGAAAAAGAGACTGCAGTTTACTTCTCAATGGCTCACAGATGTGAGCCTGAACACATGCTCCGCATATGTAAGGCAGAAAACAGTGAAGCTGGTAACAAGACCGCATTGAGGAATGAAAGCGAGCGATGAGGAGCAAGACTCTCTCTCTTCCTTAGACATCTAGATATTCAGGGGAATATCTTTGACATTTTAAGGCAGCTCATTCTGCCTTCGGGGAGCCGACGGGGAGAAAGGTAAGCGTTCAAGCCTGCGGTCCTCCTGTGGGAATCTGCATTACCTCCTGACCGTTTCGAAATGCTTTTTGCACACAAGGAAAATTGCACAAATTTACCAGCAATTACCTGGACTTGTGAATAATACCGATGCAGGATTTGACGGAGTAGTCTCAAATTTGAACGCATGGCGGAGGCTGTCAAAGTACTCAAAATGATTCATTGTTGTTAGGCTGTTTTGTGTGTGTGTGTGTGAGATGCTAATTAAATCTCTCTGTATTCTAATCACTTGGTAGATGCAAAAGGGGAGGGAGGGGGTAGAGAAGAAAGGTTAATCCTATTCAGGATTGAATTTTTTTCTTCTTCTTCTGCGGATCCGTGCCTGAAGGAGCTGTACTTCAGGTGATTGTGCAAAGCTGTGTGTGTGTGTGTGTGTGTGTGGTTAGAGGGAGCTGTCCCCTCTATTTGTGTGAACCCTCCCGCTTCCCAGTGTCTCTGAGCAGCCGCCTGCGCCTTGTTCCTGTTTTGGGGCCGAGCTGAGTGTCAGTATCAGCGAGTAAATGGGGGTTGTGGAGGCTCAGGGGGCTCGGTGTGTAGACGGTACAGGGTGCCAGCTGTAACAGCAGCATTCCGGCGAATGGGATGCATTGCGTTTGGCGGATTTCTTGCCAAATTGTTGCAGTTTTCTCTGTGAGAGGCCAGTGCTGCCTGTTTGGTGGCTTGGGGTGGGGGGGGGTGTGTTCTCCTTGAACTGGATGGGTTTCCCCATCAAATGATAGATTCTGCCCTTGCAGAGTTGGCTCTTGCCTTGAGAGCAGATTGTGAGCTGTACCACATGAGTAGCAGTTACAGGTCAGTCGCTGATAACCGATAGCAGCACTGGGAGCAAGCTGAGGACAAGGAGTGCTTTGTAATTTCACTGCATCTCCCCACCAAGTGCTTGAACCGCACATTTCCCCTCTCCCTTTCCCCCCTTTGGAGTGGGTGTGGGGCTCTAGAACTCACTCGTGCTGTGAGCAGGATCATCGAAACTCACAGCGCTGCAGGCCATTCGGTCCATTCTGGGTATGCTGGCTGTTTGAGGAGCAGTCGTGTTTAGTCCCACATCTGCACTTTCCATCCATAATCCTGACGTTCCACATCCTCAGCACCGTCCAACTCCCACAGAGCACTATTTATAGCATCGTCTTCCACCAGCTTTTCAAGCGTAACATTCAAAATGCTGATAACCGAGACTGGTGGACTTTCTCCTCGTCTACTCATCTCCAATGTAGTTTGAACCCATTTCGAGAGCCCCTTGCTTTTGCGCTGTTGATTCGGGGTTGGGTTGTACAGAGGACCAGAGGTGTAGTCCTTTCTGCAACAATAACGACAAACATCTTTTACAATCTCAGAATGCCCCAGAGCACCCTACATTGAGGTACCATTTGGAGTGTCATCACTGTATCACAAAGGAGTCACCTTTTGTGTACAGCAAGATCCCACAAACAACAATGTGGGAACAGTCAGACAATCTTTTTATTCACCCTTTCAAAGAGGAACTTGAATATAACTGGCAAGGCCCAGCATTTGCTCCCCATCACTAATTCCCATTGAACTGAGTGGCTTGCTGCATTATTTCAGAGAGCGGTGAAGAGTCAGCCACGTTGCTGTAGGTCTGGAGTCAACCAGGGCAGAAAAGAGCGGCAGCTTTCTCTTAAGCAAATCAGGCAGGCTTTTAATAACAATTCATAATGGCTTCACAATTGCTGTGATTTGCATCCTGTCCCAGAGTTTAGGCATTGATTTGAAATTCCACCAGCTGTGATTATGCAATGTAAACCTACAACCTAAGGGCATGGGATGTTCTGGACGACCAGGCCAGTACCATTCTGACTATGCCACCGCCATCCCCCCCCAGGGCTGTGATGGTTGAGATTTTCGTTGAAGACAAGGTGCCTCTGACAGCACAGTCCTGCCTCAGTACTGCATCGGTCTGCCAGCCTCAATTTTCTTTGTACACACCTCTGCACACAGACTCAGTCAGATTGCTTCCCTGGTATGTACTCAGCATGGAGCTCACCAGTGTTTTATGACTGAGCCGAAGCATTAATTACAATAACAACAATGGCAGTGCAATGTGTAGCAGCTAATGCCATGTTCCTTTGCAAGCGTTTGCTTTCAGTTGATTAAATATGCCAATGAAAACCTTTCCTAAAGTGTGTGCAGCAACATCTAAATGATCCTCCACAGGCAGTGTCAGAGTTGCTACAAATTACCTTGATTCTTCCATTCTTCACATTGCAACCCCTCAAGAAAGTGTTGACAAGTAGATAATGAGACTTGATGCCAAAAGTAATGACCCATCTCAGAATGACGAGAGGAGCGTTGCAAATGGGGCAAGTGGCAGGAGAATGGGGTTGAGAAACATATCAGCCATGTCTGAATGGCAGAGCATACTCGATGGGCCGAATGGCCTAATTTTGCTCCTGTACCTTACGATCTAATGGTATGAGCTTCCCCCCACCCCCTTCAGGCTATCAGTGAGTGGGCCATTGCAGAGTTAACAAGCTTGTTGTCTTATCAAGTCAGGAGAGGTTTGTCTATACAATCCATATCACGGTAAATGTAGTCCACATAATTTTCAACACATCTGGACATTGCTGGTAAGAAGGTGCTAGATGCCTTGCAGCAGAGTGTCAGGATGGCTAGCACTCTTGTATTGCAAGGAGCATCAAGAAGAGCTAATCAGTGAAGATTTAATGGCCTTTCTTGTCACCATGGCCTTAACTCCTTGTTCCCAATCTTCAGTCTAAACCCATCCTAGAATATCACATCAGATCTCCTGGGTCATGCATAATGGTGCCAGTCTCAACCTTCTAATTAAATGAGTCAACATGAATTAGATGCACCCTTTCCTGTATGACTATAATTTCTGTGACTGGCTAAATGGAATAGTCTCCATTAATGCAATAAATTTTGTTTAATACATTCTCAGGATGTGGGTAAAGCCGGCTTAGGGCCCTTCTGTGGTAACCCTGAGAAAATGGCCGCCTTCATGTAACCCCTTTACCTGGAGTTACACTGAATTGACAGCACAGAAAACAGGCCATTTGGCCCAACAGGCCCTTGCTAGTGTACTCCCACCCATACTTCCCATAATCCTATCAGATTATCCGTTCCCCACATTCCCCATTATGTGTCAATCATTAGAACTGGAGACTTTTCTTTCCCCACTCACATTACTTGGGCATCTCTGGCTAGGCCAGAATTTATTCCTATCCCGATATGCCCAGAGGCAGTTGAGTCACATGTTGGCCAGACCAGGTAAGGTTGACAGGTATCCTTCCCTAAAGGGCATAATTCAGCCAGATGGGTTTTTCATGACAACTAACAATGGTTTCATTGTTATCATTAGACCCTCAATGCCCTTCTCCCATCAAACTCACATTCCACCACCTGTTTTGTCAGGATTTGTACCCAGGTCTCCAGAATATTAGCCGAGTTTCCAGATTAATAGTCTAGTGATAATACCACTGGGCCATTGCTTCCCCTGTGAGGTATGGTAGCACTGGAGTCCCATAATGGCAAGTTTCTTTTCTTCAAGGATGCCGATGCTTTTTTTTTCCCAACAATCTGGCTGCTTCATGGTCACTTGTACTGATACAAGCTTTTTAAATTTCAAAGTTGACATAAACCAAGCTACAGTGTCCCCATTATGTGGTGGATCTTGATTTTGTAGAATAGTGTAATATGAGCAATAATTAATAGGGAGCTTGTTTACCGACTCCTCTCGTTTTATTTCCATTGAAGCCAATTTTCTATTGTCTACAGTTGCTCAAACTGCGCTGCCTCCACCCAGTAGAAATTCAGAAAGACTTCTACTTATGTAACTTCATTCATAACAGTCATTGGTGTACTTTTAGAGTGAATCATAGTTGTAGTGTAGGAAAGAACAGCCAATTTGTGCGCAGCAAGCTCCCACAAACAGCAATGAAGAGATAAACACTTACCATGATGATAGCTGTGGAATAAATATTGGCCACCATTGGTGACCCTGCTTGCAATTGCTTAGACTCCAAGCCCAGGAATTTCATTACTGCACCACTCCAACCCTCTGCCCCACTTTACGACATTCCTTAAAACCTACCTCCTTGATCACATTTTTGGCTCCCTTACCTAATATCCCCATATGTGGTTGGGTGTCATATTTTGCTCGGTAATTAATCCTTTTGGGTGCTTTGGGACATTTGATGACATTAAAAGTTCTGTATAAATGAAACTTTTTCAGTTGCACCTCTGAACTGTCAAAAGTGCTAACTTCACCATTTATCAACATTGAGCTGAACGGAGTCTTGGTGCCTCTAACTCCTGCTGTGTTTATGTCAGCACTGTTGGCTTTCAATGCAGCGATTCAGTTGGTGGCACAGTCAGCAGTGAACAGAGGTGTTTTGGTGAAGAATGTGACAGTGTGGATTCACATACCGTGGCCTTGACAAGTCTATGGTCTAACGCCATGACACAGATCCTTTAGCATTGCTGATGTTGTTACTTTGAGTGTGTACAAGAAATAACATGCCACTTCCAGCACTTGGTTTTAGTGGAAGCAAGTCAATGACCTTTTAATAGCCTTTACCCTGTTCTACTGCAGACTGGACTCCAATGCAAAGCCTCTTGTCAAATGTTATTGATCTGAGGAGGCTTCCACTCTAATATCTATTACTTACTTACTGCTTTGCACTTTTAAAACCTCCTTTTATTCCATCTCTATAATGTTGTCCATTCCTCCTCGTTACCAGCAGATTCACGCATTCAAGTGGTCTCCTTGTTGGTTCCTTCACCCTCCCTTCTCTGGTAACTTCAACCTGCCCTGAACTCCATCACACCTATGATGCCCCCTATCCTTCGCCCATAATCTGTGTCGTTTGGCACCTTATAATTCAACTATTACATTTAAAATTCTGATCTTCGACTCTTCCTTCCTGATTTGGCAGTCATATTCCTCATGCTTGTGTGTGAAGCCTTGGAAATGTTTTGAGAAAAACTCTTCACCGTGACTATCTATTTGCATGTTGGTCTATGTATCATAATCTTGTGGATCTCCATGAATATTTAAAAGAAAACCAAATATGATTATTTTTCTGATGATTTTGATACTTCTGATATAAGGCATCTGATATCTCACCCTAAAAGGAGGGTGAAATGGTATGGTGATTAAGACAAATAAAAAGCATCTACAAATTCTTTCAAATTAATTTCAGTACATTGCCAGCGCAGCTCCCTTGTTCTACAGATATCAAAAGAAGGCAGTGCACATACTTTACATAGTTAACAGAAAGTTTTTTTTCTTTTCTTTTCCTTACCAGTACGTTGCTGTAGTACAATGGCTGTGCTACTCTGCTAGCAATCCAAGGCCCTGGACTATTGATGTCGAGTATGTGAGTTAACATTCCACCACAATACAGTCGATATTCAAATTCTCAAGCTGCTATGAATTCAGTTTGAAAAATCAATTGAAGTAATCATGAAGCTGTGGGACCACCCCTGTCCATTACAGACCCTGACACCTGCCTAAGGCTGAGCCAGACTGTTCACAATCCTTGATCCAGAGATGAGCTTCCCTCATGCATATTCATGCCACCATCGGGACTGCCTACCTCTGTCTGTAACATTCCTGTAGCGTCCCTTACCTCTACTTATCTGCTGCTGAAATCCAAAACTCCACCCCACGTGCTCTAAATTAGGAGCATGGAAAATGGGAGCAGGAATAGGCCATTCAACCCAATGAGCCTGCTATGCTGTGCAATATAATCATGAAGCTAAATGTCCTTTTTCCACTTTGTCCCCATGTTCTTTGAGCCCTTTAGCCCTAAGAGCTACGTCCAAAGGTACTTTAAAGTCAGCACAGTCTCACCAGACCAAAGGACTGCTCTGTTATTAGAGAGCGAGATGACTGGTGGTGGTTTAACCTGAGGGTCACCGTGCCTCAGACGAGGAGAGAAGTTGAGAAGGTTCATGGTAGCCACAGCTGGTGTGGGAATTGAACCCATGCTGTTGGCATCACTCTGCATTGCAAACCAGCTATTCAGCCAACTGAGCTAACCAGTTAGAGAGAAATTGTTTCAATCGGAGAAGGATGATGATTTAACACGTGACAAAAAGGGGGAGTTTTGGAGCATTTTAAGAGCAGTAATCTGCACGGCTGCGTAGGAAGTGCAGGAGAGTAGAATAATTGAATAACCTTTTAACAAAACCTGATGGATTGAATGGCCTCCTTCTGTGCTGTGTCATTTTCTGACTTGCCTAACTAGCCAGCAACTGCCTTTCAGAAACTAAAAGAACTGCGGATGCTGTGAATCAGGAACAAAAACAAAGTTGCTGGAAAAGCTCAGCAGGTCTGGCAGCGTCTGTGAAGAAAAAACAGAGTTAACATTTTGGGTCCGGTGACGGAGGAAGTGTCTGAGGAAGGGTCACTGGACCCGAAACGTCAACTCTGTTTTTCCTTCACAGATGCTGCCAGACCTGCTGCGCTTTTCCAGCAACTTTATTTTTGTGCCTTTCAGAAATTACTGGCTTTATGTGAAGTACTGTGGGTTTACAATGTAAGTGCAAGTCTTTCTCTCCTGGTTCAGACCCCTAGCTGTGCAGGGTGTCATTTGGATAACAGTACCCTGAGGTTGATATGTTTTTTGCGAATGATGGGCATGGCCACAAGATGTAGGAGTACTAGTCCTGTGAGTGATAATTGGAAGAATGCGAGCAGGCTCCCTCTCAGTTGTATTTTGCCTTCTACTGCTCTGTTGTCTAATGGGGAATGGAGCAGGTTTGATGGGAGACAGCAAACATTTTCCTGGGTTTAATTGTCCCATCAGCAATTGGAAAATCACTGGGCTGGATGCTAGAATTGCAAGTGTACTGTTAATAAAATCTGTTTACTTTTTCCAGATGTTGCCATTTCACTTTATCTCTTTTCATGTTTGTTTTTCCTCAATATTGTAATGTTTTCTTTTTTTTTGTTTAAAACAAATCGATACGTATTATACTTGGGCTCAAGCAAATTTGTAATTACTGTTCTGTGCAAATAGTGCTCTCTGAGTTTAGCTGTGGGAGACTTTCTGCTTATTCTGAATTCACTGAGTTGCCAACACAGGCTGGATGTATTCTGGGTCTGGTGTCAGTGGAAGTGACAACTGTGAAAGCTGGAAGTGTAATCCGAGAAGTTTGTAATGCACATGGCGGGGCCTGCCTTGCCTTCCCGATCCTGTCCTTTACCACTTGGTGCTACAGTTAGGATGTTTCTCTCCACACTCCCTTTGCCACTGATGTTACAATGACATAATGGCACACATGCACAGACAGACACCTAGCAAACCAGGAAACAGAAGCAATCCCACTTCCCCGAATGCACTCTTTATCCACTGGGAGATTCATAGCAATCCCAGTAGACTTCCTGCTGGTTGTTAGCCATCCAATTTGGTATCTCTCCTACTTTGGGGGAAGGAAATGGGATAGCGTAGAATCCCTACAGTGTGGAAGCAGTACATTCGGCCCATACCAACCCTCTAAAGAGCATGCCATCTAGACCCACGCCCTTACTTCCCTATGGCTAATCCGTCTAGCCTGTACATTACAGGGAAACTTAAGCACTGCCAACTGACCTATCTTCAGGCTGGGAGGAAACCAGAGCACCCACAGACATGGGAGAATGTGCAAACTGCACATAGACAGTCTCCCAAGGGTGGAATCGAACCCAGGTTCCTGGTGTTGTGAGGCAGCAGTGCTAACCACTGAGCCACCATGCCACCTCATCTCCATACTTGAACTGCTTAGTGAGCCACGTTAGGTAAAGGACAAGATTGAATGAAGGGGGAAGGCAAGAAAACAAAGCCAGCAAAGTCTGTTCACTGGTTTTGTGTCCCAGTTACACAGGATATAGAGCTCATAGGCAGGTCAGGCAGGCAAAATGGTGTCGAACAGTGTAGGTGTTTACTTTCCACACGTCCTTCCTGGTACCCTCTTCATCAAACCCAGACAGAATATCCTTTCATTCTTCGCTCCTTCATGTGTTTATCTGCTGTCCCCTTAAGAGTCCTCTGCATTGTTCACATCACCCAGTCCATGTAATAGTGATTTCCTTATTCTAACAGCCCTTTGGAGGATCATTAATGAGAAGGCTGTATTTAAGATATTAGGAGCAGGAGAAGAACATGGAGCTTATTCCTCATTTGTTCAGATCCTGGCTGATTTGTGCCTCATCTGCTTTTGTTCCATCTTCCCTGATCCTTTACTGATCAAAAATTGACCTCAGTTTAGAAATGTAATTTAACTCAGCAACCACATATTTTGAGAGAAAGGGTTCTAGATTTTTGCGACCCTTTGTGTGAGTTTTTTTAAAATTTCACTGCAAAATGGCCCAACTCTAATTTTAAAATGGTGTCCTTCCCTGGATTTCCCCTCTAAGAGGCAATATTGCTCAAAAAAGGACACATTTTGTCAAAACCTTTTGTCTTGCACTCATCAGGACATTTTGCAAGAACACCAGTTTAAGGGGAACAACATTTTTATACAGCACAAGAAGAATAAAGTGCTTAAATAAATTCTTCTCATACAGTACAAAAATATGGTTCTCTTTACATTGATATTCTTGCAAATTGTCCTGATGAGTGCAACGTGAAAGCATCAAACAAATATGTATTTTTCAGTTATACTCAAGTTCTGTATACCAAATGACCATGAGGGGAAACGCCTCTATTTATGCTAGTAAATCCCCTTAACATTTTAAACACGTCAGTGAGATAATCTCCACTGTTCCATACTTCAGGAAGTATCAAACAAGTTCATACAACCTATTATAATTCGTCCTTTTAGACTCAGTATCTTCTAGAGATTCTGCACTATACCCGCTCCTAGGCCTATACATGCTTTCTAAAGGTGTGCTTTCTAAAGCTGAACACAATATTCTTGGTTGGAGTTTGACAAGGGCACTATACAACAAAACCGTGGCCAAATGCTAGCTTGTACCTGCTGCCTTTGCTAAGAAAACAAGGAAAGAGGGTACTCAATACCAACACCAGCACCAAACTGTGTTAATGCGACATTATTATAGTTGGCCTGCTGTGTTCATCCAGCTCTACACCTTGTTATCTCAGTGTCTGTTCTTTGTTTGTGTTAGACAATTTATATCATTCTATAATAACATTTTTGATATAGCAACCCAAATATTTTCTTAAAGTCATTTTGATCGATTTCCCAATGTTAATGGTTCCTTTGAAACATTGAAGGATCAGGATTCAGTTCCACATTATCACCAAAAATTAGATCTGTTCTTCCTGTGTAACATCCTACCTGTTTTGTTGAAGTCCATCCATTAATTTTTGAGATGCATTGTTTGCAGACAGACTGAAGGGCAAACAAGTTATCTCCACATTTAGTAGAAGAGGTAAAACAGACTTGAATTTACGTAGCACTTCGAATCCCTACAGTGTGGAAGCAGGCTATTCGGGCCATCAAGTCTACACCAACCCTTCAAAAAGTGTCACACCCAGACCCACCCCAAAACTGTGTTTCCCATGGCTAACACACCTAGCCTGCACAATTTAGCATGGCCAATCCACCTAATCTGCATATCTTTGGACTGTGGGAGGAAACTGGAGCAAACCTGTACAGACATGGGGAGAATGTGCAAACTGCATGTGGACAGTCACCCGAGGGTGGAATCAAACCCAGGTCCCTGGGACTGTGAGGCAGCAGTGCTAACCACTGAGCCACTGTGCTGCCCCAGCAATGTTTCAAAATGCTTTATAGCCAATGATGTAGCTTTTTTGATGTGTAATCACTGTCAAGATTGTAAACACATTTTCTGTAGAGAATTCCCACAAATAGCAATGTGATCATCAGTTTTTGTGACATTGATTCAGGGTGTAATTATTCCTACTCTTCTTTGAAATAGCACCAGGGATCTTTTCACACAGACTGTGTTGGGAGAAGAGTCTTAGTTCATCATTTCACCCGAAGGGCAACACTCCAACATTTATTGGCAGACTGCCTTCCAATCCTAAATCCCTAGAGTAGGGATTGAACCTTCTACCTGTGGCTTATACAGGGGGGAAAGATGAGAATGCTATCGGTGAGCCACAACTGCCATTGTAGTCATCGATATGGAAAGCTGAAAGTTAATTGTTGGGTTAGGTGACCCCAGTGAAGAAATGGGGAGGGGAGAGATTACACAGTAGTAGGACAGCTGGTTTAGGCTGCAGTTTGCTAGATTATCGAGTGTAACTGTATTGAGAGCCCCCACTCACGATTGTGTTGCAGTGATCCCTAGCACAAAGAAAGAAGTTGTATTTACATAGAATCGAATAGCAATTTATTGTCACTTGTATTTATGAGTAGACAATGAGTTGTGTATAAGATGCTGAAATTCAGCACCATTTTTATTACAGAAATTATAAAAAGACATAATTAGGACAAAGTTCATCTTTTGTTCCCTCCACAGCTCCTAGGTTTCATAACCTCAGGATGTCACAAAATGTTTTGTAGTCAACGAAGTGCTTTTCAAGCGGAGTTGTAATTTAGGAAATGTAGCAGCTAGCTTGTGTACAGCAAGCTCCCACAGACAGCAATGTGACCATGACCGGATAATCTATCTTAATGATAATACAATGAAACAAAGAGCTGCAGATGCTGGAAATCTGTAACAAAAGCACAAACTGCTGGAGGGAGCAGGGTTCTGAAGAAGGGTCCACTGGACTCCAGATGTTAGCTCTGTTTCTCTCTCCACAGATGCTGCCAGACCTGCTGAGTTTCTCCAGCCTTTCTGTTTCTGTTTTTAATCACGTTGGGCCCGAGGGAAATATTGGCATCATAGAAAGGGGAAGATCAATCATTGCTCCCTGCTGATTCCCATCCAGCAGAGTAACCTCAATTTCATTCTTAATGTCATATTTGACCTTTAGATGACCCGTCATGCATTCCATCGATAGGACTGCCTATTTCCATCTCCATATTTCTCCACCTCAATCCTGCATAAGGCTATTACTGCTGGAAATCTTGTTTCTGCCTTCCTTATCTCTAGACTCAACTATTTGAAAGCACTCCCAGCTGGCCTTCCACAGTCTACTCTCCATGAACTTGGGGTCACCCAAAATGCTACTGCCCATGTCTTAATTTGGAGCAAGTCCCAAAGAGAGATTGGTGACTGTATGTTCACTGACCTACAATGGTTCCTAGTCAAGGAAGGTCAGGATTTTAAAATTCTAACGCTTCAATTCATCTCTTCCCGTTGCCTCACACTGCGCCCCCTCCCACCCTCAATCTCTGTCATCTCCTCTGAGGTATCTGCACTCCACTAATTCTGGCCCCTTGTGCATCACCAGTTGTTTTTACCCCACCAGTGGTGGCTGTGCCATGAGTAACATAGCTCCCCCCTCGCTCACACTTCCTGTCTTAAAGACACCCCTTAAAAGTTTCCTGCTTATAGACCATAAGACATACGAGCAGAAGTAGGCCATTCAGCCCATTGAGTAGCTCTGCCATTCAATACTACGATGGCTGATCCGATCATCCTCAACTCCACTTTCCTGCCTTTCCCCCATAACCCTTGATTCCCTTACTGATTAAAAATCTATGTCAACCTTGAATATGCTTAATATCCAAGTCTTAACAACCATCTGTGGTAAATAATTTCACAGATTGACTACCCCCTGAAAGAAAAGAAGTCCTGATCATCTCTGTCGCAAGTATAGGGCAACCTCTTTCTTCTGGTTTCTTGATCAAGCTTTTGGTCCTAATATCTCCTTATGTAATGCAGTGTCATGCGTACAGTCAGCCTGGGCGCTTGCATGATCTCGAGTTGTTGATGGAAGATGAAACCTGCTGCAGCATGGCCCTCCCTCAGTGCTAGGAATGTCAACCTGGATATTGTATACATGTGGTTGGCGACAATGTGAGGTAGGCATGAGTCTGCAATGTGCCATCTTCTGTGATTGGACTGCATGGCAGTGCTGGGTGACAAATAGCCACGTGGAGGAGAGACTGGGAGTCACCACCTTTCACTATGCCATGCCCCACAAAGACAGCGGGGACAGGAAATGAGGGTTGGGAGGAATATCCTGTAGACACGGCTGTACAGAATAGGGTATTGTTTAATAATATTAATTTTATGGTGGGTGTCTGTGAAATGAGGCCATGCTGATTGACAGAAGGTGTGCTGCTGCATTGAATCTGATTGCAGCATAACAGATTGTGAGTGAGGGTGTCCTGTTTTTGTTTAGGCATTGAGCTGCTATTTGCATTTTCAATGTAAAGTATGGTCCTGTTTACCATCTGTCGCTTTGCTCTGATCCCAGGCTGCAGGGCCGTTCAGAAATGTTTAATTTTTTTAATTATCTCCCATTGCTTCTTAATGTTGAATTTTGTGTGAGCATTGTACAACTGGAAAGGCAATGGTGGGCAGGGAGTGAAGTTTGTGGAAGAGCTCCTACAGCATTGAACTCGTAAATGGGATAGCTGAGAGCTCATTATTTTGCAAAATGATTTTTGATTTTTTTTTGTTGCTGATTGTGTTTTGTATTTGCCATGCTGAAATTTTTTTATAATGTCAGTTGTTGGGGTGAGAATATATTTTCCAAAAATTGTGTGTTTGTGAGTGAGATAGAGCAATTGGTGTCTATATGATACTTCTGTATGCAAGATTAAGTGTATATGAGATAGCAAGAACTGCCGATGCTGGAGTCAGCGTCAATACAGTGTAGAGCTGGAGGAACACAGCAGGCCAGGCAGCATCAGAGGAACAGGTGAGTCCACGTTTCGAGTTTACACCTTTCATCAGAACACAAGAATTCTGATGAAAGGGTCCTGACCTGAAATGTCAACTTTCCTACTCTGATGCTGCTTAACCTGCTGTGTTCCTCCAGCTCCACACTGTATTAAGTGTATATGATCTTTGCGTGTCTATATGCAATTATGTATAAATGGTATGTGAGTGTATGATGTTTGGGTGTACATGTATGCACCATTATGTAAATATGGTACGTGTGTGTGTGTGTGTGTGTGTGTGTGTGTGTGTGTGTGTGTTTGTGTACATCTAGGTAGCTTTTAGAACTGATTTTTGAAGTTGAGCAGAGAACAAAACAGGATTATGAAGTGGGTTTAACAGGAGTATGGTTGTGATGGTGAAAGGTTCTGTTGCTTGCGCTGGACCAGAGAAAGCGAGATCCCCAGTAGGTGAGGAGAAGAGAAAGCGAGATCCCCAGTAGGTGAGGAGAAGAGAAAGCGAGATCCCCAGTAGGTGAGGAGAAGAGAAAGCGAGATCCCCAGTAGGTGAGAAGAAGAGAAAGTGAGATCCCCAGTGAATCAGGACTGGAGGAAGTAGATCGCCAACGTATCAGTGAAGGAGAAGGGAATTCTCAGTCGATCAGGAGCAGAAGGTAGAGGATCCCCAGTGGGTTAGGGCAGCAAAAAAAGAATCCCAGTAGGTCAAAAGGAAGAGGAAATTTCAGGAGTAGGTCAGAGTCAACAGAGGAAAGAATGAAAGCTGCAATAAGGGGTTGGGGGAGACAACTGATGTCTCAGACATGGATAGCAGGACTGTTGACAAACCAAAGCACTCACCTTCCTGAGATAGAGAGGAAGAAAGCAGAATGAACTCCCCAAGAACGAGAGCATCTGGTTCACTGTTCTGTATCAAAATACCAGTCACTGGAGACTCATTGCAAAGCAGCAATGCATTAGGAAGGGGAGTTTCAGATGATAGAAGCACTTGAATTGGTTTCTGAATATTTAACCCACAAGACCACCCTTGCATAGTTGGTCTTTATTATTTGTAGATCTT
This sequence comes from Rhincodon typus, assembly GCF_021869965.1. NCBI lineage: Eukaryota > Metazoa > Chordata > Chondrichthyes > Orectolobiformes > Rhincodontidae > Rhincodon > Rhincodon typus. The sequence goes on from NC_063350.1 coordinate 9,681,479, forward strand.
GGGATGATGGCGTCTGATAATTGATGCATCTGATGTTATTCTCTGCTTATGTTAGCCAAAAGTGTAAGCATTTTTCTTTCTTTCCGAAGCTAAAGAATAGAGTGAGGATTTCAGGCAAAAACATTTGCTCCTATTATCTCACTGTACCATTTCATGACTATAATTTATTGTCAATAGAGATTCAAAGAAACTTATAAAATTCTGCAGCATTTTGTCGGGGAGGAATTGCTTCCATTAGTAGGAGGGTTGGCAACCAGTGGGCACATCCAGAATAATTGACGGGAAGGAGAAATGAGCAGATTTGATTTATGGTATGGAAAACATTACCTGAAAGGTGCAAACACATGCAAAGGCGACTTTTCAAAAGTGAACCGGCAAAAGGTTGAAAGGGAAACCAGAATTGCCAAGTCATTGGGAAAGGGCAGAGGGGCAGATCTAATTGGGTAGCTCTTCAAGAAAGAGTGTTTTCTGGCATGAGAACTGAATGGCCTCCTTTGTCACTGCATTGCCCCATGGAGTGACCGTTGTTTCATGGCAATGTTGCTGCACAAGGTGCTAACGCCCTGGGGACGGGAGGTCAAATCCCATAACAGCTGTCGCAATTTAAGTTGAATTAATAATTCATTGCTCAGGATTGGTGGGTATGAGACCATTATCAACTACGCTGAGACCCCCAACTGGTTGTTTAATGCCCTTTCAAGAAAGAAATCTGCCATCCTTATGTGATCTGGCCTGTGTGTGACTCCAGACCCACGGCAATGTGGTTAGCTGTCCTCAGAAATGGCCTAGCAAGCCACTCACTTCAAGGGCATTTAGGGATGGGCAACAAATGCTGGTCTTATCAGAGACACCCACATCCCGTGAAAGGTTGGTAAGTCCCTTTTCCAAATCCTTAATCTTAGCTCAGGCTCTGCCAACCCATCAACCCAACACTTGCTGGTTTACGTTGGCTCCCAGTCCAGAAAAGCCTCAGTTTTGAAATTTCCATCTTTGTTTTCCGATGCCTCCATGGCCTTGCCCTCCTTATTTCTTTTAATTGTTTGTTTCATCCAGACTCCTCCAATAATGGTTTCTTGTTTCCTCCATTTTCATTGCTCCCCGCTTCAATCTACGTGGGCCTGAAACACTGGAACACCCTTGTCACCTTCATCAGTGTTCTTCAAAGCTACCACTTGAACTTCGAAGCATTTAAAAAAAAAATTCAAGGGATTTGGACATCTCTGACATTGCCCATTAGAAGGTGATGGCCAGCTGCCTTCTTGAACTGCTGCAGTCCTTAGTTTCAGGGATACAAACATATGCTCCTTAAATGAAAGGAATTTCAGGATCTTGACCCAGCGACAGTGAAGAAATGGCAATATGTTTCTAAGTCAGGATGTGTGTGGGCTGGAGGGAAGCTTCCACAGAGTGGGCTTCCCATACATTTGCTGCCCTTGTCTTTCTAGGTGGTAGAGGTCATGTGTTTGAAAGGTGCTGTTGAAGGAGCTTTGGTGGATTGCTACAGTGTGCCTTGTGAATGGTACACACTGCTGCCATTGTGGTTGAGAGAGTGAGTGTTGAAGGTACTGAATGGGATGCCAGTCAAGGCGGCACCTGTGTCCTGGAAGGTGTCCAATTTCTTGAGTGTTGTTGGAGCTCTACCTATCAAGGAGAATGGGGATTATCCCATCACACTCCTGACTTTAGCCTTCCAGATGGTGGACAGACTTTAAGGAGACAGGAGGCAAGTTACTCCCCATTGGATTCCCAGCCTCTGACCTGCTGTTGGAACCATTGTATTTATGTGGTGAGTCCAGTTCGGTTTCTGGTTAATGGTTACCCCTCGGATGTTGATAGTGGGCCATTCAGTGATGGTAATGCCATTGAATATGAAAGGGAGATGGTTAGATTGTCTCTTGTTGGAAATGGCCATTCTGTTGAACTTGTGTGGCGTGAATGTTATTTACAGTCATAGAGATATACAGCGTGGAAATAGGCCAACTCGTCCATTCCAACCAGGTTTCCTAAACTGACCTAGTCCTATTTGCCTGCTTTTGGCCCATATCCTGTAAACCTTTCCCATCCATGCACCTGTCCAAATGCCTTTTAGATGTTGTAACTGTACTCGCATGTACCACTTTCCCTGATTGCGCATTCCATATACGCGCCGCCCCCTGTGTGTGTATACGCGCCGCCCCCTGTGTGTGTATACGGACCGCCCCCTATGTGTGTATACTTGTTGGCCCAAACCTGGATGTTGTTTGGATCTTGCTACATATGGACACAGGCTGCTTCAGTCCCGAAGGAACATTAAGTGCATTGAAGCACCTTCTGCTACGTAGAATTCTCTATACAAATAATGTTTGCTCTTCTCATATCGATTTATCTTTAACTTACTTTTAACTCATTGAAGGTAATTTCCTCTGGATCTAGTTTACAGCAATGACATTTTGCAGCGTGGAAGAAGGCCCTTCGGCCCAACATGTCAATGCCAGTCATCAAGCCTCCATTTATTCTAATCCTATTTTCCAGCACTGGGCAAATAACCTTGCATATTCATTGAAACATAAGTCCGTAAGACATAGGAACAGGAGTAGGCTGTTCAGCTCCTTGAGCCTGCTCTATCAATCATAAGGATCACGGCTGATCTGACATTCCTCACGTCTACTTTCCTGCCCTTTCCCTGTGATCCTTGATTCCCCGACTGATCCAAACAGTTCTGAAGAAGGGTCCCGACCTGAAATAACAAGGTGTAGAGCTGGATGAACGCAGCAGGCCAAGCAGCATCAGAGGAGCAGGAAGGCTGACGTTTCGGGCCTAGCTCTACACCTTGAAATCTCAGATTCTCCAGCATCTGCAGTTCCTACTATCTCCAGACCTGAAATGTCAGCTTTCCTGCTCCTCTGATACTGCCTGGCCTGCTGTGTTTCTCCAGCTCCACACTGTGTTATCTCTAGTTCTTATCCCTTGATCCTCTGTATTTCCTATTGGTCCTACCATTCAACATGTACTCTCTTGCTATGTTAATCCTCCCAAAATGCATCACGTTGCACTTTTCATGATTAAATTCCATTTGCCATTGTTCTGCCTGTCTGACCAGCCCGTCCATACTGTCCTGTAACCTCAGGCTTTCCTCTGTGTCATTTATCACATCTCCTGCTTCTGTATCATCTGCGGCCTTACCAATCAAATCTCCTACACATTCTCGAATTTCTGCATGAGGGGCAACTTTTTTACACAATGAATAGTACGTGTGTGGAATGAACTGCCAGAGGAAGTGGGGTGGATATAGGTACAGTTACAACGTTTAAAAGACATTTGGATAAGTTCATGAACAGGAACAGTTTGGAGGGATGTGGGCCAAATGCAGGCAGCTGGGACTAGTTTAGTTTGGGATCATGGTCAGTATGGATGAGCTGGATGAAAGCTCCATACTCCATGCTGTATGACTTTATGATTCTATGACTCCAGGAACAGTACTAAACTGGCCAGCAGTCAGAATCCAGCTATTCTATCGTTCGTGATGGCTGTAGCAGTGTGACCAGACACTGAAAGACCGTGGAGGAAAACCCAGGATTGACAGGAAACAATAAATATTCAGCAAAGTTTCACCCCAAGCTGCAAAGCCTGTACCTTTAAGCAATTGAAACCAGCCCAGGAGATCACCAGGACAAAGAGTGTCATCTGTGAAAAATTGAGCATGTCTCTTTGGTTTCACAGCCAGCATGTATCCACATGGCTAATTTTCATGTGCAATTTGGAATGACGGCAGACTGATCTCTCACTGGGGACCATCTTGGTCATGTCTAATCCTGATCTCACCTGATGTCTGCACAGGCATTTCCCTGCAGTGTAAGGTTTTCCCTTCCCCCTCTCCCTCTGGGGGACCTGGACTCTTTCATCTCGGAAAGTCACCAGCAAAGAACCTCCTGAGTGCTGAGGTGAAACAGAGGTAGATAGATGGGTGTGTACAGTTCCAAGGAGCGTTCTCTCACTCTCTCTCGCTCTCTCTCTATCTCTCTCTCACACACACACACAAACACCCACTCTCCCTCTCTGTCTCTCTCTCTCTCACACACACAGTCTCTCTCTCACACACACACATACGCACTCTCACACACACATGCACACACTCTCACACACACATTCTGTCTCTCTCTCTCTCTCTCTCACACACACACACACACTCTGTCTCTCACACACTCACTCTGTCTCACACACACACTCTCTCTTGCCCACGTGCACACACCCACACACACACCTACCCATACACACACACGCTCTCACTCCCACACCCAGACACACACACCCACACCCAGACACACACACCCACACCCAGACACACACACCCACACACCCAGACACACACGCTCTCACTCACTCACTCTCCCAGACACACACACACACACTCTCCCAGACACACACACACTCTCCCAGACACACACCCAGACGCACACACTCACTCACTCACACACTCTCTCACACCCAGACACACACCCAGACACTCTCTCTCACACACACACACACACACACACACACACATAGTACTTTGCTGAGCCTTTATGTCTTCGATTGCTTGCAGTCCCGGTGATGTCACTGGTTGGAACCCACATCCACAGTGTGCAGTTGCAATGTTAACATCCTCTGGCATTACTCCCAAGAAGAGTCTGAACTGGGCAACGAGCCAAATGGCATCCTCCACAGTGAGTGAGGATTTCTCTTGTTGAACCGAGAGCTAATTACAGGGCTAATTACTCCACTGAAGTGGGATCCGATACACAAATGGGAGAAGGTGGGGGTTGGGGAGGGGTGTACGGGGGTCCATCAAAACAACAACAACAACAGGAGCATTTTTAACATGTGAAACATCCCCAGGTGCTACACAGGAGCATTCTCCTTATTCTATCAATGGGATGTGGGCATCACCTGCTGGCCCCATGTACATTGCCCGTTGCTAATTGTCTTTGAGAAGGTGGCAGTGCGCTGCCTTCTCGAACCAATGCAGCCCCAAACAGAGTGAGCCACATAAGGAGGCATTTAGGGCTGATGACGGGTTTGGCAAAAAGTGAATTGGTGTTACAGAGCTTCTTAAAGACAGATAGGTAGGGAGGGAAATCCAGATTGTTCGGGCCGTAGCCTTGTCTGCGATCAGTTTAAATGTTCATCTAAACATAAGTCCATAAGAAATAGGAACAGGAGTAGGCTGTTCAGCCCCTCGAACCTGCTCCACCATTCAACAGGATCATGGCTGATCTGGCATTGCTCATGTCCACTTTCCTGCCCTTTCCCTGCAATCCTTCATTTCCTCGACTGATCCAAACAGCTCTTATCCTTTAATCCTCCTACGGTCCTACCTTTATTAGTCCTTCCAAAATGCATCACCTCACACTTGGCCACCCATTGTTGATCAATGAAAATCAAAGATGCCAATGTGACTGGAATTCACTGAACACAGAAATCTCAATTTTAATTGGATGCTGAACTTCTTTACAAGAGAAACTGAAAAGTAAGGATAAAAACCAAAACAACTGCGGGTTCTGTAAATCAGGAACAAAAACAAAGTTGCTGGAAAAGCTCAGCAGGTCTGGT
>NC_063350.1:9687446-9699529 GCF_021869965.1 Rhincodon typus
CTCATCTGAAACTCTGTGTGAAGTTTTAATCTCCTTATTTAAGGAAGGGTGTAAATGCATTGAGGATGATTCAGAGGAGATTTACTAGATCAACATTTGGAATGAGGGGATAACACCGTGTGGGGCTGGAGGAGCGCAGCAACACAGAGCAGGAAAGTTGACGTTTTGAGTTGGGACCCTTCTTCAGAAATGGGGGAAGGGGAAGGGAGCGCTGAAATAAATAGAGAGAGGAAGGGTGGGGCAGGGGAAGGTAGGTGGGATGGTGATAGGTGAGTGCAGGTAGGCAGTGGTGGGGATTGGTCAGTGAGGTGGGAGGGGTGGATAGCTGGGAGAGAAGATGGACAGGCTGTGTCAGGTCAAGGAGGCGGGGATGAGAGGGAGCGTTGGTCATGGGAATAGGCCGGGGGTGGGGAGAATGAGGGGGTTATTTTACGAGGAGTAATTAGACAGGCTGGGCTTGTTTCCACTGGACTGTAAAAGAGTAGGGGGTTATTTAGAATCCCTACAGTATGGAAACAGACTATTTGGCCCATCAGGTCTGCACCAACTTTTTGAAGAGCTCCCACTCAAACCCACACCATTCCTGTAAACCCACATTTCCCATGGCTAATCCATCCAACCTGCACATCATGGGTAATTTTGCATGGTCAATCCACCCAACCTGCACATCTTTGGACTGTGGGAGGAAACTGGAGCACCCGGAGGAAACCCACGCAGACACTGGGAGAATGTGCAAACTCCACGCACTTGCCCGAGGGTGGAATCGAACCCAGGCCCCTGGTCCTGGCAGGCAGCAATGCTAACCACTGAGCCACCATACTGTCCCAGAGTACTTGAGATTCTAAAAACTTGACAGAGTGGGCATGAAAAGAATGGCTTCTGTTCTGTGGGAGTTCAGGACTGTTTGCCACTGTTATAAGATCAGCGCGGTTGCCCTTTTAAGATGAATAGAATTTCTTTTCTCTTCAAAGGTTGTGAGATTTTGGAATTCTCCCTCGGAAAGCAGTGAGGAAGGGACACTGAATATTTTTAAGCCAGAGGTAGATAGATTCTTGTTGGGTAGAGGAATGAAAGGTTATCGAGAGTAGGTGGGAATGTGGAAACACAAACAGATTAGCCGTGATCATATCGATCATTGCAGCAGGCTTGAGGGGCCAAATGGCCTAATTCTGCTCTTGTTGTCTCTGGTCACATTTCGGAGAATTATGGAGCTGGAGGAGTTGACGGGCCAGAGCCATGGATGAATTGGGAATTGGGGATGAGAATTTTGGGAAAATGTTGTTGATCAGTAGGGAGTGAATCTATCTCAGGGAGCACGGGGGTGGGGTAGGGAAACAGGAGTTGGTGCAGGTAAGAACAGGGGCAGGCTGATCTCCAGCTTTCAGCCATAAAAACATGGAAATAAATAAACTTTTGTTTGTGTAGCCCTTTTCACAGCCTCCAGACAGCCCAAAAGTGTTTTCCAGCCAATTAGGACTTTTCTTGAAGTGGAGCCACTCGTACAATGTAGGGAACGCGGCAGCCAATTTGTACACAGCAAGATCCCACATATACTCTGCCCTGCCTTAACTCAAATGTGTCAAAATTTGAAATGTTTGATTTGATTCTGAAGAAGAGTTCCTGATTTCTGCTGCCCTCTTCTGAAGGCAAGCTTCCTGACCTCACCCCTCAATAACCTACCTTTAATTGTCAGGTTTTGTCCTACTTGTTGCCACTGTATGGGAGCTCTGTGAGCAGTTTTGATCCCCTTATGTAAGGAAAGACATTTTTTCAATTGGAGGCAGTTCAGAGAAAGTTCACTGGGATAAACCTTATTATGGAGGGATTGTATTATGAACAAAGGTTAAACAAGTTCAGACTCTACTCCCTGGAGTTGAGAAGAATGCAAGGTGATCTCATTGAAACATATCGGATTCTTAAGGGGTTGACAGGGTAACCAACTACAGACACTGAAAATCTATAGATTTAGTCAGTACTAGACTGCTGTTTGTGGGAGCATTTTTTATTCACTCATGGGATATGGGCATTGCTGGCTGGGCCTAGCATTTATTGCCCATCCCTAGTTGCCCTTCAGAAGATGGTGAGGAGCTGCCTCCTTGAACCAATGCTGTCCACAGGCTGAGCTATTGATGCAGCTGAGTGACTTGCTAGGCCATTTCAGAGAGCAGTTGAGAATAAACCACACTGCTGTGGGTCTGGAGTCACATTTTCTTTCCTTTATTCATTCACGGGATGAGGGCGTCACTGGCCAGGCAGCATTCATTGCCCAGAGGGCAATTAAGAGTCAACCACATTGCTGTGGGTCTCGCGTCACATGTAGGCCAGACCAGCTGAGGATGGCAGATTTCCTTCCCTAAAGGACATTAGTGAATTAGATGGATCTTTCCAACATGGTCTTCAGTAGGTTCTTAATTCTAGATTATTTTTATTGAATTCAAATTCCACCATTTGCCATGGCGAGATTTGAACCAAGGTGCCCAGAATATTAGTTGAGTTTCCTGGATTACTACTCTTGTGACAACACCAGTAGGCCATCACCTCCCCAGTGCATTGGAAGACAATTCAGAGGAGATTTCTGTGTAGAACTTGTCTGCCACATTCTCTACAACAGGCTGGGCACTTTGAAAGTACGTCACTGGCCAGCAGGATATTTGGATCAGCTTCAAGTTGTGAAGATATTATATCAATGCAAGTCTTTATTTGTTATGGTCCATCTAGATAGTGGGTCCAGGTAAATGGCATGTTGTTTGAACCCATGACCTCCTGACCCAGAGGTTATAGGGAAAGCAACTGCGGAAGGCTGTTACTTAAGAGGAAAATCGTCTTGACTATGATGAGGAACATCTTGGCCTGTGATTTTAACAATTTTAACATTGTCTCTCGTTTGTTTGTGTGTACCGGATTATTGTAGAGAATCCGGGATTAAATGTGGAAACTCTGGTATCTGGCAAGGAAAATGGAATGGAGGAAAATTCACATTGCTGGGTCTTTTTGGTGAGAGAGGAAGGTTTCCATATGGTAAGCTGAGATCTTCTCAGCTGATGCCGCCTCAGTCATTCTCTTCACTGGTCTGATGTCTCAGTTTGAATGCTCCCTACTTGCTGCTGTAAAACATCCATCAAGTTATACTCATTATAAAAATGCACATTAAATGCCAATTTCAATGTACTAATACTAACTTACATTTGTAAAGCACCTTTAACCTAATCTATCTTTCCAAGCCACTTTATAAGACGATGAAACAGCAAAAATGGACATTGGATAATTTAAGACAACAAGGTGCAGGGCTGGATGAACACAGCAGGCCCTTCTAGACCCTTCTAGGCCCGAAACGTCAGCCTCTCTGCTCCTATGATGCTGCTTGGCCTGCTGTGTTCATCCAGCCCTGCACCTTGTTGTCTTGGATTCTCCAGCATCTGCAGTTCCTACTATCTCTGATCCAATTGAATAATTTAAAGCAGTTCTAGGGCAGACAGCCAAAAACCTTGGTCAAAGAGTTAGATTTACAGCAGTGCCTTTAAAGGGTTCTTGAGATACAGGTAGGATATTCTGGATGTCTAGGTGACTGAAGGAACATCCATCAATAGCCTGGCGATTAATATCAGGGATACTGTTGTCTTTAACTCATTCACAGGATGAGTGCATGACTGGTTAGGCCAGCGTTTATACATAGAGTCATGCAGCACAGACCCTTCAGTCCAACCTGACCTTGTTCCCAAACTAAACTAGTCCCACTTGCCTGCGTGTGGCCTATATCCCTCCAAACCTTTCCTATTCATGAACTTATCCAAATGTCTTTTAAATGTTAGAGTTAGAATCCCTACAGTGTGGAAACAGGCCCTTCAGCCCAACAAGTCCACACCGAACCTCAGAGCATCCCACCCAGATCCATCCCCCTATGACCCACCTAATATACACCCTCGACCTCACTGAACACTACGGGCAATTTAGCATGGCCAATCCGCCTAACCTGCACATCTTTGGACTGTGGGAGGAAACCGGAGCACCCGGAGGAAACCCACACAGACACAGGGAGAATGTGCAAACTCCACACAGACAGTCGCCCGAGGCTGGAATCGAACCCAGGTCCCTGGCGCTGTGAGGCAGCAGTGCTAACTACTGTGCCACCGTGTCGCCGTGTAACTGTACCTGCAGCCACCACTTTCTCTGGCAGTTCATTCAACACACTAACTACTCTCTGTATAAAAAAGTTGCCCCTCATGTCCTTTCTAAATCTTTCTCCTCTCACCTTAAAAATATGCCCCTTAGTTTTGAACTCCCCCACCCTAGAGAAAAAACCCTTTGCCATTCATCTTATCTATACCCCTCATGATTTCATAAACATGTATAAGGTCATCCCTCAACCTCCAATGCTCCAATGAAAAAAGTCCCAGTCTTTCCAGCCCATTTTTTATATCTCAAACTCTCCATTCCTGGCAACATCCTGGCAAATCTTCTCTTAAACCTTCTCCAGTTTAATAATATCCTTCCTATAATAGAACGACCAGAACTGCGCACAGTACTCCAGAAAGGGGCTTCAACAAACTCCGCATGACATCCCAACTCCTATACTGAAAAGTTTGATTGAATGAGGTAAAATAAAAGCCTGCCTTTCATACCCACACAATGTTTGAAATCACCTTTACAGCCAGGGGTCCATTGTAACACAGGAAACACACCAGCCAACTTAGACATAGCAAACTTCCATAAGTGTGATCTGATGGTTGTTTGAGGGACGAGTGCTCCCAGGACAGCAAGGTTCACTCCCTTACTCTTCTCCAAATCACTGGCATGAGATCTTTACCACCCTCCTGAGAGGGTATATGGGATCTCAGTTCAACATTTCATCTGAAGGACTGGCAGATTTAACACTCCCTCAGTAGTGACCAGGGATTGCTAGCTTGTTCTGTTCTCACGTACTACAATGGGACTTGAACACAGAATCTTTTAACTCAGTGTTACTGAGCCATGGCTGACAGTGAAAATGAACTTCACATTTTTTATTGAACAAAATCCAAATCCCTTTGAATTACTAGCTGTTTTATTTCTCGCAACGGAAATGGACAAAGCAGAAACAATGACAATGTATAGACAGCGTGCAAGCAGTCAATACCTTCCACATTTGAATGTCATCACAAATGCATGTGGGGCTTGGATTTTGGCTCCATACTTTTCCTCCCTTATGATTATTGCCCAAAAGAGTCAACCGTATTGCTGTGGGTCTGGAGTCACATGAGGGCCAGACCAGATAAGGACAGCAGATTTTCTTTCTTAAAAGGACATTTGTGAACCAGATGGGTTTTTCCTGACAATTGAAAACGAACTCATGGTCATCATGGTCATCATTTCAGGTCTTTTTTTTTATTGAATTCAAATTCCACCATCTGCTGTGGTAGGATTTGAACCCAGGTCTCCAGACGTTACCTGGGTCTCTGGACTAACTGGACTAACTAATATCACGAGGCCATCGCCTCCCCGTTGTGGTCCCTCATAAGGCCAAAATTGGAAGAACATAAAATTCACAGAGCAATGTGGAAACTCAAGGAGATTGCAGGGATAAGGGGAGAGTGCTGATATCATTGGACGAGGAATCAAGAAGCTCAGGCTTCCGCTGTCAGTAAGAGGGATTCCAATCCTGCCAGGAATGCAGGTGGAATTTATTCACTTACTAAATCTGGAATCGAAGTGATGGGACTGTTAAACTATTTTCAATTGTTGTAAAAACGGTCTGGCTCACGAATGTTGTTCAGGGAAGGAAACCTGCCATCCCGTACCTCCATGTAACTCCAGACCCACAGCAACTTGGTTAACTCTTAACTGTCCTCTAATCTGATCCACTGATCCACTGAATTCAAGGGTCATTCAAAAAAAGGGCTACAAATACTGGCCTTGTCAGTGATGCCGACATCCAATGAAATAAAGGAGGTGGAGGGATTTGGAAACAAGGATGAGAAGTTTGAAGTTGAGGCTTGCTTGATTGGGAGTCAGTGTAGGTCGGGGAACACAGGGGTGATGTCTTCAAAAACGGACACGGGCAGAAGAGTTTGAATGATCTCCAGTTCTGGGTTATTCGGTGCAACTTACACTCAGAATCCCTACAGTGTGGAAACAGGCCCTGCGGCCCAACAACTCCACACCGCCCCTCAAAGCATCCCACCCAGACCCATCCCCCTAAACACTGTGGACAATTTAGCTTGGCCAATGCACCGAGCCTGCACATCTTTGGACTGTGGGAGGAAACCGGAGCACCCAGAGGAAACCCACGCAGACACGGGGAGAATGTGCAGACTCCACACAGACAGTTGCCTGAGGGTGGAATCAAACCTGAGTCCCTGGTGCTGTGAGGCAGCAGTGCTAACCACTCTGCCACCCAGTGATGGTTCCTGAGATGGACATTGTTCTTCTCTACCTTATTTTGTTCAATGCGTTTTGAAGCAAAACTGATACATTGGGGGATAGGCAACGCCAGCAGCCAAAACAAAAAGATTGTCACAAAAAAATTGTGTGGCCATTTCAAGGGGAAAATCTCTTTCCCCATGGTGGGAATCATTCCTGACCACAGGGAACAAGAGTATTAGACAGAGTAAATGCAGGAAGGATTGGTTGTGGGGTCTAGAACCAGAGGATGATATGTCTGAAAAAAGACAAGCCTTTTAGGATTGAGATGAGGAGAAATTCCTTCACTCAGAGATGGTGGTGAATCTTTGGCATTCCCGACCCCAGGAAGCTCAGTCACTATGTGACAAGAGTTTTGGTAGACATTTGGTAGAATGTCACTAATGACATTGAAGGATATATGACATTGAGGTAGATGATCTAGAATGGCAGAGCAGGTTTGAGGGGCTGAATGGCCTACTCCTATATTTCTTCCTGATGCATACGAAGGGATTACAATACTTAAGTGGTTACGGGGCAGAGAAACCTGGGTGTGTATGCGCATAGACCATTGAAGGTGGTAATAGAGTGCAGTCAGTAAATCACACACTATCCTGACATTTATGACTAGGTGCAGAGAGTACAGGAGCCAGGGGGTCTTGCTGAACTTATACAAGACACTTGTTAGACTTCATCTGCAGTATTATACACAGTTTTGGGATATCTCACTCTAGGAAAGATGTGAATGCAGTAGGGAACGTGCAGAAGAGATTGACAAAAATGGTTCCAGAGATGAGAAACTTCGGTTACGAGGATAAATTGGCAAGGTTGGAACTGTTCTTATGGGAGAGGAAGAGGCCACGAGGTGATGACAGGAGTTTTCAGAATCATGAAAGGTCTGGATAGAGTAGACCCGGGAGAAACTGTTCCCGCTCATCCAGGATTGAGAGCAAGAGGGAACAGATTTAAAGCAATTTGCAAAGGTACCAAATGTGATGTGAGGAGAAAACATTCTCACACAGTGAGTAGTTAGGATCTGGAATGCAGTGCCTGGTGTTGTGGAGTTGCGTTCGATTGAAGCATTCAGGATGATTATTTGAATTAAAACAATACACAAGGGACGGGGAAAAAGGCAAGAGAATGGTGTGATGCTCAGTGGAGAGCCAGGGCAGACGTGATGGACTGAAGTGCCTCTTTCTGCACCATTCTGTGATTTAATGGGACATTAGATAAACAATTAAGGGGAGACAGGAATAGAATTTTACGACAAGATGAGGAGGCAGGGTGAAGCATTGACGCTGGCACGGACTAGATGGGTCGAATGGCCTATTTCTGCACATTCTCTCAAAACAAACTTCAGTCTGAAGCAAAGTCTACATGTTCCAGTCTTCTGGACCTAAATCTTTTCTGTCCCATACTTAATTTCCACTGGGTACAGTTTTGAAAGTTGCTGGGATGTATACAAGGTCTGCCTTAAAGTATTGAGTGTTGGGGCTCAGCACAGCTGGTAAATATATTGTTCTTTTTGTCTGTGTTGGATTCAGCCCAGGCTGATGGATTGAAACTCTGTTGCTGTTGCAGCAGGCAATTTCCTTCCACCGATTTGAGCCAGATTTGAATCCTATTGCATGTCACTGCTAGCTGATGGCATAAAACTGCCCATTATGTCTCATCAAATTGACTATTTTGTTTAAAATGATCTTAACAATGGCTGCTGTGGAAATCTAAATGTCACATTCGTTTCCTGAGGTTGACTTTGATGCATCTTTGGTACAACGCAATGGAATCTTAGCCATGCAATGATCCAGAGGCATTTAGCTAAAGTGAGAACATTTAGGCTCAGAGCTGGCTGACAAAAAAACAGCTTTAGCCTATCTATTTTCTGCCATTATATTCTCTCTCTCTCCTTTTAACGAAGAAAAATTAAAAACCTCTTCGTACAAACAGAGGTCATTATGCAAAGAAGCTGTTCATTGACTGAAGCTTCCTCGTTTGAAATAATCTTAGCAGTTTGGGTAATTGAAATATAAAAGAATTAGCAACACTAATTTTGTAGCACCCTGCCAATGGTGACATCTGTAGTCATTCCTGTTGCCTTGCACCTCCCCCCACCCACCTTCCCAATGCCCAACCAGCTACCCCCTCTCTTCCCCCGCCACCCCGACCTTCCCTTCTTACGAAAGGCAAACATTTTTCACAGTCAAAAGCTGAAAGACAAGAGCAGTGACAAATCTGTTCAGGGCAGTCTTATTGCATGCTTGCCCAGGGCTGTGTGTGACAGCTGTACGCAGGAGTTAGATGGTGGGGCAAGGTGAAGGTGTTTCAGTGACAAGTTTGGAAGCAACAGCAGCTCCCAGGGAGAGAGAGAGAGTGTGAACAGCGCGTGTTAAAAGAAAAGGGACGAGCTGTATACACTTGAGACGAGTGAGAATGGAAAGGTCCACCCAGGCTCCTCTATCTGAGCCGAGTGCATTCTGGTGAGCCACCTGTGTCAGAGTCTGTACTGCAACGTTAACCCTCGCAACTTCCTACGTGAAAATTTTTGGGGAAACCTTGCTTTCTCCCACCTGCTCTGGACGACTTTCGCGTCTCGGTGCTGGTCAAACTTCTCCCCTTGACATAGAGCCCCACCAGCTCGGCATTCTGCCAACAAAAACTTGCATTTGCCTGGAGCCTTTAAGGTCGTGCAGCCGTCCCAGGGTACTTCACAGGACAACTATTGGGCAAAATTTGATACCCAGCTCACAGGTGGAAAGGCCTAGTGGTATTATCGCTGGACTGTTAATCCAAATAGCGTTCTGGGGACCTGGGTTCAAATCCTGCTATGGCAGATGGTGGAATTTGAATTCAATAAAATATCTGGAATTAAGAACCTAATGATGATCCTGAATCCATTGCCAATTGTTGGGAAAAACCAATTTGGTTCACCAGTGTCCTTTAGGGAAGGAAACTGCCATTCTGGCCTACATGTGACTGCAGACCCATTGCCCATGGCAACATGGTTGACTCTTAACTGCCCTCTGGGCAATAAGTGCTGCCTAGCCAGCAATACCTTCATCCCCATGAATGAATATTAAAAGAAATATTTTAGGGCATGTGCCTACAAAGATGCTCAAAGAGATTTTAAAGAACGTCGTGAAGAAATGGAGAGACGTGGAGGGGTTTGGGGAGAGGTTAAGATCCTTAGGATCTGGGAAGCTGATGGTTGTAATGCAGTGTTTAAAACTCAGGGTGGCTGAGAGGACAGATTGAGGAGTGCAGAAATCTTGGGAGGATTCTAGTGCTGGAGGAGGGTGTTCGGATAGGGATGAGTGAGGTCATGTGTGAAGTTTTCTGCAAACTTACCTTGCTATATGATACCCATACTAGTATGCCCTTTCAATATCACACTGCTGCTGTTTCTTTTTGAAGTAGTAAAGATTTTTGTGTGTGACTTGCCCTGCCATAGAATGGATTGGAGACAGTCCGACCATAACACTACTTAGCTAAATTATTACCTGCCATCGTAGCTATAAATGAGCTGTGAATATTAACCGGAGTTAATAGCAATCTTGGCGTGGTTCTCCAGAAGACTTTAGCTGCTGCGATAATTTATTTTAGTCAAGCCCTTCCCATCAATGTTTCCTTTGGTTGTGTCAGCACCTCCCCATTCAATTCTGCCATGTCAACATGTAACTGCAGGCTGTGAGCAGTAGGGGTCTCTGTACCATCAAATTCCAAATTCTCATCAATTTTCTCAACTCTGCCGCTTTCCTGTATATTTTAAAAATTATTATATTCATCAGCTAGTGGGAAACTGGAGGATGGGAAGCCTTTTAAAAAACCAGCAGTGGACAACTGAAAAAGCAATAAAGGGGGAGAAGATGAAATATGAGTATAAGCTAGCTAGTAATGTAAAAGAAGATTGCAGGAGTTTTTTTTTAAAAGATATGTGAAAGGTAAGAGAAAGGCAAGAGTGGACATTGGACCACTGGAAAATGAGAATGGAGAAATGGTAATGGGAAACAAAGGAATGGTGAAGGAACTGAAGAGGTACTTTGCATCAGTCTTCACTGTGGAAGACACCAGCAGCATACCAGCATTTCGAGAAGCAGTGGAGCAGAGTGGGTTGAGTGGCCATCAATTGGGAGAAGGTGCCAGGGAATCTGAAATGCCTATGAAACAGGTTAGGGTCAACACCATTGTAACAGAGTCAAAATAGGCATGTGGATACATGAGTAATCATTATATTGATTTCCTTCTAGTCAGAGAGAGGGAGAGAGAGAGATCTCACCTCATCAGAACTGATGACAAAAACATTCTCATACAAATTTCCTGTAGGCATGTGTCATTCATTTGTTTGATACAATAAAAAAGAATCCCAATGGCTTTATAAATAGAGCACAAAAGCTAGAGTTATGCAAAAGAGTTCATAAATCATTGGTTACATTTCAGTTAGTACATTGTGTCTAATTCTGGGAACCACATTATAGGAAGCATGGCAAGGTGTGTAGAGGTTTACCAGAATTGCCCCAGTGATGAGGCAGTTCAGTTAAGTAGGGGGTCTCGAGTGACTGGGACTGTTCTCCACCCGAGAGAAGGTTAAGAGGAGATTTACTAAAGCTGTTCAAAATGTTTGAGGTGTTTTGATAAGCTGCATAAGGAGTAGAATGGGGGCTGATAATCAAAGGATTTATAACTGGCAAAAGAGCCGAGGGAAAATTAACACTTTTTCTGCAGTGACTGCGATCTGGAATGCTTGGCCAGAATGAGAGGTGGAAGCGGATTCTAATTGTAACCATCAGAAGTGAAGAACACATAGACTTTCAACAAAGGTCATTGCAGGGCTATGAGGGAAGAGCAGGGGGAGAGGGTCGAAAATCATTTAAACAGCAGGCAGAGACAACTTGGTCCAAATAGCCTCCTTCAGCGTTTGTACGATGGTTGGGAGCTGATATGTGCCATTTTATTTCCTATCTCCACTGAATGTGTGGATGTGTCAGAATTAGCTCCAGTGACTGATTTCAGGAGGGAGAGCATCCACAAAGGATGTACTTTTCTGGTTCATGCTGTGAAGAGGCTGTTGACATGAAGATGAGAATTGCTATGTGTGTTCGCACATGTAGGATTACTGCTTGAGCAAGGTACTGAATGTCATTGTGGAGACCGTACCACAGCAAAGAGGCAACAGGGATGGCAGGATGGTGGGTACATCAGGGAGGGAAAGGAAGAATATTGGTTCAGGGTGTGGGCGTTTAAAATGTATACAGGAAAAAGGAACCTTGTGTAATTAGTATGTACCCAAATATCTTCCCCACCTGCCTGGATGCTAGATATTTTGACCCAGAAAGCAGGAATAAGTGCTGAATGTCAATCCTTACATCAGAGAATTTGATTGAAAAGCTTTAACCACCTTCTGCAACTATAATTGCACCCCCAAACCCTCGGCCTACTTGGCAGTATAGAGACATGAGGAATGGTTGTTCGATAGTACAGTTTTGGGGGGGGTTCTAACCCCTGACACACTACTGCATGGTAAGCTAAGCCACCTTACTGCCCGCCAAATAGGCATAGAACTCACAGCACCCTTTGTATAAAACTATCTGTTGGCACCCCCCAACTAGTGGTAGTGTGGGCATTAAACTTGGAAGGGTTACCCAAAAATAGAAACAACTACAGCGAGTGAGTGTGAGTGTGAGTGTGAGTGTGAGTGTGAGTGTGAGTGTGAG
>NC_063350.1:9699539-9703177 GCF_021869965.1 Rhincodon typus
AGTGTGAGTGTGAGTGTGAGTGTGAGTGTGAGTGTGAGTGTGAGTGTCTTTGCCTTGACTGAACATGTGGTCACCTGTCTCCATTGCCTAATGTGGCTCAGTATCAAAATTTCATTTAACAATCCTTGCTGTGAAAGACCTTTACTACATTGACGGTGCTAGATAAATGCAATTGATAATGCTGTGTGTATGGTGTAGTTATGTGTACTTTTTTCTGGCTGGCTTCCTCTGCAGTGAACAATTAGAGGTGCACTCCCTGATTACTGTAAACTGCAGTTAACTGTGACTCTCTCTACATAACGCTAACCAGTCTGTTGTTTCATGGCAAGCAGTGAAAGAGAGACAGATTGTTGGGTCGGAGATGGGTGACTGTTTAAACTTGCATTTATATTCCTTTCACAATGCCCCAAAGTGTTTTACAAGCAATGAAGTACTTTAGAATAGAGCCATTGTTGCAACGTAGGAAGCACAGCAACCCATTTGTGCAAAGCAAACTGCCCCAAACAGCAATGTGATCATGACCAGATAAATCTGCCCTTGCGATATTGTTTAAAGGCTAAATATTAACAAGGACATCAGAGAAAATTCCTCTTTTGAAATAGTGCAATTGGATAATCTTACATTTACCTGGGAAGGGGGAAATGGAGCTACATCTCATCTAAGTGGCAGACCTTCACCAGTGCAGAACTCCCTCGGTATTGCACTGGAGTGTCTGTCTAGACTTTTCAGCTCATGCCCTGGAATTGGACTCAAACCCGGAATTTTCTGACTCATGGACCATAACATGTAAGAACAGAAGGAGGCCATTCAGCCCATCAAGTCTGCTCCACCATTCAGTGAGACCATGGCTGATCTGATAATCCTCAACTCCACTTTCCTGCCTTTTCCCCTTACACTCTTCATCCCCTTCACGATTAAATCTGCCTTTTCTCAGTCTTGAATATACTTAACAACCCAGTCTCGAGAGCCGTCTGTGGTAAAGGTTTCCACAGGATTCGGCACGCTCTAAGAGAAAAAACCTTCCCCCTCACCTCTGTTTTAAATGGGTGACCCTTTACTGTGAGGTGATGCCCTCTGGTCCTGGACTCTTCCGCAAGGGGAAACAACCCGTCCATCTATTGAAGGTGAGACTTTTCTTTAATTCCTTCCTGGAGTGTGGGCATCTCCGACTAGACCAGCATTTATTGCCCATCCCTGAGTCTGAGTTAATTGTTAGGCCATTTCAGAAGGCATTTAAGGCAAATACAAACTGAAAACCCCGGAAAGTTTAACGTTGTTGTGTGATGTCTCACAGCTAATATGCAATACATATTGAAGAGATAGGCTCATTATATTATCACCATATCATAGAGTCATTAAGAGTTGTACAGCATGGAAACAGACCCTTTGGTCTAACTCATCCATGCTGACCAGATATCATAAATTAATCTGGTCCCGTTTGCCAATATTTGGCCCATATCCCTCTAAACGCTTCCTATTCATATACCCATCCAGATGCCTTTTAAATGTTATAATTGTACCCGCCTCCACCACTTCCTCTGGCAGCTCATTCCATGCAAGCACCACCCTCTGTGTGAAAAGTTCCCCCTTAGATCCATTTTAAATCTTTCCTCTCTCACCTTAAACCTTTGCCCTCCAGTTTTGGACTCTGCTATCCTGGGGAAAAGACCTTGGCTATTCACTCTATCTATGCCCCTCATGATTTTATAAACTTCTGTAAGGCCACGCCTCAACCTCCGCTCCAGGGAAAACAGCCCGAGTCTATTCAGCCTCTCCCTATAGCTCAAACCCAGCAACATCCTTGTAAATCATTTCTGAACCCTTTCAAGTTTCACAACACCCCTCCTGTAGCATGGTGACCAGAATTTCACACAGTATTCCAAAAGTGGTCTAGCCAACGTGCTGTACAGCCATAAGAATGACCTCCCAACTCCTGTACTCAATGCACTGACCTATAAAGGCAAGCATACCAAACGCCTTCTTC
Source organism: Rhincodon typus (assembly GCF_021869965.1). Classification (NCBI taxonomy): domain Eukaryota; kingdom Metazoa; phylum Chordata; class Chondrichthyes; order Orectolobiformes; family Rhincodontidae; genus Rhincodon; species Rhincodon typus. Next base: position 9,701,524 of record NC_063350.1, read on the forward strand.
ACTGTCCTATCTACCTGTGACTCTACTTTCAAGGAACTATGAACCTGCACTCCAAGGTCTCTTTGTTCAGCAACACTCCCCAGGACCTTACCATTGAGTGTATAAGCCCTGCCCTGACTTGCCTTTCCAAAATACAGCACCTCACATTTATCTAAATTAAACTCCAAAGGCCACTCTTCCACCCACCGACCCATCTGATCAAGATCCCGTTGTACTCTGAGGTAACCTTCACTGTCTACTACACCTCCAATTTTAGTGTCATCTGCAAACCTACTAACCATTCCTCCTATGTTCACATCCAAATCATTTATATAAATGGCTAAAAGCAGTGGACTCAGCACCGATCCTCGTGGCACACCGCTGGTCACTGGCCCCCAGTCTGAGAAGCAATCCTCACCACCCTCTGTCTTCTACCTTCGAGCCAGTTCTGTATCCAAGTGGCCAGTTCTCTCTGTATTCCTTGTGATCTAACCTTGCTAACCAGTCTATCATGTGGAACCTTGTTGAATGCCTTACTAAAGTCCATATAGTTCATGTTCACTGCTCTGCCCTCATCAATCCTCTTTGTTACTTCTTCAAAAAACTCAATTAAGTTAGAAAGATGCAATTTCCCACACACAAAGTCATGTTGACTATCCCTAAGAAGAGAAATTTTAAAATTAAAACTACGTAGCATGTAACCTAAATAATATAAACGTCTCAGTCTCCCTCTTACTGGGTCCACCAGCAGCATGACATGCTAAGGGAAGAGTGCTACATTATGGAACCAAGTTCTTTCATACTAACCTGGACGTGACAGGACGATTGTAATATGTGTAGATACAGGAGCTGTAATATCAGTTTATTAAACCCATCAGTACTGCATTACCCGTGTCTTGTCTGGGAGCTAACATAAGTATCAGCTCATCTGGTGTAAATACTCTGTTGAAGGCAAAAGCCAATGAATTGCAATAAGGGCAGATCAATGCTGCCATTCATTTCACTGTGTGCAGAATGGCTGCTGTATTGGCCAAAATAACAGGGTCGGTGCAGTCACTCAACAATCTATCGACCAGGAGACAGTAGTGAAACTTAGACGAGTGTAAATTGAGAGGCAGCTGTACCTCTCCCCCTCTCAGTTTATATTGTATTGGATCATTGCTGGTAACTTACAGCCCCTGGAATCTGTTGGTGTGTTTGTATTGCATGTGAGTGTTTGGGTTTTGTAATCTATTAAGTTAATGAGAGGCTTTTATCGGGCCCGTTTTATGAGTGTGGGGTGTTGGGGGTTGGGGGAACGCAGGGTAGGTTTCTGTGCCAGTATAAAGTCACAGATGCCCTGCCTTGGACACTCGCCAGCTCTTGGTAAACGGCAGCCTGCGTTTTGTGAGAGCGAGCGAGTTTTTTAAAAAAAAAAAATTCAGGCAAGTTGTTATTTTATTGAGCGTTTGTGCCAACCTTATTCGCAGCTGTTGTATCCTGGACGTGGGCCAGGACAAGAACTGCAGTCTGTGTATGTGTGTGTGTGAGAGAGAGAGAGAGTGAGGTGGGGGTAGGGAAAGGCTGGTTTCTGGCAGAGAGCACACCTGCACTAGTTGCATAACCATTCCGGCAGTGTCTCTGTGGTAATACAGGTTGTTTCGGTTTGAACCCTTGGAGTGTTTGTTTTGACCCT
>NC_063350.1:9703677-9742025 GCF_021869965.1 Rhincodon typus
TTTCAGGGAGTTGTTACCATAAGAACATAAGAAGTAGGAACAGGAGTGGGCCATCCAGCCCCTTGAGCCTGCTCCACCATTCAACTGATCTTTTCGTGGACTCAGCTCCATTTACCCACCCGCTCACCATGACCCTTCATTCCTTTACGGTTCAAAAATCTATCTTTGCCTTAAAAACATTTAACAAAGTAGCCTCAACTGCTTCACGGGGCACGGAATCCCACAGATTCACAACCCTCCTCCTCGACTCAGTCCTGAATCTGCCTACTTACAGCCTGTAATCCGCTGCCTGAAAACAAGGTGGAATAATAGCTTCCGAAAGGGAATTTGATAAATGCCCCTAGGCTCCTCCCGTGAATCGGGAGCTTCCGCGATCCTTCAAACCCTAGTGTGTGGGACTTTGTTAAAAAGCTGCTTCCGACAACACTGGGCGCAATAAGAGGAGCTCGGTAAAACGTTTCTGCACTTGGCGAAGATAGCAATAACTGACATTTACGTAGCACCTTCAAACTAAACAAAAGCATCCCAAGGCATCATATTAATGCACAGGGGCAGCATGAGGCAAATGTAAGGAGCGGGACAAAATTTGGATTGCAGTTTAAAAACAGCTAGCACAGACCTGACAGGCTGGATATTCTCCTTATATGGTGCGCTGTATTGGGCTGGGCAGGGTTGTAGAGGCAAGAGTCAGCCAGTAGCTTGGTCAAAGAGATGGCACTTGCTCTTGTGATGTGATGAGAAGGAGACAGGAGCTTCAGTATTCAAAAAGATTGAAAGGTCTGGCAGGCTAACGTCAGCCACTGGGGATATTTGACTGGAGACGCAGAATGTTCCTCAAGACTGGAGGGTATGAGTATAAGGAGAGGCTGAATCGGCTGCGACATTTCTCCCTGGATCGTAGGAGGCTGAGGGGTGACCCTGTAGAGGTTTATAAAATCATGAGGGGCACGGATAGGGTGAATAGCCAAGGTCTTTTACCCAGGTTTGGGAGGCCCAAAACTAAAGGGCATAGGGTTAATGTGACAGGAGAAAGATTTAAAAGGGACCTGAGGGGTAACGTTTTCACACAGAGGGTGGTGTGTGTATGGAATGACCTGCCAGAAGAAGTGGCAGATGCAGGTACAATTACAACATTTAAAAGACATTTGGACAGGTACATGGATAGGAAAGGGTTAGAGGGATATGGGCCACACATGGACAAACGGGACTACTTCAGTTTAGGAAACCTGGTTGGCATGAACGAGTTGGGCCGAAGGGCCTGTTTCTAGTCTGTATGACACTAAATGGACAGTTATGTTAGAGCGTTGGCAGGTGTCCAGTCATTTGGAAAGGTGGCCTGGTAAAGGAAGCCAGGGAGGAGAAACCCTTACACACAGAGAGAGTGGTTAGGGTCTGGAACGCACTGCCTAGAAAAGGTTCCATCGAGGCATTCAAAAGGACACTGGATGATGCTGAGGGCACGGGGTTACAGAGACTGACACTGGGTTAACGATGCTCGTTTGATGACCTGGTGCAGGAACAATGGGCTGAATAGCTTCGTTCTGCACCGTAACAGATCTGTGACTTTTATTTATACTTCAGTTCTGTTTAAACCTTGCAATATGTTTGCATCGGGTGAGAAACAGATAAATGGCAGGTGTCCCGACGTCATGGTTATTCTTGGCCGCACACACACAGAACTAAATTGCCCAGAAGGTGTCAGGGTAGCATCACAATTTCACATCAATTCCGCTCCCAGCTGGCAGATGGTGCTTTTTTCTGCGGGTAACATATAGCGCGGCAGTTTCCTTCCCTTTATCCTCTGCTCTCTCTCCCTCCTCACCTTCCGCCTCCCCCGCAAAAATGGAACTCTGCGCCGTGCACAAAATGCCAGATCCGTGCTCCTCCGGCTGCCAGCTGTCGAGCTTCCCGAATGCCAAAGGAATGACTGAACTGCAAACTCACATTCACTCCACAGCTCTTTCTCACCACCCCTGCTGCCCTTCATAACCCTTCCATCGTTCAGTTCCCAGCTCTCACTTCCTAATACTATGCACCCTCTTTGACCTTAGCCTCTTAAAGCAGTTGAGGCCAAAAGCCTTAGATTAAAGGAAGATGCACTCAGGCTGATCAGTGGCAAATGGAATTCAGTCCAGATAAATGTGAGATGATGCGCTTGGGCAGGGCAAACAAGGCAAGGGAATACATGATGATGAGTAGGATCCTGAGAAGCAGCAAGGATCAGAGGGACCTTGGAGTACCTGACTACGGTCCTATGCAGTATCAGGACATGATTTGGAGGTGGTGTTGGACTGGGGTGGGCAAGGTCGGAAGTCACACGACACCAGGTTATAGTCCAACACGTTTATTTGAAATCACAAGTTTTCGCAGCGCTGCCCCTTCGTTAGGCATCAGGACAGGTAGATAAAGTGGTTACAAAGGCATATGGGATACTTGCCTTTATTAGCCCAGGGATAGAATTTAAAAGCAGGGGGGTGATGCTGGAATTGTATAGAAGTGTTGATTAAACAACACAGTTTTTGTTTCAATTTGAGGAACTCTACCACCGACGCACATCTTTCGAATGGACTCACTGCTGTTTTGTAGACATCACAGAAACAATACTGCTCAGCAAGCAGAACAAAATCAACAGATTTACTTCGTATTGTGAAGCGAACTGACAACTGATTGACATCTAAGGTATGAGGAATTCCTCTCCCGTTCCTTTCTTTTCTGTTGATCATTCTTGGGCTACCTTTGGCACGGTGGCTCAGTGGTTAGCATTGCTGCCTCACAGCACCAGGGACCTGGGTTCGCATTCCACCCTCAGGTGACTGTCTGTGTGGAGTTTGCACATTCTCCCTGTGTCTGTGTGGGTTTCCTCCCATGGGTGGAGTACAATGATGTGCAGGTTAGGTGGATTGGCCAGGAGAAATACAGGGTTGGGGGGGGGGGGGGGGGGAGGGGGAGGGGGGGCTGTTGGGAGGGTCACTGCAGACTTGATAAGCTGAATAGCCTCTATCTACACTGGAGGGATTCTATGATTCTATACCTATATCCCTGGCAAGGCCACTGTTTATTACTCTTAAGGAGGTGAGGGTGACCCTTCTGAGTGACACACACAGTTGCCCTCCTGGTCTGCAGGGAGGTTCAAGAGCTAATTGGGGTCTCACCTGCAGGGATCATAGGGCCTTTCATTGAAAAAAAACTATCAGGCACACTTTAACATTTGCCCAAATTATTAAAAGAGGAGGAACAGAGAGAGGGAAAGGAAACTAAAACACAAAACAAGAATGAATGAGAGAACAGCCCAGAGATATTGCTTTACCTTACAGGATGACTGACTGAGACCAATGCGGCTTTCAAAAAATCTTTGAGTGTCTTTCTATAATATTTTCCTTTAAAATCTCATAGTCCCTCTTTCACAGGGATACAACTTGTCCGTGCGGAGTAGGGTTGTGAATTGGACAGATTACTGAAGGTGTCACATGACTTCTCATTGCACCCTCACTCTCTCGCTATTGGTTGTCCATCAGACCAGTTTTTGGGGCACATGGCCTTCCCTCTGTCAATTGGAAAGCAAATGTACCCCTAACTTTTTGATAGACTGACAGTAGAAAAGAATTAGTGAACGGCCACTTTATTCTCCACAAAATACGTCTGCAACATTCTCAGGGACAATGCTCCCCCAGATGAATATAGAAAATACCTATTTTTGAAGAAGGGAAGAGGAATTCGTTTTCAGTAAACCTGCTCATTATTTGTCCCTCAGTGCGGATCATGAAGAGGACCTGGTCATGATCACATTGTTGATCGTGGGAGCTTGCTGTGCTCAAATTGTTCATCATGTTTCCTCCATTACAACTGTCTGAGGGAGGAAGTGACATTATGTTTCATGGTCATTGCCATCAGTTTATCCCCTTTCTCCTCTCCTCAAGTGTATTGGATATTTCAGTATAAACCACAAGCTGCTGTAAATTAGCTCCTGTTTGACTTACCCGCCTTTTTCCAGATCTCATCTGGCACGTAACCCGCTGATGGTCTGTGACTGATCTCTCGGTGAAGCTCTGCAGTATAGACACAATTAGGCAGATCCATTATCCCCTATCCCCGCAACAGAGCTCAGCCGTCACAAAAAGCAGGCTAAAACAGGAAAGGGAAAGGAACCAGCTGCTGAGTCACACCCTTCCCAGTGGTCCATTATCCCACTCCTCAGCCTCCCTCAGACAAAATACCATTGCTTGGATTCAAACAGAGAAAAGGTTGGTGGAAAACTAATAAGACGCCAGTGCATTCCTGTGGAATAGTTTTCCCCGTGGGTGCAGGGTTATTTAGGGTTACGCCATTAAGGTGTGTAGATGGAGATAAGACACAACGAGATTCATTATTGGTAAGACAGAGTCCAGGTATACACTTTACTAGTCAGAGTTTTATTTCAACTCACACATCACCAATTCCCAACCCACTGATGACTTATTCCCCATGTATATCACACACACAAATACACTCAGCCACATTCTCACCCCATCATTCCTTATTTTACTTATAACCTATTTCCCGATCCCTCACGACCTTAGGTTTTCTGCCGGACTTGACTAGATAATAAGACGGATCATCCTTTATCTAACTGAGTGATGGACCAGGATTAAAGGGTCACACCATGCTCCTATCACTTCAGGAACTTTGCCGCATTCCTTTCAGAACTCCAGAAGGAGACCATCCCATAGAAGCAGGAAGTTCATGCGCCTGCCTTTTCTGAGATTTGCAGTCTTCCTGCCTTGAGAAGGCTGCCACCCTGACAGCACTGCCAGAGAAACAGGCTCCTTCCACTGGGAGATCCCAGCGGCCATGTTGGCTGAGGCCTGCTCTAGGTGTGAAGCTTGATACGTTAATGTGGAGCACCAGCTGGATTACAAGTGGGTACCACTGGTAGGGGGTGATCCACAGCAAGGGAGCAGACCCAGTCCGAAGACTGCAAAACCTCATATGAAGGAAGGGAAATGGACTGACCCTCTTTCAGAGGGATACAACTTCTCTATGTGGGGCAGGGTTGTGAACACGGATTGGACAGATTGCTGAAGGTATCACATGACTTCTCATTGCACCCTCACACTCTTGCTATTGGTTATCCATTAGATCAGTTTTTGGGGCACATGGCCTTCCCTCAGGCAAGTAGAAAGCAAATGTACCCCTCATTATTTGATAGACTGACAGTAGAAAAGAATTAGTGAACAGCCACTTTATTCTCCACAAAATACTTCTGCAACATTCTCAGGGACAATGCTCCCCCAGATGAATATAGAAAATACCTATTTTTGAAGAAGGGAAGAGGAATTCGTTTTCAGTAAACCTGCTCATTATTTGTCCCTCAGTGTGGATCATGAAAAGGACTTCATTTCTGAAGAAGGGTCCCGACCCGAAATGTCAACTTTCCTACTCCTCTGATGCTGCCTGGCCTGCTGTGTTCCTCCAGCTCCAACTATCTTCAGCTGCTTCATCAATGACCATCCCTCCAAAATAAGATCAGAAGTCGGGATGTTCTTCGACGGTTGCACCATGTTCATCACCATTTGTGATTCCTCAGATACTGAGGCAGTCCATGCCCAAATGCAGCAAGATCTGGACAATATCCAGGTTTGGGTTGACAAATAGTAAGTGATATTTGCAGCACACAAATGCCAGGCAATGACCATCTCCAACAAGAGAGAATCCAACCATCAGCCCTTGACAATCAATGGTGTCACCATCACTGAATCTCCCACGATCAACATCTGTACCATTGATCAAAAACTCAACTGCACTAGCCATATAAACACAGTGGCTACAACAGCTGGTCAGAGAATAGGAATGCTGCGATGAGTAACTCACATCCTGATTCCCCGAAGCCTGTCTACCATCTACAAGGCATAAGTCAGGAGTGTGATGGGATGCTCCCCAGTTGCCTGGATGGGTGCAGCTCCAACAACATCCAAGAAGCTTGACACCATCCAGAACAACGCAGACCTCTTGATTGGTACCGCATTCACAAACATCCACTCCTCCATCACCAACGCCCAGTAGCAGCAGTGTGTGCCAGCCAAAAGGTGTACCTTCCGAACCCACGACCAGTTCCTTCTAGAGGAACAAGGGCAGCAGCTACGTGGGGACATGCAGATTCCCCTCCAAGCCACACACCATCCTGATTTGGAAATTTTATTGCCATTGCCTCACTGTCACTGAACCAAAATCCTGCAGTTCCCTCCCTAAGGGCATCATGGGCTGCAGTGGTTCATGAAGACAGGTCAGCCCAGAACCTTCTCAAGGGCAACTAGGGGCTGGCAATAAAGGCTTGCCAGCCAGCAACCCCCACATCCTATTAGCGAATAAAATAAAGGATAACTGGCGACCATAAAATGACTGTTGCAAAAACCTATCTAGTTCATTAATGTCCTATAGGGAAAGAAATCTGCCATCTTTACCTAGTCTGGCCTACATTTTAGGATAGGCAACGACTGCTCATCCCTCCAGAGACCTGTCAATCCTATGAAGAATAAACAATAAAACTTCAAGAATAACAGAACCGTTTGTGGACATCCAAAGGTTGTGAAGGGTGCAATGCAAGCTGGTCCCTTCCTCTTTCGTTCAGGCAGATGTCCACTGAAAGCAGTCTCAAGTTGACATGAGGAGCAAAGTGTGGGAAGAGGCCTGAGGTGTACCGAGCCCCGAATTACCTCCAGCAATTCGCTGGGTGAAAACAGTGAGTGACTGAGCCACAGCATGGGAATTCCAACCTAGCCCCGAGTTAGGTGATTTTGTTTTATTCATTCACAGGATGTGGGCATCACTGGCAGCATTTATTGCCCATCCCTAATTGCCCATTGGGCAGTTAAGAGTCAACCACGTTGCTGTGGGTCTGGAGTCACATGTAGGCCAGACCAGGTAAGGATGGGCAGTTTCCTTCCCTGAAGGATATTAGTGAACCAGATGGGTTTTTCCTGACAGTCAACAATGGAATCACGGTCATCGTTAGATTCTTAATTCCAGATATTTATTGAATCCAAATTTCACCATCTGCTGTGGCGGGATTCGAACCTGGGTTTGAATTCAGTTGGGATGGTCACATCAGTTCCACAGTCAGTCCATAATGGGCACAGCAAGCACAGGAACAAATGAGATAGTAAAAGAGCAAGGGCAGCATTACCCTGTGCCCTGACTATACTTCACCTTCACTGGGAAAGGAATGATAACTGAAAACGCTGGAGGCTCAAAGCGAAAGGGCGTTTGATTTTCTAGCATTAGGTTCCCTCGGCTGGATGAGCAAGATAAAATTTACAAAGAAATTTAAAAGAGGGTTCAAACAGTATGGGCTTGACAGCCGTCATTCCAAGTCCCGTGGTTTATAGAGTTAGAGAAACAGATCAACACACCGTCAACCCATGGTCCACTGGGCAGACGACTTGGACTGTTTGTGATAGTGTAAAACGGTCCATTGTGATTCATCAGTCTCCTTTCTAATTAATCATGCATTTTCTATCCTTAGGGGAAAAGAAACAATGAAACGAGGATGCTGAATATCAGAAACAAAAACAGAAATTGCTGGAAAAACACTGCACGCCTGGCAGTGTCTGTGGAGAGAAAGCAGAGTTAACATTTTGGGTCCAGTGACTGTTCTTCAGGACTAGAGAAGAAGGGTCACTGGAGCTGAAACGTTAACTCTGCTTTCTCTCTCCACAGACGTTGCCGGACCTGCTGAGTTTTCCCAGCAATTTCTGTTTTCATTTTCTATCCTTACAGTTTAATTTCCACGCGTGATTATCATTCATTTCATGCAATCGCGTACAATCAGAATTATCCTCTCTCATTTCAAGTATCTCCCTCTTTGGGACTATTTTTGTCAAATGCAGTTCTGGCTTAAAACAGTTGCTGAGAGCGAAGGCAGACAATGCTCTGGGTTACTCACCAGTTTGAATGGGGTCCGTGTTCCCAGGGCTGAGCTGTCGGAGGTGAGCACTGCCACCCTTCCGCACCTCCTCCGTGTCGTTGTAACGCCTCATCCAGTAGTTCAGCTCCTCCCGGTCAGCTTCTTGGCAACGGCAAAGAACAGCCAATGAGCGACGAGTCTTCTCCACCATGTCCATGATGCAATTCAGGAGCTGCAAGACAAGCCAAGGTTTATGTTTTGTCTGCGATCCAGCTCCATCGGTTTTGCTCTCTTCTGGAACAAGGAGGTCACGGTGGCTTTCCACAAACTCCAGCTCACTTTGGTCTCCATGCAAACATCTCGTGGAGCTGCTCCCGAGCTGAGCCAGGGTGGCTATCAGCAGGTCCAGGTGGGCGTGCTGGGCAGGGGCCCATTGAACCCAACAGTCTGTACCTTTTCTGTGGCTACGTCTGCCCTCTGGAGGCCCGGTTGAGGGACAATGCAATGTCCACCAGTATACCAGGTCTTCCACAGCCAGTGGGCACTGCAGGGCCTAGAGTGTATCAGCAAGCCCAAAAATTCTATTTCAGAACTTTGTAAATTTCTTCTCAAGACTTTTGTTATAGTGGCCATTAAAGGAGCCAATACTATTCAATGTGGTTCAATTCACTTGTTTATTCTTTCAAAAAGAATCCTTAAACTTAGAAGGGCAAGTTGATAAAGTGGTTAAAAAAAGCATAGAACACAGCAATGATTGTAGACGGAATCCAATCGTTCACACTTCTGGAAAAAGTGTATTGGCTTTTGAAAGCTTACAGCATCACTTCACTTTCTAGAAACCCAGGCTCATATTTTAGGAGCACAGGTAAAAATTTCACTGCAGTAACTGGTGGAGCTTAAATTCAATTAACAAAACTTAACTAATATTGCCAGGCTGATGAATAGTGATTAATTGTAGTACAAACTGTTAGCTTGCTAACAGGGCAGCACGGTGGATCAGTGGTTAGCACTGCTGCCTCACAGTGCCAGGGACCCAGGTTCAATTCCAGCCTTAGCCTGTCACTGTCCGTGTGGCATTTGCGTGTTGCTTATGTGGATTTCCTTTGGGTGCTCCAGTTTCCTCCCACAATCCAAAGATGTGCAGGCTAGGTGGATTGGGCTGGGGTCTAGGTAAGATGCTCCTCAGAGGGCCAGTGTGGACTTGATGGGTTGAAAGGCCTACTTCCACACTGTAGTGATTCTAATATGCCTTTAGGGAAACACATCTGCCACCTTTACTTGGTGTGACCTACGTGGCCACATCAATGTGGTTGATTCTTAACTGCCTTTGGAAATGGCAAAGCAAGCCACTCAGCTCAGAGTGGCCCTTGCCAGTGGCGTTCACATGAAGATTGAGGTGAGAGACTTCAATTATGAGCAGACATTAGAAAAATTAGGACTAGTTTGTCTGGAACAGAGAGCTTGAGTGGTGGCAGGAAACATGCTTGCAAGATGATGGGAGGTTTTGGTTGACAGAGACAAATTATTCCCTCTGGACAATGGGTCAATAACCAGAGATCATCAGATTAAAATCATTAATAAGAGATCTTCAGTGGAAATTAAATTCTTTCTCACCCATTGAGCCAGTGGAATGTACAAAACTTTCCCTGAAAGAGAGAGTGCTAGAACCTGATTCCAAAACTAATTTGAGAATGGAGCTGGCTGGGTATGTGAAACTTAGGGCTTTCAGGATCAAAGGGTATGGGATGAAATTGGAAAGAGGTACCAGGTTGGACGATCAGCTGTGGTCATATGGAATTTTGGGGCAGGCTTGAAGGGCAGAATGGTCTGCTCCTGTTGTCTATGTTTCTATGTGAGGCTGAGGATCTCATGGAATTACGCACAAGAGGAAAGGATGTAGGACAAAAGACAACTGTTTTCTGAAAGGGCCAGCAGAGGCATGACTGCCCAAGTGGCCTCCATCTGTGCTGTAAGTTTTAATGGACAGGTTTTATCGGAATGGTCCTCCCGGCCCATCACCTGAAAAGTTAGGTGGGAACGTGCCATAGCAGAGTCACTGGGCTAATAAGCCAGAGGTGCAGCCTGGAGACACTGGTGCAAATCCCACCAATAAATGCTATTAATTAAAAATAGAATTAGAACTGAAAGCTAATCTCATTAATGGCGATGATGAAGCGGTCATCAATTACTGTGAAAACACACCTGATTCACCAGAGACCATTGGGGGAAGGAAATCTGCCATCTTTATCTGATCTGGCCTATACGTGACTCCAGACCCAGATCATTGAGGTTTCCACTTAACTGCATCTTGAGGATGGTTACAGATGGGAAACACAAACTGACTGTCGTGATTGGAACCAGGTGGATCTTGTTGACTACGAGATCCTTGATTAAGGTTGTTAACCTGGGCCAATCAGGGAGCCCTGGCTGACCAACATAAACAGGGGATTTCGAATCTCCTCAGCTCAGGGGACTGACTCCGAGCTGCAGATGGTAAGGACGGTAGACGCTGGAAGCTAGAGTCAAGTAATGTGGAGCTGGAAAAGCACAGCAGGTCTGACAGGATCTGAGGAGGAGGAAAGTCAACTTTTTGGGCCAAAACCCTTTGTCAGGACTGGGGAAAATAAAACGTTTGTTGAGGGTGTGGATCCTCGTGAGGACAAAGAACAGTAGAGGTCCCCTGCAGGTCTGGGAAAGCTCTGGAGCTGGGGCAGGGATGACTGCAGGGATAGAAGGTGTCGATGCATGGCTGTGAGCGTGGGGCTGAGAATCGGCAGAGGGAACCGTTTCTGGAGGCCCTGGAGGCGCTGTAGATAACAGTTGTCATGGTTGGGTCCAAATTGTGAGGGTCTGAATATTACGTGGAGTCCACGGGCGTAAGCCGGCTGCGTAGACACTGAGGAAGGAGACGTGGCTGTAGTAGCGAGATTGCTTCAGAACGTGGTCCAAAAGCTTCAGGACAGAGGAGATAACCAGGGGGTTTGCAGTGGTAGGGAGATTCACTGAGCTCTCTTCGGGGGGAGGAGGAAAATTCTTTCGAGGTGGGCATCCTTAGAAGAGACTTGGCAGTGTTGGTTTTCAGCAACTTGGAGACAGTAAGGACTGCAGATGCTGGAAGCCACAGTCTACAGGTGTTAGGCTGGAAAAACACAGCAGATCAGACAGTATCTGAGCAGCAGGAACGTCAACATTTTGGGGCTGAAACCCTTTGTCAGGGCTGGCAGGAGTTTTGGCCCCAAAATGTTGACTTTCCTGCTCCTTGGATGCTGTCTGACCTGTTGTGCTTTCCCAGCTTCACATTTATTGTGTCTGAGCTGGGATGGCCACAGCTGGTGTACTGCGCACAAGTAAATAAAGGGTGACTTGGTGACAGGATATCGGTCTCTGTGCAGTTATTTCACTGACTTTGCCACCAATGTCTACATCCCCATGAGCAAGTGAAAATAATTTGGGCAGAAGACCACAAATTCTGGACCTTAGAGGCTAGGCCCAGGTAAGGTTCTCACAGCAGGGAGGTGAGGTGACGCTTGGGAATGTAGGGAGAGTGGGGTGGGGATGTAGGGAGAGATCAGGAGATGAAAGAATAAGTGGAGTGACTCTCAGGGCTTTCCACCTGCCCTTGAACTTTCCCTGACCATCTCAAAATAAAGGCCTGATGGGAATGAGGGTAAAAGGTGGATGAATTGCCCTCGGCCTCACCAATGGAAAATAGCAGATAGATTGGAGGCAGGTAGGTAGGCCACCTGGAGAATTTTACACCCCTCCCCCAGCCTCTGCAAACTGTCCAATGGAATCTGTAAATTTCCTATAAGAAGGGCAAAGAGTAGGAGAAATCAGCACCTACATGATCCAAATGTTTCCATTCCTCAGCCCACTCACGGTCAGTCAGTCGGTGATCAATCATCTCTTCCTGATACACTGCACGGGATCCTCCTGGGGAGGACAAAGGAAGGTTAACCGTCTGGAAGTTGCTGAAATGTCTTCAGTCTCATGTATGAAGAGTGAGCTTCAAAGATCTTTGAGTACAAAGCTGTACCCAATGTTTCAAATGTTAAACACGAGAAACCTGAGAGGTTAATAGTGTCCACCAGAAAGTTAACACTGCGCTTGCTGTTACATCTTACTGGGGCAGTGCACTAGAATTCAATCCCACTATTCCCAGAGTCACCTTAAAAGTTAAAGATTTTAACAAGTATGCAGAATTCCCCAATTTGCCTGTCTCTAGACCCAGGTTGACAAAAATTATGGACCAAGTTTCTGTACTTAACAAAAATGACATTATTACAAGGTGGCTACAGGTAACTGTTGGCATGTAACTCCACAAAATTAAAACTCTAATACCCTTAAACTCCCCCTTTCACACACAGCACAAACTGACAGATGTAGACAGGGAAAGGAGGTGGTTATGGATGGAGGGTGGTGCAGGAAGGGAGTTTAGTGGTTTCTATTCCCAGGGTTGCTGAATGAGCCTCGTGCTGGTCAGAATGTTGCTTCTCAGTCATCCTTCTCTGGATGCTTCCCCTGGTTTGTCAGAGGCACAGGGTGACTGGTTCACTCGTACAAGATGTCTCCAGCTTGTAATTCAAATTCACAGCTTACAGCAATTTCTGGAGGGAAGAGAAACTGATTCTCGAAAGGCAGAGATTTATTTTTTTCTGCAGAATACAGAGGAAGAGAGCCCCTGGGCTAATAGTGGTCTGACCACTTCTCTGACTTGTTCACAAATCCAAGCTATTCAACTGTTTAACAGCCAATGACATAATTGTTTGTAGGCAAAGGACCATTGAAATTGATAGCTGGTCACTAGTCTACAAACTAATCAGCTTCTTGTTGCCAAGTAAAGCTCCAGTTCGTTTGCAAACTAAACTTCAAATACAGCTTGAACAAATAGTTGTACAAACAATGCTTACCATGAGCATCAGATTTACTTCTCCAAAACATGCAGCAATCCTTGGAATTCTTGGTTTTAAAACAACTCTTTGTCATTTAAGTGCGAAAATAAATCACAAAAATAAGAAGACATGTCTGTACACCGCATGCGATCTGAATTCATTGGGCACGCAATGTACTTCACCGTAACTAGATGAATGTTTGCATCCTACTCCATTGAGAGCTCTCTAGACCACACTGAAGGTTACCCAGTAAAATCTACAATCGTTCAAGGTTGCATTCTGAATCCTGGCTGAGGTGATTGTTAACTGGATCCCAAACCAGAGGATGCAGAATCCATATGGGACCCAATCCTCTTCCTTGATAACAGGTTTATTTACCAAACTATAATTGGCAAAACTAGCTAGAGTTGTCCTCCATGAAGAACCCAACTCTTCACAGAAACTTGCACCACCGTGCATTCCTGCCGCGATAGCCACGACTACCCTGTGCCCTTGGGCTCACCGTGATGCCTATGTCGCTCTCTGTATTCCGGAAGTCTCTGTGGGTCTCTGTACAGGTGGTTAATGGCCACATCGTCCAGGCTGTAGTGCTGGAGTGGGGGAGGGGTTGGGTGCAGTTGCCCGTTGGGGGGGTGAGGTATGCCAATGTTTGGGCTGTGCCGCTGGGCAGGGCTGATTGTGCACACCCGCTTCGCTGGAGGGTCTCGGTCAAAGCCGTTCTCTTTATTCCTGAGGAGATGGGGAGAAAACATCATCATGGAGTGAAAGCTTTCAGGAGAAGAGTCCCTTATTCACATACTTATCAAACCATTTGGTCATAGAATCATACAGTACACAAGAGGCCCTTTGGCCCATCAAGTCTGTACTGCCAAAAATATACTACCAGTTAGACTAGTCCCACTTTCCCATACTAGGCCCTTTGCCTTCAGTATTATGACATTCCGAGTGCTCATCCAAGTACTTTTTATAGGTTGTGAGGTTTCCCACCTCAACTATCCTTCCAGGCAGAACATTCCAGATTCCCACCATCCTCTGGGTGGGAAATATTTTCCTTAAATCCCCTCTAAACCTGCCGCTGTACACCTTAAAACTGTGCCCCCTTGTTAGTGACCTTTCCAAGTCGGTGTTTTTGGCAGACAAGGCCAGGGCCTCTGAAGGACTGTACCTCTGACAGTGCAGCAAACCCTCGGCACCACACTGCAGCGTTTCAATTTCTCTTCTCAGTTCTCTCCGAGTAGATACCTGGACCCGACGGTGAGGGTGCTATTGCTGAGCCATAGTTGACACATAAACATGGCTTTACAGCCTTTGCTGGGTGTCAGCTGTGGCTCAGTGGGCAGGACCAATGCTGCTATATCAGAAGGTTGTGGGTTCAAGCCCCACTCCTCCAGAGAGCTCATCATATTCTAAACTGAAACTCTACCCAGTGTATCAATCTGTTGACTGCCTGGTGGTTGGAGAATCATTACAAGCCCCCTTTCCTTCAGTGAGAGTGGGGAAATATACATGAATTTTAGTGAACATTTACCTTTTATTTGGCCTCCAACTTGATCAAGGATCCCAGAAGGTAGAAATCCCACCTGTGGGAGCTGTCAGCCAATCAGAGGCTAGGCCCAAGGCTCATGTTGCACAAAAGGAAATGGGGCATGACAGGCTCCATGGGGAGAGATTGCAGGGGGTTTTGGAGGGGGCAAAAAGAGGGCAGTTTGCAGCGACCTTTTCCAACAACAGCCTGCCTTCCCAATGCTGTGCCCCTGATCAGGTATTGAGAGTCTGTCAATGAGGCAATCCCCACCACCTAGGCCTCAGGAGAATCCCACAGGGCCTGCTCTCGGGCAAACGTTGGGAGCCATGGGGAACCTCTGGAGCCACCATAAATCCTGAAGCCACCATAATTAGCACCAAGTGGCACATTAATAATCCTGACTGGCATCTTTGTTACCCGCAAGTGGGAATCCTGTGTTGACCTCTTCCCATTCCCAATTTAGTTGGGGACAGTTTTCCCGACATTGGGAACCAGATAATTCTCCTGGAACCCAGCCGGGCCGTCATGCCCTTGTGGGTGGGGAGCCACTAAATTATATCCGCCCAGTGCAATGCTGTGGGAGTGCTGTACTGTTGGAGATGTTGTTTTTTTCAGATGAGAAATTAGACAGAGGGTCCTTTTCTCTCTCAGGTGGGTGTGAAAGTATTGTCTATGAGAAGGACGGGATGGCTCCTTGATGTCCTGGTCAACATGAGCCACAGATTCAATTTACAGAAATCTGCAAATGGCATTCAAACAGAGACAACAAGACCTACCGCCACAGTGCCTGACATGGCTACAAGACTGAAGTTGTTCTGTAAATGTGATGCGATAGTCTGTCCTCGAGCCCAGATTGTACAGCAGAATGCTCTAATGACTTTTGTTTTGATAAAGATAGTCTGTCCGAATTTGGCAGGCTTGTATTTCTTCTGGCATCTCTGTGCACACGCGAGTCATCGCATTGGAATGTCAATCCCTCCTTCATCAGATGCCCCCCCCCTCCCCGCAACACCACTACCATACTCGATCCCTCCTTGGCCCATTGCTAAAAATGTCTGGATCTGATCCAATCACACTTAATTTTCTCACCACTCAAAGCCAAGTGGCAGGAAGTATACTAACAGATCATATAAGGTCTTAACTGTACTGACTTCACACAACAGATCTTTACAGGACTTGGCAAGTCTGAAAGCTAATGAAGCAACATTTATTATTTTATGCTTTTAAAAATACGTTCTGGGGTCTTTCAAATTAAGTGCTTTCCCGCTATTTATTTATGAGTTAAAAAAATGTCTTCAGGACAACAGAAACGTAAATCTTTCTTTTATAATAAAATGAAACAAGAAATAGAAGAGATAGATATCTTGGTGCTATTGCAGAACTCATTTTACTATCAGAGAATGTAATCATACAATGGTTACAGCACAGAAAGAGGCCATTCAGCCCATTAAACTCATTCCAGCTCCCAGCAAAAATTATCCTGTGAGTCCCGCCTACATTTTCATTCCCCGTCTCATTGTAATTCGTCTGCCTTCCGGTTCATATCCAATTGCCGACTGAAAGTCACGATTGAATCTGCCTCTGCCATTCTCCCTGCCAGTGAGTTGCACATCCTGATTACTCACTGCATTTCCTCATGTGGCCTTTTAACTCGTTCATCAGTCGCTTCGGTACATTTTTACAATCCAACCCTTCCGCCAACAGAACAGGTTTGCACTGTCCATTTTACTTAGGGCCCTCACAATTTCGAACATCTCCCACAAACGTCCCCTCTCCTACACACAGCAGCTCCTCTTTATCCTCATTGAAGACCCTGAGCCCTGGAACCTTTCTTGTAAAGCTTTTCCGCACCCTCTCCACCTTCTTAAAGTCTGGTGTCCAAATTTGGACACCCAAACTCCAGGTGGAGCTGTTTTATTTATAAAGCCTCCTGCTGAGATCTCCTCAACAGTTCAGCTAGAGAGGCAGGACTGTTATGTTCACTGCCCATTCCCTTCTGGGCATCACCCCTTCTTCTCGCTGCATTTTAACTCTAACACGCCTGATCCACCGCGCCCAGGGGCATCACATCCCCCCAAACCACAGGGTCTATCAATGGTTGGGTTTTACCTTTCTGGGCTGCTCCTCTTGCCGTTCTCGTTGACCTCCAGAAGGTCCGTTGAGTTGACAGGGGATGTGGCGTTGGCATTCAGCACCAAGTGCTCATGCTGAGCCAGGTACTGAGCTGGCGTTTGTTTGGCGGAGCGGGCACAGTGCAGTAGTTCCCGCTGCAGCAGTGGCAGGTTGGCCTGGGGAAACAAAAGTCACACACAAGACCTCACCAACACCTCCAATCTTCAGCATGCATACCCCCTTTTTCCCAGCTTCTGAAGAAGGGTCACTAGATCCGAAACGGTAAATCTGCTTTCTCTTCATAGGTGTTGCCAGACTTGCAAAGTTTCTCCAGCAATTTCTGCTTTTGTTTCAGACTTCCAGCATCCGCAGTTCATGGTTTTCCTATCCATTATTTCTCTACGTCATTGACTGCATTTACATAGCATCATCCATGCAGCATAATCACAATAAAACAGATGATCTATTCATCATCACTTTGCGGTGTGCGGGAGTTTGCTGTGTGCAGATTGGCCACTGCATCTTTTACATCACAACAGTAGGCTAACATCCAGTCAATAAAGTACTTTGAAAAATGTTTGAAAGGTGCTAGAGAATTGCAAGCCTTTCTTTTGTTTAATGTGTCAAATTAATTTCACCCATAATGTCATCTTTTCATATACCTTGACAGAATCACTTCTCAGAATGAAACACGCTTGAGTTCTTGGATGATGGTTAGGCCACTTTTAGAATACTGCTTTCAGTTCTGGTCTCCCTGCTACAGGAAAAATACTGTCAAACTAGAAAGGGTTCAGAAAAGATTTACAAGCTTGTTTTCGGGTTGGAGAGTTTGAGCTACAGGGAGAGGCATGAATAGGCTGGGGCTATTTTCCCTGGAGCGTCTGAGGCTAAAGGGTGACCGTATAGAAGTTTATAAAATCATGAGGGGCATGGATAGGGTGAATAGTCAAGGTCTTTTCCCCAGGGTGGGGGATTCCAAAACTAGAGGGGCATAGGTTTAAGGTGAGAGGGGAAAGATTTAAAAGGGACCTAAAGGGTAACATTTTCACACAAAGGATGGTGTGTGTACAACACACGAGCTGCCAGAGGAAGCGGTGGAGGCTGGTACAATTACAACATTTAAAAGGCATCTGGATGGGTATATGAATAGGGAGGGTTTAGAGGGATATGGGCCAAATGCTGGCAAATGGGACTGGATTAATTTAGGATATCTGGTCGGCATGGACAAATTGGACCAAAGGGTCTGTTTCCGTGCTGTTCATCTCTATGACTCTATATTACAAACTGCGCAAGACAAGTTCTTCCAGCAATGGTATTACCTATCAGCAGAGATAAAATCCCAGGGAGAAAAGGGTCCTTTAATGACTAATTGTGGCTGTGCCATGCGATGGGGCTGATTAGTGAATGCTTCACATGTGCCTGTGTCAATGTGCTACGTTACCGAACAAGACTGAATTCCAGCTACAAGTCAGCCAACACGATAGCACCAGCAAATTCTTTTTTGGACACTAGCCCATGTTGTCAGGGGGAGCCACAGAAAATGAAGGAGCTGGCTCGATGTGTCTTGAGATGACAGTGAAATCTGAAACAAACATATTCCCAGTAACAAACCAGTCAAGTGTGGTAATGTGCAATAAAAAATATCTTCATTTCCCAGGCAACAGGGACCTGGTTCCCCTCTCATTTGGGAAATTTGGACGCGTATACACAGAATTTAATCAGACATACAGCGTTGAAACAAATCATTTAGCCTAACCGGTCAACACTGCTGGTTATGGTCAAGATTTCTGGCCACCTGCCTAATGCCTCTGTGTGTGACTTGCAATTGAACTTTCTTGATAACGCTCCTGTGAAGTGGCTTGGGACATTTTACACCGTTAAAGGTGCTTTATCAACGCAACCCGCTATTATGTTCCACATGAACCTCTTCCCGTCCCTCTTTTTCTCACACTACCAGCAAATAAGGTGATGGCATAATATAATATCACAGGATTATTGATCCTGGGAGCCTGGATTCAAATCCTGCCATAGCAGATGGTGAAATCTGAATTCAACAATAATCTGTTTTAAAATCTGGAATTGAAAATCTTTAAAAAACCATTTGGTTCACTAATGCCCTTCAGAGGAAAAAAAAATATTGTTTTTATCTGGTCTAGGACTCCAGACCCCACAGCAATGTGGTTGACTCTTAACTCTGGGCAATTAGGGATAAGCAAGGAAATGCTGACCTAGTCAGTGATGAATACATCTGACAAATGAATTAAAAAACAAGCCCTACTTCTTTCTAAAACAAAAACAGAAATTACTGGAAAAGCTCAGCAGGTCTGGCAGCATCTGTGGAGAGAAATCAGAATTAACATTTCGGGTCCAGTGGCCCTTCCTCACAACTTGAAGAATGTTAACTCTGCTTTCTCTCCACAGATGTTGCCAGACCTGCTGAGCTTTTCCAGCAATTTTTGTTTTGTTGCTGATTTCCAGCCTCCGCGGTTCTTTATTCCCGGTTTCTGTCTCCCTTATGTAGCTTCTCCTGAAATGCATCATTCCACCATCTATTTGCCTCAACAACACTTGGCAATGGTAAGTTCCAAATTCTCATCAGTCTTTCACCCAGGTAGAGGTTTCTCCACAATCCCCCACTGGATAGTTCAGTTTACTCAAGCAATGCTGATTACACAGTGCAATTCCAGACTTTTACATGGCCAGTATGTGCTGCCAAGTCTTATTTTCCAGGGCACAAACCCCCACATTGCCTTGGTGGGTAAACAGTGCTATACTGAGTCACACAGACCAGAAAGACTTGGATCTCATGGCTATGTGAAGCTCAGCAGGGTTTACTGGAACTGGTTTCAACATCCCCAGGCAGGAAATTAGGGAGTCAAAAACAAACCAAGGTCTCTATGGAAGATAAGATTCCTCTGTGCGCGTGTGGATCCAAGGTGAGATCAGATTGGTCTTGGCTGTGATGCTTACTTTGTCAAATAGTCCACTGATGCCCACTGTCCCAAATAGCAATTTGATTGTAAGAAAAGTTTAAACTTCACCTTAGATCAGCAAGAATAAGGACAAGAGAGGATTAAAACAAGCTAAAGTGTTAGGATCACAGATGTTTGTTTTAATTCATTGTTTAGGGTGAGAAAGGAATAATAAATGGAGCTAGCCTGACATTTTAACACTAAAGGCGCCACAAAAATCCAAGATTGCTTTCAGTAAAAATGACAAATTTTACATGGAGATTGTATTTTTGGGAATATTATTTATGCTTTTAAATTTGTGCAGAGAATGTTAAGGTGGGGGAGGAGAATAAAGCACAGTTTAAAACACTGTTTACTCATTTACTGGCAGTACAAAACCTCAGATGTATCTGACTGCCTGAAACTTCATAACTCTAACTCTGGGTAAAGCTCCCTAAAAACCTTTTGATAAAGTTCATCTCCCAAAGAGAGAAGACAGAAAGAGGAAAAACTCTCAGACATGGACACACACAGACGCACGCATACATGCACACACATACATGCACAGACACACACATACGTGCACACACAGACACATGCATATGTGCACACATGCATGCGCACACAGACACACATGTGCATATACACACATGCACACACACGTGCACGCACACACAAAGAACACAGTCACACACAAATGCATACAGACATTGAGACATGTTTGCACACACAAAGACATGGATTCCTAAATGCACGTTAATAGATACCCACATAAATGCACAGGTACATGCACAGATATACACACATATGCAGGGACATACATAGACATTCAAGCCCGCATAGACACATGCACACGCACATACACACCTACAAAAACATCACACCCGTACATACACATGTACACACTCACACACTTGCAAACTTAGCTCAAAGTCCCATTTTAATAGGCAGACACACAGTTTGATATTATGCAAACATATGCACTCCAGCAAGCTTCCCTTTCTCTTTGGCAAGTTCAAAGACAATTAAAGCTGAGCAATGTTGATCGGAATGGGCCACGAAGTCTTGCTGGTGCTAATGTCAGCAGTGGACCCAGTAATTGAAATGGTTTCCATTATCTTTGCAGCGAGCAATTTGACATACTGCAGATTGGAATGGGAGTCGGAGGGTTACATTAATGTAATGAAAGGCAGGCTGAAGTGAAGGCAGTTACAGCTGCTTCCTCTCATTGAGGATTCAGCTCAAATATCCAAACACATATGGTCCCTGTCATTTACTTTTCCCTCAGAGGGCGGATGCTATGGCGTTGAGTGAGAAAAAAATCCTCCCGTTCGAATGATTGCCACTAAGTGATATGGAGCCCATATGGTGTGCGATGCTTCTACAAAAAAAAAGAGGTTGCAGCACGGTTTCACACTCATGCTCCGCAACAGACATCACCACATCCCCCCACCCTCCCCTCTCCCTCCATCTCACCAACAACACCACCAACTCTCCTCCTCTACCCCCAACATCAGGAGGGCGAGTCCCATGATAAACATCACTCATGCAAGACTGTGCTGAAAATCTCAACTGCAAGAATAAAACAAAAAAATTATACCCACTTCAATAGAAAGAAAAATAAAGTTCGGACTTAAACATCACAAATAAAAATTGCAATGGGTGAAAATGAGGCAGAAAAAGAAACCCTGAAAGAACTACAGATGCTGGAACTCAAACAAAAGCAGAAATTGCTGGAGAAACTCGACAGGTCTGGCAATGTCTGTGGATGGAAAGCAGTGTTAATGTTTCGGGTCCAAATACCTTTCTTCAGAACTGACAGTAGCTAGGAAAAGGCTGGTCTTAAAGGCTGCCAGACCTGCTGAGTTTTTCCAGAAATTTCTGATTTTGTTTCAGAAAACGGCAGAAATATCTGGAAGCCTCAGACAAGCTTATACTAGTGGTGGCTTTGAACCAATGGATTCTGTTGCAAACAGGTATGTTTTCTCGTGTCAGCATTTTCTACCTGTATTTTGTAAAATAGGATGATTAGAGACATCCCACATCCCCAAAATCTGCTCTGCCTTCACTAGGATCACAGCCTATCACCTACTTCATCTCCATTTTCCTCCCCTGTTGCCTGCGTCACTTGATTCCCTTTGGAATCCAAAAATCTATCAAGTCTTGAACATTCTCAACATTCGGGAGCAGCCACTGATCTGAGGTTGAGAATTCCAAAGATCCACAAACTCCAAACCTTTCCTCATCTCAGTCCAAAATGGCTGATACCCTGTTTTGAAAAGGTGACCCCCCTCCGCATCCACCCCCCCTCCCCACCCCCCATCATTCTCAACTGCCCCAGCCAGGAGAGCAAAGAAACTCAGAAAATGCAATTGTGACAGTTGGCGATTTACTGACGAGGGGTATCATTGAGATGTAATTAATTAGGAGCTTATATCGAGACACAGTCACTTGCTGCTAATGGGCTCCTCCCTCCCCAACTCAGGGTTTGGGATCTGACAGAAACACATGGGCACCATGAATGCTGTGATCCTTTACAAAGGGAGTTGCAGCAAACTTCGGGGTTGGCACTGTTGGGTCCACATCTCTGAACGGATATTCCTTGAAGTTTAATGACAATGAACTCTGACCGTGTCCAATGATGTGCATCTGCCCCAATACTGCCAAACGTTCGAAAGGAAATGCAATTAAAAATACTTTCTTGTCTGAATTTTCTCCCAGATGTTGCTGGCTGCAGCATTTGCGGAGGTGAATTGTCAATTCCTGGCCAGCCCAGGCTAATCATGAATAATTTGGCATCTCTAAAAGTCCTCAGAATGATCCAGACATGGGATAGAATGTGAGCACGAACCTTTGTCAAAGGAGACAGGGAGTGGTAGAGGTCTGTGCAGCTTTCACAAAGGGCTGTGAAATAATCGAAACTTCATTGCCGTTTCTCTTTCCAACTCTGCTGTGAAACTTCAGATGGACTTTCCGGGCATTCCAATGGAGTGGTCATTTAGTCCCATCGGATTGTAGGAAATGGGCAGTAAATGGCGGATGGACCCAATTCTACCTTCAGCAAGGTCCTCCCAATCGACACTTCACTTTGTCTGACTTCGGCAAACTCTTGCACGGAGGACAGCGAACTACGTCCCCACTGTGAACCCATTCCAAGACTCAGAAACCATTGCAGCGCCTCAGTGGGAACAGAGCGGGGGTTGGAGGCTACGACAGCAGGGGCCAGTGGGAGCAGGGGCCGTAATGATGTGGCCAGAGTTCCACAGTGGCCATCCCTTGAACCAGAGCTCATAAGTGCCCCACCACCTCCCCCCACCCCCCCTCCCCCCCCCCCCCCCCCCCCCCCATTCTGGAGAGTTCTGTTCTCAATATTCGGTCAGGGACCCGAGTGAAGTAAGTTGTTCAATGGGACACTTACCAGTCCATCAACCCCACTTGGAGCATCACGACATCTCCAGCTGCTACGCGGAACGCTGTCATTTAGGCAAATCTGTAGCACTAATAGAAAGTGCATCATTTTCGCCCCTCGAGGGACTAATCAGGTATTTGTCCAGAGACCAAATCTGCAACAGCTCGACTAACGCAAGAGCGAGAGTCACTGTCATGGACTCATTCACCAAGACGAGCATTTTTGATATGTTAAAGACTTAAGAACATGAAGACCTTATTCCCCCAGTGACCTCATTAAAAGGCTCTTGACTGTTACAGTCAAAAGATGTCATTTAATTGCCAGTCCACATCACACCATGCATTCAGACTCTGATTAACATGACGCACTCCTTTTCCAGTGACTTTAACGCGGAATATGAATAAAAGCTCTGCAAAGGTGAGTTTGTTATTCATTTATATATAAATCTGGCATCCAGTGTCTATCAGGCATCGCTTATTGTAGTGGCTGCAGAACTATTTTCCTCAAACAAAGGCAGGAAAGAAAGCTAGGGACTTAACCAGGGTGGCTCGGTGGTTAGCACTGTTGCCGCACAGTGCCAGGGACCCAGGTTCAATTCCAGCCTCGGGCGAATGTCTGTGTAGAGTTTGCACATTCTCCCCGCGTCTGCGTGGGTTTCCTCCGGGTGCTCTGGTTTCCTTCCACAGTCCAAAGATGTGCAGGTTAGGTGGGTTGGCCGTGCTAAATTATCCTGTAGTGTCCAGGGACGTGCAGGCTAGACATGGACATGCAGGGATAGGATGGGGAGCTGGGAAGCCCTTCAGAGGGTCAGTGCACACTTGATAGGCCGAATGGCCTCTATCTGCATCCTAGGAATTCTATCCATCAAATTTTAGTGGTGGCATTTTCACGTGATTCTCCTCAGCATTCAGAATTACCTGGACTTGCCTATTTATGACCCACAGGCTGAAAGAAGAAATTTGGGTTTGACCAGATAAACATTAAACCCATTGAACAGCTGTGCAATGGCTGGATTCAGCAAACCTCTGTGCCCTTCCTCAACATTCCACTTTGTGCTTTCCAACAGATGGATAACAGCAACCCAGAGAAAAACAAAAACACGTTATTTTGCATGGAAAGTTCTGGGGATCAGTGTTATGGGTGGTGGCGATAGAAGGTGCGGAGCAGTTGTGAGGCTGGAGACTGTCAACAACACACAATTCATGCCCCCAGTCGACAGTTTAGAAGCACAAAATACCGGGCAATAAGAGATTGCTAATGCAAAACAGACTGCAACAGTTCAGGAAGGCAGCTCACCACCAGCTTCTCACAGGGCAATGAGAAATGCTGGCTCAGCCAGCGACACCCACATTACACAAGTGAAGAGTAAAAAATAAATTACCACGGTCAGGTCGCCCTGCAATAATCCATGTGACAATTCAGTAAATTTCAATGTCCCTCTACTGGAAAATTCTCCTTCTGAAACGGATACCAAAAAGGGGAAATCACCTGCCAATCTTCCGTGATTGATCAAACACCTCCAGGAATGACTAACTTTCCGTTACAGAAAGCACAGGGGCAATAAAGAAAAAGCTTTTGTTTGAATACTTGGGCTTGTTAGTGATAAAAATCTTGGCGATTTTGAAATGGCAGGCAGTTGACAATTGTCTGAGCAGGTCACAGAGACTTAGCGACTAGTGTGGCCACGTTGTGGGGATGAGGGAAAGGCGGCGGTGGTGGGGGGAGAAGGGTGGGGGGGGGGGTTGATGGGGGAGGTTCTGCTGCTCAGAGATGACAGGCCCACCTCACTCTGCAGTATCTGCACTGCCTGCCTTTGCTGGAGTGGCCCCTTAATGGGGCAGGTTTCACGCTAGAAACAAATCATTCTTAATAATGTGGATAAAGAGTCCGATACAGGATGTTCAATTAGCTGCTATTCATGCGACATGATGCTTAACAGAAGAGAGGGCAGTGTGAGAATACATCATCATGTAGTTCGGTCTGGAATGCACTGCCTGGAAACATCGTGGAGGCAGGTTCCACTGGGACATTTAAGAGGGGCATTGGATGGTTATTTGGATAGAAATGGTGTGCAGGGATAAGGGGAAAAGATGAGAGATTGATATTAGGGAACAGAACCAGAGCAGGCACAATGGGCTGAATGGCCTCTTTCTTCAAGTACCAATTTTGTGATTCTGAGATACTGATGACTGTCTTTGGAGCCAAGGGTTTCTCCTGTTGGAAGAGAATTTGTGGAGGAGTTGGGGTTGTGAGGGGCGGGGTTTGGAGGCCATTCTATCACCTGTTGGCTTAACAGCTAGAGTGAGACTCACTTGTGCCTTCTCTGGGAAGGTCCATTTGCTGCTCCTGCCCCACTCAAAGGCTAAGGGTACATGGTCCCCAGGATCAAGGACATAAGAGGTGGATCTCAGCGGGACTCTCCCTGATGCTTGGACCTTTGATACACAGGAGTTGCTGGTCGTGCTCTCTGCACGGTGACGCTCTCATCCCAGCTGGTTACTGTGGAATGAAGCAGTGCAGCAGTGGGATCTGACTGCTGAATTCCACCAGGGGCCTCTCCACCCCAGGGTTAATTTTAGCAGAAATGGGGAAGAATTGCAAGCCACCCTCTGCCTGATTAAATATATTCCCTCACCTCCAAAACACTCCTTAAGAGAGGGTTAGAGTTAGGGTTAGGGATTCTGCCTCCTCACTGTTAACTCTCTTTCTCCCACTGACAATTCTTTATACAGAGGGGTGTCGAGACTGGATCTCCAAGTATATTTAATATTGAGATGGGCAGATCTTTAATTAGTAAGGGAATCAAGGGTTACAGTGAAAAAAGCAGGAAAGTGGAGTTGAGGATTATCAGATCTTTGAAAGGCAGAACAGACACAATATGCTGAATGGCTTACTTCTGCTCCTATGTCTTACAGTCTGACTCATTGAATATTCCAACCATTTTCTGTTTCTATCTCAGATTTCCTGCATCTGCAGCCCTCTGCTTTGCGACTAGTGATAACTTCCAGGACGGATTTCCCATTTCCTCCCTTCTCCCGTTCCTCCTACCCTGTCCCACCTCCCAAAAAAAAAAATGAAAGCTGGGCTCTCACAAGACAATGGACATTCTTCAAAACAGAAGAAGACTGCATTACCTTTAAGAATGGAATTACAAAGGGGCGCAGTGGGAAGTTTGTTGCCTCTTGCAGCTTGGAATGAAACTCTTCAATGGTCACGGTTGAGTTCTGGAAGGGTAGGTAAGAAAATAAAAAAAGAATGTCAGCTGTGTGTTTGTAAGTGAAGCCATATTCTCAGGGTTTTAACTTTGCTGCAATATTCCAATATCACCACCTCCCTCCAAACAGATAGTTTTAAGTCCATCAAGAACTGGTCCTTGTTGAACTCAACATTTGGCTTTATAAACTACCAGCCAACACAAGCAGGAGAGGCAATGGCCTAGGTGTTTTTGTCATTAGGCTATTAATCTAGAGACCCAGATAATATTCTGGGGCCCCAAGTTCAAATCCTGCCATGGCAGATCCTGGAATTGGAATTCAGTGAAAATAATCTGGGATTATTAGCACTGCTGTCTCACAGCGCCAGGGACCCGGGTTCGATTCTAGTCTTGGGCGACTGTCTGTGTGAGTTTGCTCCAGGTGCTCCGGTTTCATCCCACAGTCCAAATATGTACAAGTAAGGTGGGTTGGCCATGCTAAGTTGTCCATACTGTTCAGGGGTGTGTAGGTTAGGTGTGTTATCCATGGGAAATGCAGGGTTACAGGGACAGCGGAGGGAGTTGGGTCTGGTTGGGATGCTCTCTGGAGGGCCAGTGTGGACTTGTTGGACCAGATGGCCTGTTTCCACACTGTGGGGATTCTATAAGAGCCCAATGACAACCATGTTGGGGAAAAATCCATCTGGTTCACTAATGCCCTTTAGGGAAGGAAATCTGCCACCCTCATCTGGTCTGGCCTACATGTGACTCCAGACCCACAGCACTCTCAACTGCTTCTGGGCAATTAGGGATAGGCAATAATTACTGGCCTTGATAGCCATGCCCTATGAACAAATGTAAAAATAAATTCCACACTGGAACCGAACCAACAAGCCTCCAAAACCGACCAAGTCAATGTTAACAACTCATTCGATGCTTTCAGGAACTCTTTTCAATTCCAAAAATGAAGTATAACCACAAAAGGAGCCAGATGCAGTGACCAGAACACCCCAAACCCAAATACCATCAACTTCACTGAAAATCACTTGATTAACACAAAACAAAAAATTTACCTGCTTAAAAAGCAATTTCCTTGAGTAAAGATTTTGAGAAAAAAACTGAATGTCGGCAAGCACACTTACATTGAGTTGCAATAATGAACAAACAGCAAAATAACATTAGTCACAAACAAACTGTGCTCATGTCAACATAGGGGTAGATACAGGTTAATCAGTTGTCTGTCCTCAACTGTTCTCCAGACGTAAGAAAATTCTGAAGTATTATTTGTAAATTAAATAAAACTTCAACCAACTAAGGAGGCCACGTCCACATTGGTCAGAACAATAACGCTGTAATGTTTATATCGACTAGATTTGACCTCGTTGATGAAAAACACTAACTTGGTGTAAATAGGGACAATGAGAGGATAATTTAAGGGAAGCTTCATTAGACCCTGTGATGATGATTGCACTTTTATTGTCAATTGTTCAACGAGATTGTCAAGGTGTCCACTCTATCCAGAAGTAGCTCACAAAGCACGTGCAGAATCAGATATACTTTACGTAACATCTTAGGGTTAGGTATAAAGACACTCTCTCAAAAAACACAATAAGCAGGACAATAAAATGTATCCATTTCCCATTTTAAGGTGCAAACTGGATTTTGGCACAATACAGACTGACACAATTTAGTTTTGTGTTCTCTAAAACGCCACAGGTTGTAACAGGGCGTTTTCTATAATCTTTGTAGCCAGGGTCAGGACCAAGCAAACCACATCTGGTACAGCAGAGCCTAGCGAAAGCGTCAAGCTTGCTTGATCAAAGTGCCTCAGACCCCACCCCTTAATGCCTCACTGTGACATTGCTACATTCGCAACAGTTATAACCTTGTGGTCTCCAAACAGTTTTGTTAATATATGCTGAATTAGGGGCTTTGCTCTGGTACCCAAGACCTCCTCTTAACTCATTTTAGATTGGAGCTTTATAGTCAGCAGCTTAGAACAAAGACTTTAATGCAGTCATTGGTCTGTGTTCTCAGCCAGAAAGAAGGCCCAAAGCATAGCAAGGCAGCAGTGGGATGGCTTGTACCCCAACCTACACAGGTATCGTCCTTCATCCTGAATTTGTACAGCCCACTTTTGCAACAGGCATTCTGAATGTCAACCTAAAACAGCTCTTAGGCCCCATGGAGATGTTGATGAGTGGGCCTAAGTTCTATGGGAAGACGTTGAGTGGAACAAATGCCTTTCACGGTGAACACAGGGGCGCTCTTCCTGGTCACACTGAATGCCTACTCCCTGAGATTTCTTACCAACTATCTCCCTGCCTCACCCCATCCTAACCTCCGACTTCACTGTCCTCCCCTCCTTTCTCCTGAGGCTTAGCATAGGGCCACTGGAGTACAACATGCCTGTGGGGTCTTGATAGGTGACAACAGCTCAATCGGAACACCTCTGGCCGGTTTTAGGCCTCTCTGTTCCAGAGTGTGATGTTTTGATGAGTAAATCCCACTCCGGTTTCAGGGTAACGGCCTGGGATTTGGCAGGAAGGAACCTGCAAGGGGATATCCAACAAACAGGGAACCAGCCAGAAGAGTTAGAAACAATGGGTGGTTGAGAAAAGTCTATTTTGAAGGGGAGAAAAGGCAGGGAGAGGCAGAGGGAAGACAAAGTCGTATAACATGAGAATGGATGGTTTGAGTCATAAGGACAGGATAGATTTCACTTTCCTACTAGAGCGGAGGAGGTTGAGGTCGACCCCAGAGGTTTACAAAATCATATAGATAAGGTGAATGGGCAGGTGTCTTTTCCCTAGAGTGGGTATTTCAAGACTAGGGGCATATTTTTAAGGTGAGAGGAGAAAGATTTAAAAAAGACAGCAGGGGCCATGTTTTTTTTACATAGGGTAGTCCAGGGGAAGTAGTGGATGTGGGTACAGTTACAACATTTAAAATACATTTGGATAAGTACATGAATAAGAAATGTTTGGAGGGATATGGGCCAAGCGCAGGCAGATGGGACTGGTTTAGTTTGGGATTATGGTCGACATGGATGGTTGGACCGAAGGGTCTGTTTCTGTGCTGTATGGCTCTATGACTCTATAATGCAAATACCAGCACCGCCAATGTGGAAATGCACAAAACTGAACTAATAGAATTATTGGGTGTTAAATGACACGAGCTACAAATATGAAAGCAGATGGAATGATGAATCTAAGCCAACAGTTCAAGTCACGTGTACGGCCCGGGTACCACACTCAAGAAGCAATTAACAATGAACCATCGACTCACCAAGATGTTGTAAAGTTGTCATTGACCCAGAGGAATGCAGTCATGGTCTCTCATTAAAAGACAGATGACTGGTGCCGAGTGCATCCATACCTCAGCCAAGGGTGAGGTCACAAGGAAGGCAATTTTGTGATCACCTCAGGAAGTGAACCTGCATCAGACACCAGCCATCCTGCCAACTGAGCTAGACTCCTCCCAGACGCTACAATGGTGTGGAAAGATACGTACTTGGCAATGAAATGAGCTTAACAAATTAGGATTAATTTAGTTTGAACAGAGGAGTTCAAAAAGGAGCTGTTTAGAGTCAAGAAGAGATGGGATAAGGTAGGTAGAATTGTATGGTTTTCCGTAGTTTAAGAGTTGAGTTTGAGATAATTGATAGAGAGTTATATTTAACGGATTTAGGACAGAATAAGGGAATATTTTTTACACAAGGGCTAGGAGGCCATGGAAGACACTGTTAGAATTAGCCATTCGAGCAGAAAGCATGTCAATATTCAAGATGAGGTCAATTAAGTGTCTGCTTGTACAGAAAGAAGGTGCCCTGTTACTGATGTAGCTTTTTGTAATTCCACAGCGTGCTGCTTCTTTACAAAAATGGAAAAATTGCAAAAAGCAGGCAAACAAGTTCAGATTTTCATCTTTAAACTCCACCTTTCGAATGAACAATTCAACCTACGCCCTGTACAAGTATTTTTCGAGGAAGGATGTTCAGGTGTTGAGGAACCCAGACGGATGAATGGAGGTGGTCAGTCACAATCAAACTGAATGGCAGAGTAACCTGCAGAGGGGCTGAACGGCCAACTCTCAACATCGCAAGTGCCTCTCTCTTCCTCCCTGCCGCACCCCAGCAGCCCCCAAACGAGACCCGTACTCACCACCAGCGCCAGGACAAGGCTGCGGACGCGTTCCCCGATCTCCGGCGAGATGTCATTGCCGAACTGCTGCAGGGTGGTGAGGAAGCGCTTCAGTTTGCTGAGCTGACGGGCACCACAGGTAGCAGGGAGCTGCTGGCTGGCAAGGGAGGACGATGGACCATTGTTGAACCGTTGAGGTGGCGATGGCACACCATTGAGGGCAGGCGGGGAGTGGTCAACACCATTCGGCACTACGGGGTGGGTGGGGAGGGGGTGGGGGGGGGTGGGGGGTGAAGAAACAAACAGACCTTGTTAAGACTCCTGGAGAAAGTCATTGGCATTTTTGCCTCTTTGCACAGGTGAATAGACTTGATGGGCTGAATGCCATCCTTCTGCCCCTACACCTCACAGTCTTGTTTGATATTTTAACTCAATCCTTTCAAAATGATAGGGCTCATGCGGCACAGTTGTAGTGTCCCTAACTCTGAGCCAAGAGGCCCAGGTTCAGATCCCACCTACCCCCCGAGGTATGTATGTAACAATATCTCTGTCACAGCTTTAACCAGATAATATCTATGCATGCAAACGTGCAGGGCTCTTTGTGGTGCTGTGACAGTTTAACTGTCTCTGACAGTCCAGGTTCAAGTCCAAAGAGCTCCATAATGTCGGCAAACAGGTTGGTCAGGAATCTCTCTGGTGAAACGTTATGGCACTTTCGGGATCTGCATGCACATTTCCCAGATGTGGGTTGAAAAGGTGCTGAGTTCTTTAAACTGCAGGGCTTTCAAATTAAGAAACACCTGCATTTCCTGTAGCAGGAATGGGGCCTTAAAAGTTGATCAGTTGGGCCGTACCAGCAATTCAATAAATCAAAGGGGTTTGGGGAGAGCCCACTGCTGTTGTCAATGCTCAGTTGGCTCTCCATCCAGCTGCCTTGGAATTTGTGACTCCATGATTCCTATCATCACTCCATGGGGTGGGGGGTCACAACACTCAGTTCAGGAAGCCCTGCTCCATTAGGCCTTTCCCCACCATTCCCGCTAACACCACCCCCCCCCCGGCAAAAAAACTTTAAACAGATGGCATTTGAACCTGCACCTCCAGATGATTAGCCTCAGGCTCTGAATTACTCACCGCAACACCATGACTCTCAAACCTCATCCTGAGGAGCCATGAACTAAAGGTTAAATCGATGAGGTTGAAGAAGGAGGAGGTAGATGCAGAGACAAAAAAAAAACAAAACCGTTTTCCAACCATTTGTGAGTTCTCTTTGAAGTTATACCCAGCAATGAACGTCGATGCATAGGGCAGGGGATTTTGCCAGCTTAAGTTTTAAATATTGTCTCTTCTAGAAATAACCCAATGTAGGAGATCCCATCAGTTAAAGTTATGAAGCTTTTACTATTTCTGCTGTCCTGCCCTTATCGAATTAAATCCATTCTGACTTATCAAGGGTTTAAACAAAGCATGCGGATTAACAATGTAACAGCAAACAAATCCCAGAAGAATTTGGGGCGACGGGGATAAGAAACGAAACCTACGTGATGTCGGGGTGAAGGAGGTCGGCCGAGTGCCCCCTTGGTTCCCAGACGGAGGTGGTGGTGGCATGGTCGGTGGGGTGGCTCGGGATTGAACCTTCACGTCCACTGGTGACCCAGGCATCGTGGAACGGGTCTTCTCTCCGTTGACTAGAAAAAAATCAACAAAAAATAGGTTGCTTTTTTTAATCTTCGGACCTCAATATTTGAAACGAGAAAATCACTGACAAAACTGAAGCAATCCAACACGTCACATTGTAATTAAGGGGAAAGAACAACACTTACCTGGTCTCCTCTTGGGTCATTTATAGTATTTTTCCCCTAACAGCGGAGGCAATGGCCCAGTGGTATTATCATTAGACGATTAATCCAGAAACTCAGCTCATGTCCTGGGTACCCCAGGTTCAAATCCCACCATAGCAGATGGTGGAATTTGAATCCAATGAATAATCTGGAATTAAGAGTCTAATAATGACCGTGAAACAATTGCCAGGGGAAAACCGATCTGGTTCACTAAAGCCCCTTTTGGGAAGGGAATCTGCCATCCTTACCTGGTCTGGCCTACATGTGACTCCAGACCCACAGCAATGTGGTTTATTCTTAACTGCCCTCTGGGCTACTAGGATTGGGCAATAAATGCTGGCCTGGCCAGGGAAACCCACATTCCATGAGTGAATTAAAACAAAATAATTTTTTTAAAAAGGCAATTGGTCCACCAGTTTCCTAAATGGGTAATTCCTCTAGCATCACTACCCTGCCAGCTTTATCCCCACATCCCATCTCTTCAGATATTTCCTGCCTGGGCTTGATGTGGCTGAAGGCTGGTTGACTTCAGGAGGGTCCAGAGGAGTTTTTAAAGAGCTTCGGTCCATCGTAACTGTGCAGGTCATCAAGTATCTATCAAGGATCTGACCCTGTGTTCACCTGATGTCCACAGACATGCTGCTGGACCAGAGGGATTTACCCAGGGTGATGCTCCCCATTCTGGGAGGCTGACTCACATCCTCAATACTTTCCCGACTGAGGCAAGAGCACAGAGCACAGCTCACCAGCTGCTCTCGGAGCTTCTCTTGAGCTACACAACTCAGGCAAATTAAACCTGTGGCTTGCTTTGCAGACTTGAGCACCAAATCCGCATCTCACGCTCCTGCCAAGTGCTGATGGAGCATTGCATGGTCAGGAATACCGTCTTTCGAGTGACATTATAAACAGGGAGCCCCAGCTGCTCCTTCGTAGGGGGTGTGCAAGGTGCTGTGTCAAGACCTGCTGGGCCGAATGGCCTCCTTCTGTTCTGTCAATGACATGCAATTGTGCTTCTTTTGAAGAAAACAACACACAAGTGAACTCCCTGTATCCTGACCAATAATTCTCTCTCAACCAACAGTCGCTAAATGAGATGATCTGATCATTTACGGCATAGCTGTCTGTGGGAGTTTGCTGTGTGTAAATTGGCTGCCTTGTTCCTTAAATTACAACAGAGACCCAACAAAGTCAGTCATTGGGTTGCGAAGCCCTCTGGGATTTCCCAAAGTTGTGAAAGGCGCTATATCAATGCAGGCATTTGTTTACCCAGCACAACAGGAGACAGGACATGACTAGCCCAGAAAAACTTCAATTGTCACTGGGTTGGTTATTTAAAAAAAAACCCACAAATGGACCATATGTGACGGACGGGCAAAGGAGATAGTTTTTGGCCATTCCATTGGTTTCCTGACAGTAAACGGGGCAGCAACAAATGGATAGCTACATAAATCTGTTGCTTTCCTGGAAAGGTCTTGCGCTGTTTTACTAGGTATCTAGTGTTGGAAGGAAGCAAGTTTCAAAACTCTGCTTTTGGCGAGGATCTATTTTTCACCTGATGAGGACACCAACAACAACTGCATTTACATAGCGCCTTAATGCAGCAAAACACCCTGCTGCTGGGGAGCGTTATGCAGTAACGATTTCACCGCAGGAGGTCGTCATTGGGCAGGTGACTAAAAGCTTGGTCAGGGATTTGACGGAGTGTTCTGATGGAGGTGGAGAAGTGGGGAGTCTTGGGGAAGGAAGTTCAGATCTTAGGGTCCGGACATTTGATGGCTCGGTTGGTAACGGTGAAGCAATTAAAACTGTGACTGTGCTACAGGTGGAGCTTGGGGGAATACAGCGGTTTCAAGAGGGTTGTAAGGCTGGATGAGATTGTAGAGATTTTGGAGAGTGGGGTTCAGAGACCATTTGACAGCAGGGATAAGAGTTTTAAAACGGAGGCGTTACCAGGTGGGGAGCCAGTGTCAGTCACCAAACACAGGCATCATGGGTAAACAGGTCTTGGCACTCAACAGGATTGAGCACAGAGTTTTGGATGGGATCAAGTTTAAGGCAGGAGAAGGTGACAGAATGGACAAGTCATAGAGTCATACAGCAGGGAAACAGACCCTTCGGCCCAACTCATCCATGTCGACCAGGTTTCCCAAACTAAACTAGTCCCACTTGCCTTCATTTGGCCCATATTCCTCTAAACCTTCCCTATCCACGCACCTGTCCAAATGTCTTTTAAATGTTATAATTGTACTCACCCCTACCACCTTCTCTGGCAGCTCATTCTATACATGCACCACCCTCTGTGTAAAAAGGTTGGCACTTTTAAATCTTTCCCCTCTCCCCTTAAACCCGCACCCTCTAGTTTTGGACTCCCCCACCCTGAGGAAGACCTTGACTATTCACCCTATCCATGCC
The DNA here is from genome assembly GCF_021869965.1 of Rhincodon typus. Lineage (NCBI taxonomy): Eukaryota > Metazoa > Chordata > Chondrichthyes > Orectolobiformes > Rhincodontidae > Rhincodon > Rhincodon typus. The sequence continues at coordinate 9,738,034 of NC_063350.1, forward strand.
CCTTGTGATTTTATAAACCTCTATAAGGTCACCCTGCACCTCTGACGCTCCAGGGAAAAGAATCCCAGCCTCTCCTTATAACTCAAACATTATCAGTAACACCATGATAAATCATTTTTGCACCCTTTCCAGCTTAATAACAGCCTTCCTATGGCAGGGCGGCCAGAACTGTACTTGGAGTTAGTGGTGGCGCAGGGAAGGGTTTACGCAGCTGACCAGCCGAGGGATGGGGAGACGAAGAGGGGTCCGAATGTTTGGATGGTTGATTCATTTGTTTTGATGGCTCCGTGCGCATGTGCAATGTCAATGTGGAAATGGCTTTGAAGTAAATTTTGTGAAATGCGCCTGACACCATACAAATGCATGTCGTCATTACCTCATTTTTAAAACAAAAATAAATAGGTTGTGAGGAGCACAAGAACCCAGAACCGTACGGATCTCCCCTTCGAATGTAAAATTTTCCAGACTTGAAAATATTAGTATAATGAGCTTATCTCATCTTTAATGTACACCAGCTGCTGCCAGCTGAAACAAGGACGCTCATTTTTCTCCCCCTTAGCTACAGAACAGGAATATTGAAAATTTGCTTAATGCGGTTTAAATTTCTCCAGCAGGTAGCTCAGGGTCCTCCGAGGCTGTGCCTGTGATGGATGACAGCAATGTGCAAGGGACTCATTACAGATTCCATTTGTGGGCATCGCATGTGAGAATGTGTGGAATTAGTTCAGGAAGTCCCCCAACAACAAGCCATCTCCTTCTGGCTGACAGCGGCTCAGGTTTAATCAGTTATCGGATCGCTGTGGAAAGGCAGAGTCAAATCGAGGGAGCAAGAGGGATTCCTCCATTGACTCCTGGCTGTAGGAAAGATGTTGTGAAACTTGAAACGGTGCAGAAGAGATTCACAAGGATGTTGCCAGGGTTGGAGGGTTTGAGCTATAGGGAGAGGCTGAATAGGCTGGGGCTATTTTCCCTGGAGTGTTGGAGTCTGAGGGGTGACCTTATAGAGCAGTCCAAAACTAGAGGGCATAGGTTTAGGATGACCGGGCAAAGATATAAAATGGGCCTAAGGGGCAACTTTTTCCACACACAGGGTGGTGCGTGTATGGAATGAGCTGCCAGAGGAAGCGATAGAGGCTGGTACAATTACAACATTTAAACGGCACATGGATGGGTTAATGAATAGAAAGAGTTTTGAGGCATATGGGCCTAATGCTGACTCGATTAATGTAGCATTGACAAGTTGGACCAAAGGGTCTGTTTCTGTGCTGTACAACTGTATGACTCCTATCTATACAGTCAGAGCAAGGGGGTACATAAGTCAAAGCAGAGAAATTGGGGCACTGTTCCAGACCCACAGCAACGTGGTTGACTCTGAACTGCCCCCTGGGCAATTAGGGATGGGCAATAAATGCTGCTTAGCCAGCGACGCCCTCATCCCGTGAATGAATAAAGAAAAAAAATTTAGTTAGCCTCAGACTGGTACAATTTCCACAGAACGGAGAGGGGTGAGGTACTGGACCCTGACTGCTAGTTACAAAAACAGACACAAATACACCACTGCACCCTGAGTGTTAACTGGTTCCTGGGCTCACATCAATAACACCACCAATACCATCATATCTCCTTACACCACCAATGTCCCAGCTCATCGCAAACGCTGTGACCCGATGAGCCAGCATTCAACTCTACCATTCCATTCTTTCATTGGTCCAACGGAAGCCAATCCAGTCCAAGCAATTCAGCAAGAAAACTGTACTCGTTTCATTGGATCGTTGTCTGCCAATCAGGAGAGGATCTGTTATTCAACAGAGTTCCTTTTGATTGATCTGTCTCAGAGTGTGGGCACAGACACACATGAAGTGCAACTAAAAAAGGCAGAGGGTTATTCACACAAATGGCATTGAGGGCATTCGCGGACCAAGACTCAAGAATTCGGGGTTTTTATTGGAGGCATTGATTGTCCTGGGACACACAACCCCACCCAGGTATAGTCACCCTCATGTAGAAACAGAAACAGAAATAGAAATTAATGGAGAAACTCAGCAGGTCTGGCAGTATCTGTGGACAGATGAACAGAACCAACATTTCACAACCAAATGGTGGATCAGACCCGATGGGCCCAGTGGCCTACTTCTGCTCCTACATCTTATGTTCTTGAGAATTCAAATTCAGTTTAAAGCATCTGGTTTTCACACAGAAAAAAGTAAGGTTGGTATCAGCGAAATGAAGCTCGTCATAAAGAAGCTGTCTTCTTTTCGGAGTTGGGGGGGGGAGACCTTAACTAGTTTCGGCCTGTACGAGAACCCACACCAGTTTGGTTAACCTGTGCAGTTGTTGGCCAAGCCTTTCTGGAGGGTCAAACTGGCTCAATGCATTGGCCCACTGCCATCTCTTGGGTCACCAAGGACGAGGAGTGTCAGCCTTGCAAGTGAAGCCTGCACTCCAAGCTGGAATTTTATCAGAAAAACTAAAATGCAAAATTAAAGCATTAATTTAGGATATCTGGTCGTCATGGACGAGTTGGACCCAAGGGTCTGTTTCCATTCTGTACAACTCTTTAACTTTATGACTCTAAGATTAGTTGTGTGAGTTTATAGGAACCTTTCTCTCTGAATTTACTGCCACAAATCCTTGTTCCCAGGCTCAATTTCTCTGACTCTTGCTTTGAGATTGCCGTTAAGGTGTATTTCCTTCAAAGAAACAAAACCACATTCAGGAGATGAGAAGTGGAGTGGGTTGGGGTGGATGCTAAGCAAACTAATAAAAAGGACAGCATATTAAATTCCTTCCAACAGAGCTGGACAAGGAACCAAAGAATTGTGGGCAGGGTTTTATCAAGCTCACAGGAGCCTGATATTGAAAAGTGCCTGATTGAGATGGGGACAATGAAAAAATCATCGCAGAAACCCGTCCACTGAAGGAAGGCAGAGGGACCAAGGAACTGGGAGGTGTAAGTCATCCGTCCTGAACCTCAGTCGATTCCTGCACTGACAGGGCTGAGCTGCGGCTGCAGAAGCTGCCTCAAGGTAGAGAGAGTCGCTGAACAACTGAAATTACATCTGGACACAGTTGGCCATCATTGAGGAAGGCGATCCTTGGCGAGGGAGGGGGCGCTGTGTGTGTGTGTGTGTGTGTGTGTGTGTGTGTGTGTGTGTGTGTTTGAAGGGGTTATTAAATTGGGCCTCACTAACCCCTGGCCTACCACTAAGGCCTCCGGTCAATTCCCAAGCTTCACCCTCAAATGAGGAGCCCCTCTGCCAGCTGGAGATCCTGGAATCATCACCAATGTCTCCCTAGACAGTGCTTCATGGCCCCAGTGAAGATTCTCCAACTTTACTCCATGTCCCACTGTTAAACTTGCCTTGACGGGGCTGGGAAAACTATGGGTCTAATCCCACCTGGGCCGATTGTGAAAGTGAATTCAATAAATCTGGCCATTTGTGGATGGGGTCCGACAGGAAAGAACGGTCACAACAGATGACGGATTGCAGCAATTACCTGATCCATTCACTCAATGTCCTTCTCAGATGGGAAGATGGCACTTCCACCCAAACTGGACTACACGTGACTCCAGTCCCATAATCTGTGGTTAAGATCACACAGGACAATGAAGAATGGGCAATAAATCCTGCCTTGTTCGCATCATCCACATCCCCAGAATCAACAAATAAACAAATGGTGCTCCTGGAAATGGGAGGGAGCATTGAGCCTCAGTGAAAGGGTCTGACAGTGTGACTGAACACACACACATGAAACTAGCCTGAATATGGGGAAGCTACATATGAGAACCTGTATGTTAAAACTCTCATGTGAAAGCTTGCGTGTGAGAGTCTGTGTGTGAAAGCTTGCGTGTGAGAGTCTGTGTGTGAAAGCTCGCATGTGACAGTCCACATGTGAAAACTTGAGAGAGTCCACATGAGAGCTCACATGCGTGAGAGCTCGCGTGTGCGAGCCCCTGCGTGAGAGCTCGCGTGTGCGAGCCCCTGCGTGAG
>NC_063350.1:9742035-9753677 GCF_021869965.1 Rhincodon typus
GTGCGAGCCCCTGCGTGAGAGCTCGCGTGTGCGAGCCCCTGCGTGAGGCAGCAATTGAGAGAGTCTGTGTGTGGGAAAGGCTACAGAAGACCTCTGACGATTTAAAGTGAGATCCACAAGTTGGCCAAATCCTAACCATTTGTGGTGTCTCATATACACCTGGAATATTGGTTGATCAGCATGATGAAGAATTGAAGAATACTTTTGCTGGGCAAATTGGTAAAGGAAACAGATAACTAATGGCCAACAGTCTGCCTTGCACAGGAACATCGGTGATCCTACCAACTCCAAACACCATCAGCATGAAGGTATCCACCACTCAGACCCACCTCACTACTTGTGAATCCCTCTGAAGTCTGCAGCCTAATACAGAAACCCAAACTTACCAAACTGGCTCTGACTGGTGCCTGATTGCAGAGTAAATGCAGCCCATTTACTGAACAATACAGACCAGGCAGATTCTTGCATTATCACTGGCCCGTGCTCAATAAATGATCTCAGCCAGGGATATGATTACACCTGGTGCCCATGCACCTCGGCTGAGAGGTGGGGTGGGGGGGTGGGAATTGTTGATGTTTTTTTAAAGACATATCCAGAAGTGCTCTTACACACAACTGAACATTTATTATCTCCCCATCACCAAATCACCCATGGGGTTTTTCTTTCATCTACTATCCACAACCAGTAAATCACCGGAATTTCCCAACTGAATAATTTACTTACAAAACCTGTTCAGGGCAATGCAGACCGATCGAAGGTGAGGGAGAGGGAGGGGAGGGGGCTAAACGGAGTTGGAAGGCCAGTCGAAACACACTCCCCAACTCACTCTAAAGACATTGAGCGTACTGGTGGACACCATGTGCTCCCTCTCCAAGGACCACTGGTGTGAATTGTCTATTAATTGGGTGTTAATTAAATTCAGATAGTGCGTATAAAGTGGGGATTTACCAGCACTTGAAGGAAGGGTCTCCTACGGTGCAGTGGTACTCTCCCTATCTCACAGCAAGGAGGCCCAGGTTCAAATCCTACCTGCTCCAGAGGTGGGTGTCAACTCTGAACAGATTTCGTTAAGTGTGCCTATACTTGAAAGAGGTAGTGTTCCCACCTCTGAGTCAGGAGGCCTGGATTCAAGTCCCACCCGCTCCAGAGGAGCGTCATAACATCGCTGAAAAAGTTGGTCAGAAAGTACCCTATACCCGAAGGAACAGGCTGAAAGAGGTGCGTACAAAATGAAATGTGCAACTGCATACTAAAGCTTACAATGTTTGGTTCAGGACCAACGCCAGGATCAAATGCGGGTGACAACACAAAAAACATGCCTGTGTCTGAGTACACGCGTGTGTGTGTTTGCACACACGTATCAATGTGTGATCATGAGTAACACACTGAACATGCTTTCTCCTGACCTCAAAGCACCAGGCAGTCAGTGGATTTTCTATGTATTGGAAGATAAGGCTAAGTATGGTTGTGGATAGATTCTTGAAGCTGGGGTTGGAGTGCATAAGGAGAAGCAATAAAAGCACTCACCAGCTCGGAAAGATCTGGAGGCTGCATTTTCAGGGCCCTCACTTTGAGGTCTGGCCTACAAGTGACTCCAGGCCTACAAGTGACTCCAGACCCACAGCAAATTGGCTGACTGTCAACTGCCCTTTGTGCATTTAGGGGATGGGCAATAAATGCTGGCCTAGTTAGTGATGCCCGCAGACCAGGAGTGAATAATAATAATAAAAGGCGGCCCCTGAATATGCCCGAACTAAAAATTAGCCGCAGTTGCTGAAGGATCCCCTCTACAGGAAGGTCTGAGGCCCAAAACGAGGAGTGGGTAAAACAGGGAAGGTCTCCAGGTCTGCCACCCCCTGACCTCTCCCAGGAGAGCTGGTCCAGTCTCTGCCACTTCGGGGGCACACAGTCCCCCCCTCACTGTGTGGTGTAGTGGTAGTGTTCCCACTTCTGAGCCAAGAGGCCTGGATTTAAATCTTACCGGTTTCAGAGATGTGTCATAACGTCACTGAAAAGGTTGATCAGAAAGAACCCTATACCCAGAGGAACAGGCTATAAGGTTAGTTGTGTACGAACTGGATCATAACCAATGGCCTTAACAAGAGCAGGTAACTCCTCCGATTCCAAATCCAGGGAAGTGACCCAGGGAGGGGGAGGAGGCTGGAATGGCGCCACAATCTGTCAAAACAAAATCATGTACCCGTCCCCCTCGCTTCGGCCCGTATTCAGAGGGTGGGGGTAACATTCAGGTCACAGACACAAACACCTTTGTACAGACTTTGAGGCAGACATGCGCACATATGCACACGCACGCACACACAAACAGGCATGCACTCAGTCAAACACGCCAACACACTTACTGAGGTGCTTTCGCACTCTCGTTTGCCTCCCATCCAACTACGAGCAGAACTGGCCTGAGAATTCGCTGTCCAACAGCTAATCTTCGCTGGTTCTCGGTTAATCCCTTCCACACTATTGAATCGAAACCCCCAAAGGGAGTTTCAGCTCCTCCGCCACAAAGAAAAACAGCAGGCATCCTAATCAGCACAGCCAGCTGTGACCACAACATTCCAACTGCTGGCTTTCTCAGAATTTCTTCACTATTTCACTACTGGTAGTCAGGCTGTATAACTTAACCGCCAAAGCCACATCAACCCCGGGCACCTCACTCAGCCCGGGAGAGTGGAGAGTCTGTTTAAGTCAGTCCTTGCACCAATTACTGGTTACATCAATCCAATCCCACCTGAAAACCGTACAAACTGGTTTCCAGGAAAGATTCCGACTCGGGTCTTACTGGTTCGCTATTTGTGAAGACTCCCTCCGCAACCCCCGCCCCCCCAACTTCAGTGACCGGCGCTGTGTTGTCCAACGTCGACTCGCAACGACAGATTTCAACGCCCACTGGGTCAACGGAAACCAGGTTCGAGCCTGTTCCTGATCGCTGTCTCGAGACTCTTGGTTGGCGCGTGGCTGCCAACTCAAGGAAACTATTCCAAAGAGAGCACCTTGGTTTGAACAGCGCAGCTTCACTCCGCTGAGCGAGATCCAAGATGGCTGCCCGTCTCTACAGCAGTGAGGTGGAGGAAAAGAAATCGCACCAAATGAGGCTCAAACAAAGTCATCAAGTCCATCTAGAACGTACGGCAGTGCTGCAAATAGGGAGAAACTGCTCCTGCTTTCATAAACGGAGCAAGAACGAGGGGCCGCTGATTTAAAGTGATCTGCAAATGAAACAAGAGAGTGAGGTGAGGAGAACATTTTTCCACTCAGCGAGGAGTAATGCACTGCCTGGAAACGTGGTGGAGGCAGGATCAACCGAGGGCACCAGATGGTTAATACAGATGAATATAGTGTGAAAGGGTTCGGGGTAAAAGCAGGAGATTGGCACTGAGTAAGGATGGTCATTCAACGAGTTGGTGCAGGCTTGAGGGGCTGAATGGCTTCCTTTGGTGCTGGAACACTATGATTCTGTAGTCGTCTTTAACCAGCCACATTCCACCACAGCGGAGATAGTACACCATCACCTTACGAACTGCACAGGCACCATACTGAAGGGACTCCCAGCGGGAACTCAGCCAACAAGAGAAAGATATCCCATCAATGAAAAACAGGGCAAATTGCACAGACTAAGCTTGTATTCCCTGCAGTATGGTTAAGGAGTGATTTAACGGAGATGCTCAATTGGAGCGAAGGAGGGTAGAAAAGATAGAGAAAAATCAACATTAAAACTAAAAATTGTTCAGGAGGGTTGTAAGGAATTATAGGGTCATGGAAACATGGAGGAATTGGCTCTCCTCCCAAAACTGGTGAGTCTGGGGAAGGAGAGCCAGTTCAAACTGGGAATGATAGATTTTTGGTAGAGGAGGGGTATCGGAGTGGTGACTGAACCACAACAAGCAAATGGAGTGAGGATATGAATGGCACAGCTAGCTTAAAAGCAGCCTCCCCCTACTTCAATAAGCCGCATGCACAAAGGCACACACATTGTGCGGAGTGCTGCACTCCTCAGTGTATTTAAGTGGGCACTTCGCTTTGTAGAACACATAGCATGAAAGCAAGACGTTGCAGTCTCTTGTTATCCGTAGAACAATCTGTTTTGAATCGTCCGAGCAGCCCGGACTGAACAGGAAGTTTAAGAAAAAAACACTTGCGTCATGGCCTCTCACAGACTTTAATCAGATCCTGCGACTCACCATCAATTTTGCCACAAAACGTCCACCCTTAATTAAATAGGTTTCTATGGTACTACACCAACTGGGAGCTAGAGATCAGACCTTGTTTTGTCTGGTACCTGGGTAATAAGTCACGTTAAAAAGGTTAGTTTTGTTGGGTCACATCCTGCACCTGCAGATGAGCTTGGATAATATTCAGGCCTTTTTAGCCACTGTCCTGAGAATGCATTGCAACCCTGACATGGAATGTCATATTGTAAACAGTAAAACTCTTATACTCGTATCGAACAGAACATGCTGTGTTGGGACATCTTGAATTTTCTTGCAAATCCTGTAACGTACAAGTCAAAAAGTTTCTGTTTACAAGTCTTCTGAATTAAGCATATTTCTGGGGAAGAAACATCTATAAGGGATCTAGTCCCTGAATGAGGAACAGTCTCTGGTTCAAATCCCGCCACAGCAGATGGTAGAATTTGAAAGCAATAAAAACCTTGAATTAAGGATCTAATGATGACTGTTGTGGATTGTTGGAAAACCCCATCTGCTTCACTAATGTTGTTTAGGGTAAGAAATGTGTGGAGATGATGGTCCAGTGGCATTAAATCGCTGAACTGTTAATCCAGAGACCCAGATAACATTCTGGGGACCCGGGTTTGAAGGGAGGCAGATGGTGGAATTTGAATTCAATAAATATCTGGAATTAAGAGTCTAACAATGACCATGAATCCATTGTCAATTGTTGCGAAATATCCATCTGGTTCACTAATGCCCTTTAGGGAAGGAAACTGCCAACCTTACCTGGTCTGACCTACACGTGACTCCAAACCCACAGCAATGTGGGTAACATTTGAGCAGTTAGGGATGGGCAATAAATGCTGGCCATGCCTATGATACCCACATCCCATGAATGAACAAGAAGAAAGTTCAATGTTTTATTATTAATCCCAATCTGAAAGGACCAGCATCCTGACCTTAATGAGACCGGAAGATGGAATAAGAAAAGACAACACTTTTTTTTTAAAAAAAGCTTAGTTGGTGGAGCTGGTCAGGGCCTAACTTCCCTGATCCCCAACACGCAAAACCACACCCCCAACAGATCTCAGAGCCGTTCTGAATGGAAGTGAACAAACGAGATCAATCTTCAATGTGGGGCACTGCCTAACTTGGCATTGCTGGTTTGATGGTAAATATCCTGGATGTGACATGGGCAAGGCCTAACAAGGAGGCAGGTCCCAGGTGACAGGAGCACACCATTATATTTCTAATCTTTATAAATATCAAAATGTCTCAACAGCAGAGAGAAGTGGTAGAATTGGAAACTGTCTTTCTTGTTAAAGAAAACCAACCCTGCTAATTATACAATGCTGGCTTTCTGTTACCACGAGTATGTCAGCTTCAAACTGAAGAGTTCTGAAGAGTCAAATTATCAAAGATGACTATGTGGACTGCAGAGAGAGATAATGGAATTAAGCCATTAGGAGATGACAATTGAAGAAATACAGGAGCTAATTTCAGGTTATGGCCCAGCCACATGCACTCACAGATAAAGTTCTGTTGCAAACGATCAACTTAAACGTACTCAATGAATGTGGAAAGGAAGAGATCGAGTTTATGCCTGTCTGAAAGGTTGTCCTAGGTCAGACTTGAATTCATGTGAATACAAAGTGAAAATTACTCTCCTCCGATGAGCTTTTCAGATGACAGTCAAGATGAAACATGGCCCATTAAGTAATTCACACTTTAACTGGTTCCAAATTATGAAACGCTTCATTATTTATACAACAGCTTTTTTTTTGCAACGAGTAGTTACTAGGCAAATGATGACAGACAGGCAGTGGAGGAACAAGGTTATGCTTGCGTCAAGTATATCTACAAAGTGACAGAAATTCTCCCCAAGGATTTCTTTCGTTGTCTGAAAAGCATCAGCTTCCTGGCTGGGATATCACTTCACAGGCAGCACATGTTCTCCAAGACCTGAGACAAGTCACCATGATTCATGCTGTCAGTGTCCGCGAGTCAACGCCTGACAGTTTGATCCTACAGGTGCTCTACAAACGCAGGATCTGAATGACATCGAACCCCGGCCCTTAAGTGCGAATGACACCCTTGCCAACCTGAGATGGGCATCTTGTATACCTCCTGAATCGCCAGAAGTAAAATATGTGGGAGACTGCACCAAATATCCACTCCCATTCCAACCCTGGGTCTCGTTGGATGTATCAAAATCACTGGGTTACCGGTCCAACAACAACTGCATTACCATAGGTGACACCACTTGTACATTCACACAGCACAGGGGGTTATTCACCCCATTGTGCCCATTCTGGCTCTTTCAAAACCATCCAAATAATCCCACAGCCCCTGCTCTACCTTCATAGTGTTGCAAATTACTCCTTTAAAAATGTATCCAACTCCTTTTTGAAATTTACCAGTGAATCTGTTTCCACCATCCTTTCAGACAACATGCTCTAGATCATAACAACTCACCTCAGAAACTAAATTCACGCCTTTTGGTCACTGACCCTCCCAATCCAATCCGTCACTACCTACTTTTCAAAACCCCGCACTGATTGTGATCATCTCAACTGAATCTCCCCTTAATCTTACAGGCAGCAAGGATAATCCCAGCTCTCTATTCTCTGAGTAGCAGAATGTCCTCATCCCTGGTCTCCACTGCTCTCATACAATAGGTTACAGTTAAGCCTCGGTTTAGATGGACGGCCTGCATTTTAATTATAGAATCCCTACAGTGCGGAAACAGGCCATTCGGCCCAACAAGTCCACACCAACCCTCTGAAGAGCATCCCACCCAGACCCATCCCTCTACCCTTTCCCTGTAACCCACATGTCCCATGGCTAACACACCTAATCTACATATCCCTGAACACTATGGGCAATTTAGCAATGGCCATTCACCTAGACTGCACATCTTTGGACTGTGGGAGGAAACCCACACAGACACGGGGAGAATGCGCAAGCTCCACACAGACAGTCACCCGAGGGTGGAATTGAACCCAGGTCCCTGGCACCGCGAGGCAGCAGTGCTAACCACCGAGCCACCGTGCTGCCCTTGCTGGAACAAAGATCAAATGTATCCTGCATTCTGGTGACAGTGTGCCTCTCAAGGTGAAAATCCAGATTTTAGCTGTTTCCAGGCTCTTCGTTCTTGAACTTTTCCATTCCACCTCTCTCTTCTTAAACCTCTTGGTCACCTATTTTGTTGGATAATCCTCCCTGCGTCACTGAGTTGAAATCCACAGACCTAGGTTAATACTCTAGGGACATGGGTTCAACTCCCAACAAGACAGATGGTGGAATTTAAATTCAATTACTAAACACTGGAATTGAACTCAGTCTCTACTCACATTTTCATGGTCACCTTATGTTGTCATAACAGGCCACCTAATGCCCTTAAGGGTAGGAAATCTGCCATTCAGGTGCACTACGGAGGCTGTATAAGACTCTGGTCAGACTGCATTTGGAATACTGTGAGCAGCTTTGCGCCCCGTATCTACGGAAAGATGTGCTGGCCCTGGAGGAGCTCCAGAGGAAGTTTACAAGAGTGTTCCCAGGGATGAAAAGCTTGTCATAAGAGGAGCGGTTGAGGATTCTGTGTCTGTACTTGATGGAGTTTAGAAGGATAAGGGGGGACCTGATTGAAACTTACAGAATACTGAGAGGCCTGGATAAAGTGGACATGGAGAAGATGTTTCCACTGGTAGGATAGACTAGGAACTGAGGGCACAGCCTCAGTGAAGGGACAAACCTTTGGAAATGAGATCAGGAGGAATTTCTTCAGCCTGTGGGTGGTGGATGTGTGGGACCCGTTGCCACAAAAGGCTGTAGAAACTAAGCCATTGAGTGTATTTAAGACAGAAATAGATAAGTTCTTGATTAGTAACGGGATCTACGGTTACTCGGAGAAGGCAGAAGAATGGAGCTGAGAAATATATCAGCCATAATCAAATGGCAGAGCAGATTTGATGGGCTGAGTGGCCTAATTCTGCTCCTATATCATATAGTCTTGTGACCCTTACGTGGTCTGGCATACACGTGACTCCAAACCATCGCAGTAACGTAATTGACTCTTAAATGCCCTCTGAAATAGCCCTCACATGCCACTCAGCTCATGGGCAATTACGGATAGATAGCAAATGCTGGCCATGTTACTGACACCCACATTCCGTGAAGGGGTATATAACTGTTCCTATGTAAAAGGGTACCAGTTAAGCATAAATGATTATTGATGATGAGAATGACTGGCTCAACTGGCCTCCCTCTGAGCCACTTTGGGAATCAGGCTAGCCCTCTCTCTCTCTCACACACAGAGAGTTTTGCTCTGTTTTGCATGTCTGTTTTGGATTAGAGAAAGTCTAGCCTTCAGAGTTGTAACACACATGCTTCACTCCTCCCACGCTCAGATTTCAGACGATCCGGAGAAAATGTAACCAAAATAAACATGAAAGAAAGGCAGCATCAAATGCCAACCCAGTTGAGCCACTAACGAACCCTTTAATCAGCGCATAGCATCCTGAATTTCAGTCATTTCTCCCTGCGGGCACATCACATGCACCAGGTGGTTTGAATCGAATGCATTTCCTGAGTAAGAAGGTGCCAACAAACAGCTGAGGGCCAATGCAGGTGACTCACACAATAACCTGTCATTGCTAACTGCACATTTTCCCACCCACGTTTCAAAACATTCCCTGCAACCTCATCCTTTAACCATAAAAATGGCAAATCAGAAATAATTCTCTTCCCCTCCACAACTTGCCAACTCTGTCCCATTGCAAGAAATGTGGCTGTAGCCTGAAAGCCTGGAACTGAATTCTATTTCAAGAGACTCATGCCATCTTGCTCTCTCTTTCAACAGAAATACACACACGCATCTACCAAGATCTGGATAAACTGTTAACCTAAAACATCATGCTTTTATTCTCAAATAAAACCAGAAATTGCTGGGATATATCAGCAGGTCTGGCAGCATCTGCAGAGAGAGATCAGAGTTAATGTTTTGGGTCCAGAGATCCTTCCTCAGGACAGACCCTTCCTCAGGACCAATTGTGAGGAAGTGTGACCAGACCCGAAACATTAACTCTGTTTGTCTTTCCACAGATGCTGCCAGGCCTTGGAGATGTTCCAGCAACTGCTGTTTTTGTTTCAGATTTCCAGCATCCGCAGTTCTTTTGGTTCTTTTTTTTATCTTTTATATTCTGTGCTCCTGGCTCTCCTGCTGTTCGTGCCGGGCAATGGGTAGCGCCCCTGCCTCTAAGTCAGAAATGCAGAGTTCACGTCCTACTCTAGGACTTAATGGCCATCGATACTGTGTTCATAGCAGGACCAAACAGTTTGAACACCAACCTGCAGGCAAGAGTGATTCCTGGCCAGCTATGGGTTGCTGTAGATGGCACTATGTAATTCTTTCAAATGCACATGTGATCTGGTTGCCATTGCCAAGGCCAACACTGGCTGACCATCTCTAATTGGCTTTAGGGGAGTGGTGGTGAGCCCCCTTCTTGAGTCACTGCAGTCCCACTGCTGTCTCAGGAAGGGGTTCCAGGATTGTGACCCAGCGACAATGAATGAATGGTGTGATGGTGAATGAATGGTTCAAATCCAAGTCAAGATGCTGTGAGACAGTGGGGTTTGGGGGTGTTAGCTTGCAGCAGGTTGCTTTCTCTTGGATGGTGTTGAGCTTCTTGAATGATTGGAGCCGCACCCATCCCAGGCAAGTGGGGAGTATTCCCTCACACTCCTGACTTGTGCCTTGTAGTTGGGGCAGAGGAGATGAGTTACTCACTGCCATATTCCTAACCTCTGACCTACTCTTGTCGCCACAGTGTTTATGTGGTGGGTCCCATTAAATATCTGGAAAATTTTAACCCAGATTAATACTCTTGAACATCAAGGGGCGATATTTAGATTCTCTCTTATTGGAAAGGGCAGTATTGAGGCAGAAATATTATTAACCATTTATCAGCCTTAGCCTGTAATGCGCATCTTTTCACTTTTGAAAATTGCATTGGAGAACAAATACAACTCTCTCCTTCCCAAATTAAGATCCTGCAGAAATAGGTTGCACACTGATCTAAAAGGTGGTAAGGAATTTTATAAGAAGGACCGAATCAATGATGTTGGGTCCTTTTCTCTGGAACTTGGGGCTCCTGGAGTTGTCAGCTGTAGCAACGTGGACCTGGAACAGTTATAGCTCTCCTCCAGCATGCAGCGAGTAGATGAACTGGCCACGTCAATTCCCAAAGGAGATGATGGGCAAGTCACTTTGGCCAGGGACCCTGCTGACACTGCTGCAGGTAGCCACAAGGAGGAGCAGCAGTCTAGGATGTCCAGGATGACTTTCCCCTCAGTCAGGCTCCAGGAGACCTGACAAAATCCAAGCTGAGGGAGTGCTGCACTGTCGGAGGTGCCATGTTTTACAATGTGATAATAAACTGGGTCCCGTCTCCACTCCCAGGTGAACATAAAAGAAAATCACATATTTGAAAAGAAACCAGGACAGTTCTCCCCAGTTACCTGGCTAATATTCATCTCTCAACCAAATATTGCTGAAGGAAAGGATCGATGCTCCTCAGTGGTCATTACCTCAATGCTGTTTGCGGGAGCTTGTTTTTTAAGTTCCCCCTTCAAGGCACTCACCATCCTGACTTGGAAATATATCACCGTTCCCTCAGTATCACTGGGTCAAATCAATTCCACCCTCGGGTGACTGTCTGTGTGGAGTTTGCACATTCTCCCTGTGTCTGTGTGGGTTTCCTCCGGGTGCTCTGGTTTCCTCCCACAGTCCAAATATGTGCAGGTTGGGGTGGATTGGCCATGCTAAATTGCCCATGGTGTTCAGGGATGTATAGATTAGGTGGGTTATAGGGGGATGGGTCTGGGTGGGATGCTCTGAGGGTCGGTGCGGACTTGTTGGGCCGAAGGGCCTGTTTCCGCACTGTAGGGATTCTATGATCTAAAACTCCTGGAATTCCCTCCCTGGTGGCACATGATGTCTACCTACAGAACATGGATTGCAGTGGTTCAAGAAGACAGCCTTCTCAAGAAGCATCTAGGGATGAGACAATAAATGCAGGCCCAGCTGGTGACACCCACATTCCAGGAGTTAATAGAAAAGAAAAATTACATAGTAATGTAATACTTCACAGGGCGTGCAGTGTTTTGCGATGTTCAAAGCTAGTGAAAGGCACTACATAAATGCCATTGTAAGACTTGTTTCTTGGCGCCACCTGACCACCAGCCTAGCTGCACCACTTGTTTAAAGATTTGGTCCTTTTTTTTTTCCTTAATTAGGGTCTTCCTAGTGACTTTTCTTTTCTACAAAAGAAAAATCAATAGCGAAAGGTGCTAACTCGTGGTCCTGCAATCTTGTGCTTCTCAAAAAAAGGGGAGAACTTTAATCCCACCCATCCCCAACCCCATCTCCCCCCCCCATCCTCAGATTCAACAAAGAGC
>NC_063350.1:9754177-9764836 GCF_021869965.1 Rhincodon typus
TATCCCCTCCTCCCACCTCAACCCCCACCCCCACCTCCTACCTACCAGCCTCATCCCCGCCTCCTTGACCTGTCCGTCTTCCCTTGACTGACCAACCCCCATCCCAACTCCCCACCTACACTCACCTTTACTGGCTCCATCCCCACCTCCTTGACCTGTCTGTCTCCTCTCCACCCATCTGCTCCTTTATCCACCTTCCATCCGCCTACCCCACTCTCTCTCTATTTATTTCTGAATCTCCTTCCCCTCCCCCAGTTCTGAAGAAGGGTCCAGACCCAAAACGTCAGCTTTCCTGCTCCTCTGATGCTGCTTGGCCTGCTGTGTTCATCCAGCTCTACACCTTGTTATCAAAGAGTCTTTCAGGTTTTGTGCAAATCTGATGGAATCTTGGTCACCAGGATCAATGACTAGATTTTAATTCCCGATATGTTTAATCAACTGTATTTCAATGAGGTGAGATTTGAATTTGCAACTCTGGATTATTTATGGAGGCTAAATTTTCCCAATAAACTCTGCAGTGTAACAGACTGGAAGAATCCACACAGGCTGCTCACAAATTGCCCCCTTTAAGTTAACATACGAGCATAGCTCCCCAAAAAAAAGCAGTTCCTGTACTTTCAAACGAATGGGCTGCACACCATGAAAAATTTTTAGAAATGGAAAATAAACTATTAGTTACTTTTGTTTGATTTACAAGGTGCTTTTCACAAGCAACAGACCTCTTAAAGTGCTTTATAGCCAACGAAATATTGCCGTTTCTGCGGTGTAATCACTGTTGCAATGTGGAAGCTAATACACACACAGCGAGCTTCCCACAATCAATGTGATAATGACCATATGATTGGCTTTTTCCAATTGATTGAGGGATAAATATTGATCAGGACAAGGGGGAGGACTGACTTGCTCTTCTTCAAAGTAGTGTCTGGGGATCTTTACCCCGACCCAGGCAGACAAACGGTGTGTCAGTGTTAATATCTCAGCAAGAAAGACTGCACCTCTGACAGTGTAGCGTTCCCTTAGTTCTAAGTATTATGCTTTTGTTCCCAAATCCTGAATTGTGACTTCAATTAAGAGGACACTTAGGTCCAGCACTCTAGATTACTAGACAAGGAAAATAACCACACTACAAAAGATTCTCTAAATGTGGAACTGACTTCAAATACAGCAAGGAAAACTGCAAATATCAATTTAGGTCATTGTACACGATAGAAATTAGGGAGTGATCGGATTTCTTTCCTTGCAGTTGTCATTTTGTTTTGCCAATACCATTTAATTTTCCCAGCTCCAGGAAATGTGGGATAGAGCTGAGCTCTTTCCCATCCTTTCCACTTATAAATTCTTGCGATCTGCCCGCACTCTGATAAAGTAATTTACAGAGATTTATGTGCACACAAACCTTCTCTCCACCACCGCTAACCGCGCTCCCCCCACCCCCGAACCAACCCTGAACCCCTCCCCCATTCCTCAGTCTTGGCCATCAGCTCTCCGATGAAACCATCACTTGAAGAACAAATGGCTGGCAAGCAGGAAGAGACGAAGGCATGGAACAAGCTTCGGCATTCCAATAACTTAGACCTTGGCTCCGCAAAGTCTGGCTTCCAGGCACTGCTGGGAGCTATTAGTCCTTCACCAGCATAGACCCTCCCAGCCCCCACAACACAACTCCCAGACTGAACTGAAATCTGTTCCAGGTCCTGGACTCTCGCTGATTCCCCTACTTTCTCTGCCTCATAAACAGATTCCTCTATCATTTTTTTGTCATTCTTTTTTTTAACATCGCCATGTTGACTGATAAATGTTGTCAGTTAGAGAGAACTACCCTGCTCTCTTCCACATGGTGCCATGGGATATTTCACATCCACCTGAGAAGGCAGAGGGAGCAGCAACTTAATTTGTTGCTCGAAAGAAGCACCTCCGACAGTGCAGCATTCCCTTGGTACTGTACTGGAATTTCTGCCAGGATGGAGAGCTGAAGTCAGCCTTGAACCCCAAGCCTCAGATCCAGTGTAATACCAACTGAGACGAAGCTGATATCTACCGGTAGCTATGGGAATACACAAGCGTCAGTATCAGACCCACTGGCAACAGTGTGCCCCATCAGAAACCACATTCAATCACAAATGTGGCAGCTCGTAGAGGCTGACAGCACCATTATTTTGTTCCGTTGTCTCCTGGTTGCAAGCTGTGTCTCAGAGGGTAGGACTCTTGCCTCTGAAACAGCAGACCATGGGTTCAAATGTCATTCCAGAGGCTTGAGCAGAGAAGTCAACACTGACACACAACTGCAGGTCTCTGTAAAGTTGAAGGTGTTGTGCTTAAAGGAGGCTGTGTTTGTTCTCTCAGGTGGAGGTGACAGACCATTCTGAAGAGGGGTAGGTGAAACGCCCTTGTTGAAATTTGTCCTTCAATTGAAATTTCAGAAACCGGTGATCTGTTCATAATCAGATTGCTTCGTTTGTGGGATCTTGCTGTGCAAAACTGTCACCTGCTTTACAAGAACGGCTACCTTTCCAAAGTATTGTAAAGAGCAGAGAGGTATCCTGAGGCTTTGAAAGGTGCTATGCAAATACAAGACTTGCTTTTACATGCATGGCTAGCTATTTTACGCACTGTATATTAAACGGCTTCTTAAAAAAAAACACCATCTGCAGCTATCATATGTGCTGCTGTCAACGACAAACCATGGTATTCAGAAATGTGGTGGCCAGCAGTTCGAGCAGGGGAGAAAGCAGAATGAAAACAGAAAATGCTGGAGAAACTCAGCAGGTCTGGCAGCAGAGAGAAGCGGAGTTAATGTTTTGAGTCTGGTAATGACTCTTCTTCAGTACATGACACTCATATTGGACTTGAAACGTTAACTCTGTTTCTCTCCGCAAAGGTGTTACCAGTCTTAAAATCAAGGAGTTACATAGCACAGAAACAGGCCCTTCCGCCCACCATGTCTATGCTGACCAACGAACATAAACTGCACAAGTCCCATTTACCTGCACTTGGTGCATAGCCTACCATTCTCAAGCATCTTAAGTACTCATCCAGATGCTTGTTAAATACCTGCACGCGACAGTACCTGCCATCACTACCCACACTGGCAGTGTATTCCATACTCTATCACCCCCGGGTGAAAAAAATTCTTTCTCGGATTTCCTCTAAACTACTTACCCCCCAACTTAAACTCACACCCTCTGGTCTTAGACATGTCTGCTGTAGGGATTTGCCATGACTATGCCTCTCATAATTTTGTATCCCTCAATCAGATCCCGCTCAGCCTCCTCTGCTCTAAGGAAAACAAAGCCAGCCTATCCAGTCTCTCCCTGTAACTGACAGTTTTCATCCCAGGCAACATTCTGGTAAATCTCCTCTACATCCTCTCCAGTACAATCACGTCCTTCCAATAGTGTGGCGACCAGAGCTGTACAAAAGTGCTCTAACAGTGGCCTAACCAATGTCCTATGAAATTGTAACAAGATTTCCTTGTTCCTGTATTCCACGATTCAGCTAATGAAAGCACGCATCCTGTATGACTTCGTCACCACCCTGCCCACCTGTGCTGATACCTTCAGGGATCTATGGACTTGAAGGTGCCGAGCTTCTCCAGCACTTTCTGTCTTTGTTTCAGATGTTCAGCCTCCGTAGTATTTAATTCTTTTTTAAGTTATGTGGAATGCTTGGAGTGGACTTGGGATGGGAACAATTCTGTTGGATGCGAGGATGAGCTAGCACCTTGCATGACCTCAGGAAATCCCAAAGTATTTTGTAGCCAAGGAAATACTTTAGAACTATAGGACTGCTGTGGTGGTTGGGCAGTAACTTCCTCCAATTATGTATTGGGAAGCACCAAAGCCGTCGATGCTGGTTTTGGTGTTTTAACCTGAAGCGACAATGTTTACCACATCTCTTGTAACATAAGAAACACAGCATGGAAAAGGTTGTATTGATGAATCCAACAGATGTTTAACACATCTGCCTAATATATACAAATATCACATTGTCAGGCACATAAATATCTGGGCTAACATTAAGCTATTAAGTTACACAGAGCAGCATGCTTTTTCTAGAGTGTCATGCTCTAAGTGGTCCCAGGATACAATGGAGTATGAGATCTTTATTCCATTAGATCCCATGCTACAGTGATGATGTCATGAGCATTTCTCTTAAAGGTACACCAACATATTGACTGGGAGTTTCTCACTGAGAGCTGAAAGATCTACCACTAAGACATGCAGGCTTTGTGTAAGCAAAATTCAACAAGATTTTTTACGAATTATTCTGATGAAGAGCTGCAAATGGCAAACTGATTTTGCTTTGGGATGTATTCCACTGGCTAAAGGTCTTAACTGAAGTGCTATGTCGGATGGGGGGTGCGGGGGTGGTGCATATTCCTCTGACAGTAGTTTTCAATTCCACAACTTCTACCATCTAGAAGTACAACACATAGAACGCACATCACTCTGACTTGGAACTTGTATTCTCTCTAAGCTATGCAGCCATGTGCTGCAATTTACCTCAGAGGTCTGTGCAGCAGTAAGAAAATATTGCAGACAACATTACTTGTAACTAAATCGTTGTTCTTTCAATGTTGCTGGATCAAAATCCTGGAATTCCCTCCCTAACAGCACAGTGGGTGAATGTACAGTTACATTGGTGCAAGAGGGCAGCTCACCACTGGCTTCTTTGGGGCAATTAGGAATGGACAATAAATGTTAGTCTGGCCAGCAAAGCCCACACCCCAAGTTTGCGTTAAAAAAAACTATCAACGAATTATGGTATCTCTGACTCAATGTGTTCGAAGACGTGATATTCAAAAATTTCACAAATTTCAGGAGACTCTGGAAATGAATTGCAGCCTTAAAACCATGGCTGACTGTTTGCTATTCTATGTAATGCATACCAAATACTTGATCTTTATATTTATACATATGTATAAAACCATCTCCTTCCTGTTTCTGTGTGGCCTGATCACAGACAGCCCTGTGGATATCCAGTGCTGGACACTGAGATTTGATCCTAAATTTCACTGATGCATTATCCCAGTTACAACTATAATTCCAAATGTACAGCAAAAGTGCTTTATTGACTGTAAAGAGCTTTGGGATATCTTGGGGTTGTGAATGGCTTTGCAAAAATGCGAACTCTTTCTTGGCATTATTTGAAATTTAAAACCCCACTCTAAATACCTGAGCACCTATTCCAGAATGAAGTTCCCATGGAGTACTGAGGGAGTATTTACCGGTCAGGGGTAACATTTTTGTATTGCGTATACAGCGTTATGAATGGAACCCAAACCATACGGGAAAGGAGAAAACTGATTCAAATCTTTTCCTTGATCTTTCCTTCATTTACAGAATGTAGCTTGAGATATGGCTACCTTCTACTCACTAATCCCAATAATCTCTCTTTGTACTCTTCTGAAAAACTCAAAGTTAAGTTAAAAAAATTATACCAAATTTACAAATAACTGCCGACTAAAGGGACACTGTTACAAAAATGAAATCTTCATAGCGGACTTAAAATTTAAATAAAAATCTGGTTGTGGAGGGTGAGACATAGAAATATAGAGGAGTGGGCCATTCAGTCCTTCAAGTCTGCTCTGTTATTCGCTATGATCATGGCTGACCATCCAATTCAGTAGCCTGTTCTGCTTGTCTCCCATATCCTTTGATCCCTTTAGCCTCAAGTGCTACATCCAACTCCTTGAAATCATTCAGTATTGGCCCCTACTACTTTGTACAGTAGGAAATTCCACAGGCTCGTATTCTCTAAGTGAAGAAATGTCTCCTCATCTCAGTCCTAAATGGTTTACCCTCTCTCCATAGACAATGCACTCCAGTCCTGCGGTGCCCACTGGTCACAGCAGATCTCAAGCAAGCTCCAGGGATGCTCAGGCACAGCCATAACCACAGACAACATGCAGGCAGCTCTAACAAATGGATGCCTATGCCAGGCCAAGGAGAGCCTCCAACTTGCTCACCTCTCGTCACCAGAAGTCCAAAAGGTAGGAGTGTGGGGATTCAGTGTAACCAAAGGTTAAGGAGCAGTTCCTTAAAATAACAGTCCTGCTCTGTATGTGCTCAGAATACTTAATCAGTGTTTACCCTCCGCCTGATGATACAATTAACATTAACATCAACATGGTGTCAACCTGGAGTCTGAGCTCAAGTATTGTGAGCACTAACTGCAGAGCCACACCTGAACACCTGTGGTATGTGGAGAGCTGCCTTTCTGCCTCCCTGCTTTAGCAGCTCTGCATGCAGAAGCCCTGCTGTGACATAAAGACCGGGACCCTGTGATATCACCTCAGCCACAAACGCACTGAAGTCACCTTCCTCATGCAGGAGAAATATAATGCACTCACCGACAAATGGCAACAGAAGATGGTCGATGGTGCCACCAAATTCAGAAAAAGGGCAGAGATAGCCAGAAGTAATTCTGTGTTTTTGTAACAAAAGGAAAATGCAATCTTCTGATAAGGAAAATCTCATAAGATGCTCTACCCACTTTCGTCAGAAATCAGAACAATGAGTAAAGATCTGAAGTAGAAAATTGAAGCCTTTGAAGTCTGGTTGCTAAGAGGCATGCTTAAAATTAATTGCAGACTATTCAATCACAAGAGTTATCCCAACTGTGCCCAATTCTCTCTCTCTGACACACACAGACACATACACAGACACTCACACATGCACAATCACGCACGCGCACACACGCACACACACAATCACGCATGCACACACACACACAATCACGTGCACACACACATGCACACATGCACTCACACACATACATACACTCAATCACACACACACACATATTCACACACTCACTTCTCATACACAATCACTCATACACAAACTTACACATTCATCCACACACTAATGCACGCACATTCACTCACACACACATTTCACATACACTCTAATGCATACACATGCTCACACTAACACACACATTCTCACGCACATACTTACACACATTCTCAAGCACACACTTACACACACTCACACTCACAGACTAAGATCAATCCACCAGCAACCCCCTGTTACCCACCAAACAATTGGTGAAGGCAGACACTCTGATTTCTATCTCGAAAGCACAAGACTGTGGACCTTTGAAATCTTAAAACAGAAACAGGAAATGCTGATCAGTTCCACTGAAACACCAACTCTGGTTTTCTCTCCATCACTGCTGCCTGCCCTGCTGAGTATTTCCAGCATCTTCAGTGTGTCTTTGCTCTTTTGTTTTCCCTGTGAAGTTCACAACCCTGCATTGTTGGGAACAATCAGGAGTTTATCATGCAAATGGGGAGACCAGGAAAGGAATTCAAATCCTTCCTGCTGAGCACTCAGTATTTAAAAATAATATGTATCTTCTTTGCCACTGACGTTCTACACAAATATATCTTTACCTCAACAGCACAGACACCTGTCAACACTGCTGCTAATTTCAAAGGTGCGCTTTCTGGAGCCTCTGAGCAGATTTCCCACATAGCACCAGAGAGTTTCACACACCTGCTTTAGCAGATGTCACAGCTGCAGTGTCGAGCAACAATACCTGACTCATCCCAACTGCTGTTTCTACCTTTCCCTCCTCCTCTTGCAGTGGAATCCTAACAAAGGGGAGCTTTGACAGGGCCGTTACATATATCTAGGGCAAGTCACAATGTGCCTTTCATACTCGGAGCATGTCAAATAAAAAACAGGAGAAGGAATCACAGAATTCGACCCTTTCTCTTTTCAATCCTCCTCTGCTCGAGGGATATTTGACTCCTGTATTGAAGATGTCAGGCGTTTAGCATGAAAAGCAACAAGAATTGTGTTTTTAAAGGAGTAAGTGGGCCAAGCGTTGAGTTACAACATTATATGATTGCCTTTGAGATCTGGGTTTGAAATGCAACTCTGGCTGTTGGGAGTAAGATTTCTCTCTTCATCTCTCTCTCTGTCTCCCAGCACCAAGATCTCTAGGCACACTGTTCCTCTGCGTTTCTTCCACGTGGCTTTGGGATGCCTTTTTTTATTGTTTTTCATTCACTGGATGTGGGCATTGCTGACTAGGACAGCATTTATTGCCCATCCCTAATTACCCAGAGGGTAGTTAAGAGTCACCTGTTTTGTTGTGGGTCTGGAGTCACATGTAGGCTGGACTAGGTAAGGTCAGCAGTTTCCCTCCCTTAAGGGCATTAGTGAACCAGATGGGACATCTTTTCCCCCCAACAATCAACATCACCGTTAGACTCTTAATTCCACATTTGAATTGAATTCAAATTCCACCATCTGCCGCGGACGGGATTTGAACCTGGATCCCCAGAATATTACCTGGGTCGCTGGATTAACAGTCCAATGATAATACCACTAGGCCATCACCTCCCCACTTGTCTGCCACTCTGGGTCAATGATGCCACAGATGGTTGCCCTGCAGCGCCTGTGGGTTTGGATCCCACTCTAAAGACCAGAGCACTTACAGCAGGCTGTCACTCCCATGCTGTGCAGACAGAGAGTGCTTTCCTTCAGGCGAGATGTTAATTCAAGGCCCTGTCCGCTCCTCCGGCAAAGGATCCCATGACAATATCTAAAACGGGAGAAGGTGCACTCTTTCCCCATGCCCTGGTCAATACTGAACTCCTCGACAGACCTTGCAGAAGACACTGTATCGGGTTGTTGCCACAGCTGCTGTTTGTGAGATCTTGCTGTGCACCGGTTTGCCTGTGGTGCTTGCAAAATTCACAGAGGAAAGTACTTTACCAGCTGGAAAGCACTTTGCCACATTTAAATTTTCCTCTTCTCTTTCCACTACACTTGGGACCGGTTGGAGGTCATTGGGCAGGAAAGTAGACACAACAGATAATGAGAAAGCCAAACAGAAAGAGGAAAAAGCACAGTGGCACAAGTCTTTCTGCAACAAGTCACTAGGATCTTGAATACATTGCTTGAGAGGCAGATTTTAGAAGTAAATTGGATCATATAAGACCATTAGACCATCAAAATAGGAACAGAAGTAGGCCATTCAGCCCCTCAGGTATCGCCATTCAATAGGATCATGGTTGATCCGACATTCCTCACTTTCCCATCCCAGCCCTTTGAAAGGGTTGTTGTTAAATTTATCCACCACCCCTCCCTGCTCTTTCCCTATCGCCCTGCAAATCTTTATTTTTTGCATGTATGTTTAATTCTCTTCAGGAATTGGATCAGCTGACGTCTGCCCCTTACGTTGGGGCATTCCAGACCATAAATCACCATATAAACTCAAAACTTGAAGAGGGAAAAGCTCTGCAGGGTTCTGGGCAACAGCAGGCAAGCAGGGTCAGCATTCTGAAGGTGGGCTGAATGGCCTCCTTTTATACTATGTCATTCTACATATCCTCTGGCCCCTGAGCCCTCTACCAGTGGAAGGGATTTCCCCTGATGAACACATGCCTTCCCATCCCAGGGCTGAATGGGGTTTCACTATCACATCCTTGGATTCAGTTCGTTTTCTCTGTCTCCAGGATTTATTTCATGGTTGGCACTAGCGTCTGCTGTTATGCAACAGCTTGTTCTGTGAGGCACTGTCACCAGCCTTTCGCCGCTTCCCAAATCCCCCACACTCACCCTCAGTAACTGACTCGGTTAAAAAGAAAACGTAGTTGTGAAAGTTCCCAGGTTTGAGCCTCCAGTCTGTACTGAGAGGAAACTCCCACATTCTTAGTGAGTGAGTAAAACCATATGCTTACTGTCAGCTGCATTTCAAATCAAACACAAGCCAAACGAGCTCTAAATGGCCTCAGTCTTGCTGCAACTCGGAGGAACCTGGCTCCTAAAACACAAGAGCCAGCAATATGGCAGTCTGCAACTGATTTTTTTCCCGAAGACACAATAAAATGACTGGCCGGATGTTCCCTTGCACTCCAGTGCAAATATTTGCAATAGTTTGGACACAGGCCTAGGAAAGATCCCAGGTTTGAAATCTCCGCTGATCCCTACCTGGTGGGGAGGTGGGGGGAGGGCTGGTATTAGCAGTGGTGGGGTTTGAGGCATTCATACAGATCCTGGCTGATCCCCACACTTCCCAACCCACCCAGCCCCACTTCTCCCAAGATTGTTGGTGGCAGCTTTAACCGTAACAGTTCTGAGGAAGGGTCACCTGACCCCAAACATTAACTCTGATTTCTCTCCACAGATGCTGCCAGCCCTGCTGAGCTTCTCCAGCAACTTCTGGTTGTGTTAACCGTAACTATGTTGAACTTGTACAGGGCATCGCTTCAGCCTCTGCTAGAGTATTGCGTTCACAGTCCTGGGTGCCACACTGAAGCAACGATGTGAAAGCATTAGAGAGAAAGGCTTATGAAAATGGGTCAGGGATGAGGAATCCCAGTCATGAAGATAAATTGGAGAAATTAGGGCAGTTTTCCTCAGAGAACAGGAAGGTCAAGAGGAGATTTGACAGAAGATTTGAGGCATCTGGGCAAGAGCAGAGAGGATGAAACTGTTCCTGCTGACGAAGGCATTGACAGAGAGGGGATCCAAATATAATTGTCAAAAGAAACAAAGGCAATATGAGAGCATGAGATAACAAGGTGTAGAGCTGGATGAACACAGCAGGCCAAGCAGCATCATAGGAGCAGGAAAGCTGAAGAAGGGTCTAGACCCGATACGTCAGCTTTCCTGCTCCTCTGATGCTGCCTGGCCTGCT
>NC_063350.1:9765336-9770870 GCF_021869965.1 Rhincodon typus
TAGACCCAAACACCAAACACACACATAGACCCAAACACCAGACACTCCCATAGACCCAAACACTAGACTATCACGTAGATCCAGACACTCACATGGGTCCAGACATTAGACATTCACATAGAGCATGAGACCATAAGACGTAAGAACAGAATTAGGCCATTCGGCCCAATGAGTCTTGTCTGTCATTTGACCAAGGCGGATATGTTTCTCAATCCCATTCTCCAGCCTTCTCCCCATAACCCTTGATGCCCGTACTAATCAAAAGCCTATCTATCTCTGTCTTAAACACACTCAGTGACTTGGCCTCCATAGCCTTCCATGGAAATGAGTTCCTCAGATAAACCAACCTCTGGCTGAAGAAATTCCTCATCATTGGAGTTCTAAAGTGTCGCCCTTCACTCGGAGGCTATGCCCTTGGGTCCTAGTCTGTCCATTGAGTAGAAACATATTCTCCATGTCCCCTCTATCCAGGCCTCTCAGTATTTTGCAAGTTTCAATCAGATATCTCCTCATCCTTCTAAACTTGATCAAGTACAGACCCAGAGTCCTTAACTGCTCCTCATATCAAAAGCCTTTCATCCCCAGGATCATTCTTGTAAACCTCCTCTGGACCCCTCCAACACCAGCACATCCTTCCTTAGATATGGGCCCTGAAATTGCTCGCAATATTCCAAATGTGGTCTGACTGGAACCTTATACAGCCTCAGCCGTACATAAGAACATAAGAACTAGGAGCAGGAGCAGGCCATCTGGCCCCTTGAGCCTGCCCCGCCATTTAATAAGATCATGGCTGATCTTTTTGAGACTCAGCTCCACTTACCCGCCCGGTCACCATAACTCTTAATTCCTTTACTGTTCAAAAATTTATCTAGCCTTGCCTTAAAAACATTCAGCGAGGTAACTTCAACCACTTCACTGGGCAGGGAATTCCACAGACTCACAACCCTTTGGGTGAAGAAGTTCCTCCTGACCTCAGTCCTACATCTGCTTCCCTTTATTTTGAGGCGATGCCCTCTAGTCCTAGTTTCACCTGCCAGCGGAACAACCTCCCTGCCTCCACCTTATCTATTCCCTTCATAATCTTACATGTTTCTATAAGATCGCCCCTCATTCTTCTGAATTCCAATGAGTATAATCCCAGTCTACTCAGTTTCTCCTGATAATCCAACTCTCTCAACTCTGGAATCGACCGAGTGAATCTCCTCTGCACCCCCTCCAGTGCTAGTATATCTCTTCTCAAGTAAGGAGACCAAAGCTGCACACAGTACTCCAGGTGTGGCCTCACCAGGACCCTATACAGCTGCAGCATAGCCTCCCTGTTTTTAAACTCCATCCCTCTAGCAATGACAGACAAAATTCCATTTGCCTTTTTAATTACCTGCTGCACCTGCAATCCTACTTTTAGCGATTCATGCACAAGGACACCCAAGTCCCCCTGCACAGCAGCGTGCTGCAATTTTTTACCATTTAAAACATAGTCCATTTTGCTATTATTCCTACCAAAATGGATGACCTCACACTTATCAACATTGTACTCCATCTGCCAGACCTTTGCTCACTCACTTAGACTATCTATATCCCTCTGCAGACTTTCATCCCTGCTCTTGTATTCTAGTCATCTTGAAATGAATGCTAACATTGCATTTGTCTTCCTAACTGCCAGCTGAACCTACATGTTAACCTTAAGAGAATCCTGAATTAGGACTCCCAAGTCCCTTTGTGCTTCAGATTTCCGTAGCCTTTCCCCAATTAGAAAGTAGTCTACGCTTCTATTCCTACCAAAACTGAATAACCTCACACTTTCCCACATTGTATTCCATCTGTCGCCTCTTTGCACACTCTCCCAGCCTGCCCAAGTCCTTCTGCTGAACTTATGCTTCCTCAGCACTACCTGTCCCTCCACCTACCTTTGTGTCATAGACTCAGACACCAGACACTCACATGAATGCAGACACCAACACAGTCTCAGTCATCAGACATACCAGACAGCAGTCACCATTTGGATTTCTCCTCGATCTGTGAACCCCGAATCCAGATACAAAAGGACCCAACATCTCCTTCACTTTCAGGGAAGTGTAGATGTACTCACACAGAACAGAACAATTTGCACATAACCATCCACAGCCTGAGTGAGTTACACCAGGACTGAGTCTGTGAAGTGCTCACTCAAGTGTAGGTCTCATCAGTTTGCCTGTAACAGGAGAAATTTGTGACTCTGTGGGCAGCTGGGGGATACACTGTGTACCCTGTGTACCCAGCTCCTTCCCAGTCTCTTCACACATTTCCCTATAATCTGTGGCACAAGCTGCCAAACTGCCTGCCATTTTACAGTGGTTTTCATGATGAAGTGGGCAAGGACATAAAAGAGAGAGCTGGCTGACGATGAGAAAATAGAACTGTCAGTCATTCAAAGGCTAGACTTATCAACCCTCAGATTATCGCGGGATATCCAGTGATGGAAGCTTCAGCCTCTAAACAATACTGAGAGCAACAAAGATCCAAGATGTTTTCCAAGTGTGTGTTCTCTTTGTTTCTGTTTTGTTTATTAATTATAATAATGTTGGATAATGGGTTAAAAACAATGTCTGTTAGACTGGACATGGTGGCTGGCTGGGGGAACGTCAAATAATGAAACCTTTGGGTATGTGTTCAACCAGAGTAGGCAACCTTGTTTGCTGTTTTTCACGTGTTTTTATCCAGGGACTGTTTCACGTGTCTGATAAACAAGCTAATCAGTACACTACATCATACTTATTGTTGGGACACGATTACAGTTTCTGGAAGTTTAGATGAGGCAATGCCTCAGGCCTGTAAATGTGTTATTGTACATTGCATACCTGTACAACCTGTACCTTTCTCAATGATTCATGAAATGCTAACTCACTGTGTGGAAAACCCTCAGCCACTTGCAAGCAAACTACAGCAAGAACTTCCAGAGGAACAATGTAGACTTCCTGGAGACCCCAGAACTAATGACAACCATGCTGCTTCCTGGTAAGGACAGATCACTCAATGGAGTTAAATGCTGAGGCATAATTGGGACATCCAGAAGAGTGAATTCTGGATTAAAGAAAATTCGTCTGTAGGTATATGCAGAGCAGCTGACGGGGTGCCACATAGTCACTGGTGCCACCGTTTGGCTGAGATTTTTAACCAGACCTCAGTTGCCCCTCTCCCCCAGCTGGGCATAAAAGGTCTGGTGCCATTGTGAAGATGCGTAGGGGAATACCCCCTTCTATCACAGAACCACTGTACCCATTTAAACACTGAGCCTCTCGGAGAGTCATGAATATCTCTGTTGTGATTGGTTCAAAAATCACATGACACCGCGGTATAGTCCAACAGATTTATATGAACACACTAGCTTTCAGAGGGTAACAACACCTGAGGAAGGAGCAACGCTCCAAAAGCTAGTGTGTTCAAATATACCTGTTGGACTATACCCTGGTGTCATGTGATTTTTTACCTTGT
Source organism: Rhincodon typus (assembly GCF_021869965.1). Taxonomy (NCBI): domain Eukaryota; kingdom Metazoa; phylum Chordata; class Chondrichthyes; order Orectolobiformes; family Rhincodontidae; genus Rhincodon; species Rhincodon typus. The sequence continues at coordinate 9,768,808 of NC_063350.1, forward strand.
CCAACCCCGTCCAACACCGGTGGCACCTTATCACCTGTTGTGATTGATTTCAAAGTAATCTCAAATCCACCACAGGCTGAATGGTGGCAAATGGCCTTCTGTAATAACTAAATGATAACTAGCACCAGAGCCTTTTCCAAAAAGCTGGTTGGTATTCAGCACTCAATACTCATTGAGTTGGTCAAGTTGTTCAATGGAATGCGTTGCATTGTGGACAGGACTGAAGAGAGAGTAGGGTGAGCATGGTGATGCCTATGGGTAGACTGCCAGCTATTGCAGGGGACAGAACTCAGGAGAAAATCTATGGCCCACCCTAGGGTTTTGGATCAAGGGAGATCTAGGGTAAAGGGAATCTTTTAATCTACTTCTGCACATGGATACACATAGCTGGCTTCCGTTCCTCTACCTGGGGACTGAAACTGTCATCCAAACCTTTGTCACCACTAAGCTCAACTATCCAATGACTTCCACTGTGTAATTCCTGCAAAAACTCTGCTATGTGTACCTGAACCCACACTGGGGCCTGCAACTGTCAGCCCCTGTCCTCACTGACCTCCACTGGCTCATGTCCTGACAACACCAGATTTTAAAATTCTCATCCTTGTTTTCCAATCCCTCTGAGACCTCATTCTTCCCTCTCCTACAAACCTTTCAAAGTCTTTGTTCTCCTCCAGTTCTGGCACCTTTAATATTCTCTACTTGAAGTGCTCCACTCCTGTCAGAATCTGCTGAAGCCCTGAGGTATGGAATTGTCCCACCAACCACCGAGCACACCTCCCCTTCCACACCCATCCCTTTGTCTGTGTGGCTTAGTGTCAAATAAATGTTTGTTCATGCTCCTGTGAAGTGCTGTGGTATGTTTTACTGCATTTTAAATTTCTATATACTGTAATGTCAGCTGTGGCTGAAATAAAATTATTTATTAGCGAGTGGGACTAACCCTTAGACTGATTCTAAGCTAGACAATCCTATTTACAATGCAGCAAGACCAATACAGCATGGCTACAGCAGCAATGATGGGAGGCAAGGTATTTGCAACTAAGGGCTAATCATCATGAAAATGAATTGAAATTTGGGATCATGTTTGGCAGCAAGCCTCAGTCCTGTACTACTAACATCACCCTCTTGTAAACCAGTAGAAAAATCTCCTACAAGTTAAGAGATTGCGTATAAAAATCAGGAATTTTTCTTCCCCCTTAAACAGAAATCTCTGCAGAATGACAGCACGTTTATAACTCTGTTTCACGGCTTATTCAATCTTTCATAGGTCAGAATATTCTACAAAAACCATATTACCACTTCTGAAAAAATCTTACATTAAAATTTTTCAAAAATACTACGTGATCCAACCTCCCACTGTGGAAGAATTATACAGCCCATTGTGTCCCTTGGTGGAAATATCTAATTAGTCCCACTCCCCTACCCTTTCCCCCTGAAAATCATTTCCCTTTAAGTATTTACCTTGTTCTCTTCTGGGAAGTGATGATTGAATCTGCTTCTACTGGCCTTCTGAATAGTGCATTCCAGATCATAATTGCGATGGAGAAAAGGATATGGTCATGGGATTCACTGAAATAAGGTGGGAGGAGACTTGTGTGATGCAGCTAGAATTGCAACTCAAGCCAGTGGAATTTAAGATAACAAGGTGTAGAGCTGGATGAACACAGCAGGCCAAGGAGCATCATAGGAGCAGAAAGGCTGACGTTTCGGGCCTAGACCCTTCATCAGAAATGGTGGAGGGGAAGGGGGTTCTGAAATAAATAGGGAGAGAGGGGGAGGCAGATAGAAGATGGATAGAGGAGAAGATAGGTGGAGAGGAAACAGACAGGTCAAAGAGGCGGGGATGGAGCCAGTAAAGGTGAGTGTAGGTGGGGAGTTAGGGAGGAGATAGGTCAGTCCAGGGAGGACGGACAGGTCAAGGGGACGGGATGAGGTTAGTAGGTAGGAAATGGAGGTGCGGCTTGAGGTGGGAGGAGGGGATAGGTGGGAGGAAGAACAGGTTAGGGAGGCGCGGACGAGCTGGGCTGGTTTTGGGATGCGGTAGGGGGAGGGGAGATTTTGAA
>NC_063350.1:9770970-9775970 GCF_021869965.1 Rhincodon typus
CCAAGCGGAATATGAGTTGCTGTTCCTGCAACCTTTGGGTGGCATTGTTGTGGCACTGCAGGAGGCCCAGGATGGACATGTCGTCTGAGGAATGGGAGGGGGAGTTGAAATGATTCGCGACTGGGAGGTGCAGTTGTTTATTGCGAACCGAGCGTAGGTGTTCTGCAAAGCGGTCCCCAAGCCTCCGCTTGGTTTCCCCAATGTAGAGGAGGCCACAACGGGTACAGCGGATGCAGTATACCACATTAGCAGATGTGCAGGTGAACATCTGGTTGATGTGGGAAGTCTTCTTGGGGCCTGGGATGGGGGTGAGGGAGGAAGTGTGGGGGCAGGTGTCGCACTTCCTGCGGTTGCAGGGAAAAGTGCCGGGTGTGGTGGGGCTGGAGGGGAGTGTGGAGCGGACAAGGGAGTCACGGAGAGAGTGGTCCCTCCGGAAAGCAGATAAGGGTGGGGAGGGAAAAATGTCTTTGGTGGTGGGGTCGGATTGCAGATGGCGGAAGTGTCGGAGGATGATGCGTTGGATCCGGAGGTTGGTGGGGTGGTACGTGAGGACGAGGGGGATTCTTTTTTGGTTGTTATCCGGAGGTTGGTGGGGTGGAATTTAATTTGTGTTTCCAATTATAACCTATGAAGTTCACCTGAGGCACTGTTTTTCATTAAAGATAGTTTCTATATTTATCTAATGTTTTCAACAGCACATAAGACAGCCAACTTAAAAACAAAATCTGTAACAAAGGCCAAGGCAAATTACATGATTCTACACTGTAATATTCTGATTCCAAAAGTACAAACCTCCCTGGCGGTTCTAAATACTTTCCTTTCCCTTCAATAGTTGTGTTCCGTTCACAAATGCAAAACTCTTAAGAAAGTGCCACAACAAAAAAGCTTAAACTTGCACAGGACAAACTGGTTCCAATCAGACGGACCAAAGTGATTATCTGTGGCCATGCATCTTTCTTACACTTCAGTATGTTCAACTCAGATATAGACCAGATGTTACTGACACTGGGTGACTCTTCGTCAACTCTCTTAAATAAATCAAATCATAAAAAGAACAGGATCATGGAAATGTCCAGAACAAGGAACTAAAGTAAGAGGATAAATTTCTTTCCTTTCATGACTCACATCATGTGATGCAATGAAACACGTGAAATAGAATGATTAAACAGTTACTCAAATCTTTTGTTATTTTTTGCTCAGTGAGTAATATAGTGTTCAACATTGGTTGTAACTATGTGACCAGTAACACACAAGCCTTATGCATGTACTGTGATTGAATTCTTCCCTCAATCTTCTCCCGTATTAACCTTTCAGTGAAGAAGAGGAAGTCAGAGCACAATTCCACATTCTTTAGCACTGATCAGCCACTCCTTGCCCTATTCCAGCTACCCACGTCAAGAACTCAGTGCTCATAGAGACTCTAAGTGCTTTTCTCAAACTGTACCTCTCCTCATCACATTCTCAGCAAGGACTTCCTACCACCTCTAAAAGCTAAACTAAATGTTTCTGCCCCATTCTGATTTCTCAATGTATCAGTGAGATAGCAGCATTAACATATTCCAGTACCATTTAGGAGTTGATCAGATCCTTACTGAGGAAGAAAATCACTAGCTGATGCTTGGACTCATAGCTGCCAAATTCATTCTATTCCAATCACAGTTCCTTTAGTTTATAAACTGATCGACTTATCGCAAATATTCAATCCTAACTTCCAAAAGACAATCGGGCAATTACTCAAAGAGAAAAACAAATTGCAGGGTTCTGAGGAGAACATCTGAGGAGAACATCTGAGGAGAACGTTAATGGAGTGCTGGCTCAGTCAGTGACACCCACCTCCCCCGAATGAGTAAAAAATAAACTCATTCCAATTTGATTAAGCATCTTGAGAGCCAAGTGGGGTGTTTGGAGAGGAAATATAAATACGTTTCTTATTATGGTCAATTTACAATTTATCGTAAAAATTCTGTTTTCAGGGAAGAAAACGATTTTTCTGGCTAGAACACAATCTAAAATCTAGGAATTCTAGAATAGGGGGAGCAGCCATCTAGAATGAGGGTGTTTGGCCTTTTAAGACTGAGACAAGGGGACAACTTCTTAGCTCAAATATTGTGAATCTCTGTAATTCCTGAGCCCAGAGACCCATGGTCACTTAGCTATATTCAAGACAGAGGTTGATGGATCTTTGGGGACTAAGAAATTTAAGGGATTTGGGAATAGCGTAAGAAGGTGTAGTTGAGCTAATAAAAAGTCAGCCACGTTAAATAGCTGAGAATGTTTAAAACTGCTTCACTTTCCATTTGGTACATTCTTATTTTCTTGTCTTTACTGTTCATAGCATCCTGGTGGATTACCAACAAGAACAACAACAACTGACCCCTTTGCTTTTCAAAGTAACACCACTCTTAAGGATCTTGGGTAAAGCATCGTCCTCAAGATTGGCTGATGTTGCTTCACGATCCAATGGATATCATTCAACCTACTGCCACAAAACTCTTTTCTTTAGACAAATCAAATACTCAATAACAAATTGCTACAGTGTGTTTTGGTTGCTAAAGTATTTATTGTGCGGTGCAGGTAAGGTGCAGTTGACCTGAGCTCCCAATGTGACTAAAGATGAGTTCTATTTGCCTGTTTGCTGTAATCTGCCCCCTAGTCCTGTTAGAGCAACACTACATGCCCTCAGGACTATGTTGCTTCGTGATGTCAAAAATGACCTGAGCTCAATGTCAGTATTTACTGAGCCAACTCAAAACCAATTCATCCCAAATGTGAAAAGGAAACGCTGAAGAGAAAATGGGGGGAGTGGGAATAATTTGGTAATTCTTTCAGGGTCAGCACAGATATGGTGTTCCCAATGGCTTCCTCCCGTGCTGTGCAGTTCTATGATTCTGTGATCCTCATTTACTTGTCTATAGGAGAGTTCCTCCTTAGCAATATGCATTGACAATTGTGCGCTTGAATTCTGTAAAATTATATCTTCTCTTTTTCAGAGATAGTAGGAACTGCCGATGCTGGAGGATCTGAGATAACAAGGTGTAGAGCTGGATGAACACAGCAGGCCAAGCAGCATCAGAGGAGCAGGAAAGCTGACGTTTCGGGTCTGGACCCGTCTTCAGAAATGGGGGAGGGGGAAGGGACTCCTTGACCTGTCCGTCTTTTCTCCCACCTATCCGCTCCTTCCACCTCACTGACCAACCCCCACCCCCACCTCCTACCTACCAGCCTCATGCCCGCCTCCTTGACCTGTCCGTCTTCCCTCAACTGACCAACCTCCATCCCAACTCCCTACCTACACTCACCTTTACTGGCTCCATCCCCGCCTCCTTGACCTGTCCGTCTTCCCTCAACTGACCAACCCCCATCCCAACTCCCTACCTACACTCACCTTTACTGGCTCCATCCCCGCCTCCTTGACCTGTCCGTCTTCTCTCCACCTATCTGCTCCTTTATCCATCTTCCATCCGCCTCCCCCCCTCTCTCTATTTATTTCAGTGTCCCCTTCCCCTCCCCCAGTTCTGAAGTAGGGTCCAGACCCGAAACGTCAGCTTTCCTGATCTTCTCTATTTCATCCTTGTTTGAATTCTGTACTGATACGGATGCCAACTGAGCTTAATGCATGTGAGAGAAAACAAAATACTCAGGGTTTGCGGTAATGCATATTGGACTCTAATTCCCATGTTTTAGAGTCATAGACTTTTACAGCATGGAAAGAGGCCCTTCAGTCCATTGTGTCTGTGCAGGAGATCAAACATTTATCTATTCTAATCCCATTCTCCAGCACTTGGCCCATAGCCCTGTGTGTTGTGGCATTTCAACTGCTCATCTAAGTGTCTTAATGATTCCTACCCCTATCACACTTTTAGGCAGTGAATTCCAGATACCCACTTACCCTCTGGGTGTAAAGAGTTTTTCTTAAATCCTTTGTAAACCTCCTGCTCCTTACCTTTAAAGTCTGCCCTCTAGTTATTGACCCGTCTAGTAGGGGGGAAGCTTTCTCCTAAATCCCTTGTGTCAGCCTCTCAAAACTTTGTACATCTCAATCAGACTCCCCCCTCAACCTTCTTGGCTGTAAGGAAAACAACTCCAGCCTATCTAATCTCGCTTCATAGAGGAATCAGTCCAGCCCCAGGCAACACGTTGGTAAATTTTTTCCGCGTCCTCTCTAGTGCAGTCGCATCCTCCCTATAGTGAAGCGATCAGAACTGCACACAGCATTCCAGCTGTGGCCTAACTAACACAATATGGACCTCCATCATAACCTCCTTGCTCTTGTATTCAATGCCTTGACTAGTAAATGCAGGTTATCCCATATACCTTCTTACCCACCTTAACTACCCTCTCCTGCTGCCTTTAAGTATGTGTGCATCAATGACCTTCTGTGTTTCCTAGGGTCCTACCATTCAACAAGCGCACCCATGCCTGTATAGTCCTCCCAAATGCATCACTTCACAGTTTTCGGGATTAAGTTCTATTTGCCATTGCTCAGTCCACCTAATTAGCCTATCTATATCTCCCTGTAATCTAAGGTTTTCCTCCTTCCTATTTAGCACACCACCAATATTTGCGTCATCTGTGAACTTTCTGAACCATCCACATCCAAATCAGTAATGTACACAACAAACTGCTAGGGACACAGAACCAAATCCTGTGGTGTGCCACGTGGCACAGGCTTCCAGTCACAAAAATACCCTTCGACCGTCACCCATTTCGGTGACATGACGAGATGCCTTAGATCCTAACTAGTGAAGAGTACGTTGCACAGAGCGATCCCAAACCAGAGAAATGAGAAGTTAAGACAGTTAGGTACACCCCCACACACCCTCCCCCCTCCATTTATAAATGAACCAAGTTGATCTACTGGTTGACTGATTGGCAGGAATCCCTTGAGTCAGTAACCACAAAGTAACTGCTGTGGAGGTCAGGTTTGCACAAGATTCATATCTGTGTGACTTTGAATCATGTATAAGCTCTTTATGATATGTTGGTGCATATTTCTTCCT
>NC_063350.1:9778477-9794129 GCF_021869965.1 Rhincodon typus
CATCAATCGCCTCAACCTCTCCACCCCTCTCACCCACTCCAACCTCTCCCCCGCAGAACGTGCAGCCCTCCGCTCCCTCCGCTCCAATCCCAACCTCACCATAAAACCTGCGGACAAGGGAGGTGCAGTTGTAGTATGGCGCACTGACCTCTACATCGCCGAGGCCGGACGCCAACTCTCCGACACCTCCTCCTACCGCCCCCTTGATCAAGACCCCACCCCTGAGCACCAAACCATCATCTCCCAAACCATCCACAACCTCATCACCTCAGGTGACCTCCCACCCACGGCCTCCAACCTCATCGTTCCCCAACCTCGCACTGCCCGCTTCTATCTCCTTCCCAAAATCCACAAACCTGAATGCCCTGGTCGACCCATTGTCTCCGCCTGCTCCTGCCCCACCGAACTGATCTCCAACTATCTCGACTCCATTTTCTCCCCCTTGGTCCAGGAACTCCCTACCTATGTCCGTGACACCACCCACGCCCTCCACCTCCTCCAGAACTTCCAATTCCCCAGTCCCCAACACCTCATCTTCACCATGGACGTCCAGTCCCTCTACACCTGCATTCCCCATGCAGATGGCCTTAAGGCCCTCCGCTTCTTCCTGTCCCGCAGGCCCGACCAGTCCCCCTCCACTGACACCCTCATCCGCTTAGCCGAACTCGTCCTCACACTCAACAACTTCTCTTTCAATTCCTCCCACTCCCTACAGACAAAGGGGGTAGCCATGGGTACCCGCATGGGCCCAAGCTACGCCTGCCTCTTTGTAGGTTACGTGGAACAATCCCTCTTCCGTACCTACACCGGCCCTAAACCCCACCTCTTCCTCCGTTACATTGACGACTGTATCGGCGCCGCCTCGTGCTCCCACGAGGAGCTCGAACAGTTCATACACTTCACTAACACCTTCCACCCCAACCTTAAGTTTACCTGGACCATCTCTAACACCTCTCTCCCCTTCCTGGACCTCTCTGTCTCCATATCGGGCAACCACCTAGAAACCGATATTCATTTCAAGCCCACCGACTCCCACAGCTACCTAGAATACTCCTCCTCCCACCCACCTTCCTGCAAAAATGCTATCCCCTATTCCCAATTCCTTCGCCTCCGCCGCATCTGCTCCCAGGATGAGGCATTCCACTCCCGTACATCTCAGTTGTCCTCGTTTTTCAAGGACCGTAACTTCCCCTCCTCGGTGGTCGAGAACGCCCTCAACCGTGTCTCCCACATCTCCCGCACCTCATCCCTCACACCCCGTCCACGCAATAAAAACCAAAAAAGAATCCCCCTCGTCCTCACGTACCACCCCACCAACCTCCGGATCCAACGCATCATCCTCCGACACTTCCGCCATCTGCAATCCGACCCCACCACCAAAGACATCTTTCCCTCCCCACCTTTATCTGCTTTCCGGAGGGACAACTCTCTCCGTGACTCCCTCGTCCGCTCCACACTCCCCTCCAGCTCCACCACACCCGGCACTTTTCCCTGCAACCGCAGGAAGTGCTACACCTGCCCCCATACCTCCTTCCTCACCCCCATCCCAGGCCCCAAGAAGACTTTCCACATCAAGCAGATGTTCACCTGCACATCTGCCAATGTGGTATACTGCATCCGCTGTACCCGGTGTGGCTTCCTCTACATCGGGGAAACCAAGCGGAGACTCGGGGACCGCTTTGCAGAACACCTACGCTCGGTTCGCAACAAACAACTGCACCTCCCAGTCGCGAACCATTTCAACTACACTACATTGAAGAAGATTAGTTTGCTTTCTGCTGGAAGAAAGAAATTGGGTTTTTTTTTCGCTGATGGGAAAAAAAGTGCATAACTTGTAAAGCTTACATTTCTCAGAAGTGCCGGTTGAAGTCAGATGTTTCTCTCAAAGAAAGAAGATAATCCAGAAAAGACATAGGTTACCTCTGTGTAAAGGTTTCAGTTTTAAAGTTCCAGACCAGAAGTGCATAGTTAGAATCCTGAATGGCTTTTTTGAAACTGAGAAAGCTTAAGCTCAGTTGTATGACTCTGCAAAAAAAAGGCTATTAAACTCTCAAGACCAGGAACTGAAAGCAATGATTAAATCATATCTGTAGATCTGATGGAGAATTACTGTAAAGTGTTGGGATAGATGTGACGGTATATTACCATGTGTTTTGAAATGTTTCAAATTGTGTTCAATGTGAATATTTTCATTCAATTTCTTATCATTTTCTTGCATAATAAATTTCAGTTTTATTGCTAGGACCAAAATGCAGCATTGTGTGCGTGTGCTTCATTGAAAGATCACCATATTAAATTTAACAATATATATGAGTTATCAAGCCAGATTTTTATCTGGGATTTGACTTGCCCAGTAATAACATCAGCTGGCATCATAACATTTGGCACACAGGTCTTCAGGGAACCACAGTTCATGCCAGATTTGCTGCAAAAGTTTTGATGCTGCACAACTGACACACCGTAGCTGGGAAGCTGCCCAACCCAGTATCCTTGTTGTTTTCAATTTGTGCAGTGACTGGGTGGATTTTGGTCAGAGGAATGCCATTGCACTAGAATGTCAAACGTTCATCCTCTGATGCGCACTCTCGACTCTCAGCTCACTCCTAGTCAAAGATCACATGATGTGGCCAGCGGAAACATTTCAAAGATCCTCTAAAGCTAACATGAAGAAGTTCTGCTGTGGAGGTGCCGGTGTTCGATTGGGGTGGACCGAGTTAGAAGTCACACAACACCAGGTTATAGTTAAACAGGTTTATTTGAAATCACAAGCTTTCGAAGCACTGCCCCTTTCATCAGGTAAAGGCACTTCAACTGATGAAGGAGCAGAGCTCCGAAAGCTTGTGATTTCAAATAAAGCAGTTGGGCCATAACCTGGTGCTGCATGGCTTCTGACTGTGGAGAAGTTCAGCTTTGACACCAGCGATGGAGAAGACAGTGTGCTGGAGCCCGATGAATGGTGATTCCAGCTTCATCAAGGTGTAGCTGGCTTTGAAGCAGGCAGATGATGAATGAGAGAGCAAGAAGCAGGTTCAAGAAAGGATACAACCCCTCAATGACCATTGACCCATCAACAGACTGTCTAGATTACTGTTGTGGAAAGTGGATTTTAGATATTTTTAAAATGCTTTTTCTCTCTTAGGCTTTCACTTTCTTTTCCATTTCCAATATCTTTCACTAACTTCACTCCTGTCTGTTATAGTCTCTCTTGCCTTCTCTCCCCCTTTCTCTCTCTTCTAGGAACCTGTAGTGAGAAGGAATGCCTCAGTTAGTTGTGTGAAGACATACTGCTTGAGTTCACCTCTGAATGGCCAAGCTCTTTAAGCACTTTTATTGAAAAGGCAAACAAAAAATAAATCTAAAAAAGTCGACAGCAGATAAGGTTGAAATCTATTATTGCCAGTAGTTCAACTCATACTTAAAATGCAAGGCAAGAAGATTAAAAGAGGGAGTCCATTTATAAAATGCAAACAGTGTATTTGTCTCTGTTGGCACAGATCCCAAGACTTCTGACTGTGCCCAGTATTCAGCGATTACAGCTGGAGCATTCTCGATGTGGATTTTAATGCATGGTCCCCTAGGGGTGTAGTTGGCTAAGCATAAGGCAATATGAGTCAATTAGAAGTAGACCATTATTATCTCTCTCTCACCAGGCAGTTGGGAGATACACAACCATAGTAAGGTTGTTATCTGCATCCACACTGCAACAATCATAATGAAGCATCAGATTGTTTCTGGCACACAAATTGAATTTCTTGCATCACTCTTCAGCTCCACTGAGTCCCATTTTTTCTCTGCTGCTATGAAACATTTGGATATGCTGGAATTGTATTCTTTGAAATAGACAGGGTGAGGGGAGACATTAATATGCATTAACGATTTGGGCATGAATGTAGGGAGTATGATCAGTAATTTTGTAGGTGACATTAAAATTGCTGGTGAGGTAAATAGCAAGGAGGAAAGCCTTAGACCACAAAATGATACAGACCCCCTGGTGCCGACCTCCTTACACCTTTATCTCTCGTTCCTGGACAGTGCTGTTTCATACCTCTAGTTCTTCACCTTCTCTAATCATTGACACATCTGTGTCTACTGTTTTATTCTTTTTAATTGTCTCAGGCTGTTATCACATCTGCCCGTTATTTTATTTCCTTGCATGAATGTGGTTATACCTCCACATCCAGCTCCACTAACCACTATGCCAGAGGCCCCCAAATACTTTCTTAGCATGACCCTTTTCCAAGGTTTGAAAATTGTCTGACCCCCTCAGTGAAAACAGTGAGAGAGAAGGGCTTGGGGGATTGTGTTACTTCATTGTCACACCCACAGCACGTGTCAGGAATGTACCTGCCAAACACACTGCATGGGCTTCAGCCAAATGGCCATGTTTGAAAGTCCAGGGGAAGCCACCCTTTAGTCGTCAGTCAAGGGGTACTAGCTCAGAAAATCAACAGCTTCGTCCGAACTCAGCCCAAGAGTTTGGATATGTTTAGTTGGGCCCTTGGACAATTGAGGTCAGGGTCTCTGTATTGGTACAATCTGCAAGTGGGCTACAGTCAGGTCTGAACGATGAAAAGATGTGATGTTAGGTTGGGCATTAGGAAAAGAGCTTTGGACTGGGTTCTACCATGGTGTAGCACTGAGGCCTGTTCAGCTTCATTCTTGTAGCTCCAGTTACAATGTCAGTTGATCAGACAGGTGATGATGCAAAGCAGCAACACATTTATGAAAGTGAGCCTCTATTTGCTACGAAGTCTCACCTTTGCCATCAATGTTCCCTCAGAAGCTTTTCTTCATCATTGCCCTCCCACTACATCTGCTATGAAGCGATATTCTTCACTGGCAGTGCCATTGGTGGGAATCCAGACTGATCCCTGCCAGTGATTAATTCCACTGCCAGTGAGCACACAATGGTACAAGAGCGGAACCCCGGAGACATGGGCCACACACAATGGGCTGACCAGCAGAGTAATATGAGAAGTCTAAGTCGAGTTCACAGAGAGAAACCCTGCGCGAAAACCTCTCCAAAACTGACACTGAGCTGATTTTTGGTAAGAATTTGCCTTTATCTTATGCGGTTACATTATGACACTGATTACTCTCTGGTTTCTCCAACTCTGAGCTATAGTGCAATCTCCCCTCTCCCAATGTATCATCAATGGCAAAATCTTTAACTTGAAATTTCCTCTTCAAATCTCTTCGAGATCTTTTCCCACCTTCAAATACTGCCAAAATCTCACCATGCTTTTAGTCAAGTCTGTTAAGTCTAGGTTTGGGTTTAATCAACCATCTTTGAGATGCTTTCCAGGGTTTTGTGATATTAAAGCAAATTCACTTCTACTTTCAACTAGTTTACAGAGCTGCAAAGATTGAATGATTGTATGTATAGATAATGAAGGGGTATCAACTCAGGAGTAGTATCAGGACTAGATTGGAAGGATTCTTTTCTTGGTAAATTTGATAAGGATTATTTTACCATATATGGCTGCTGAAGCCTCATTAATCAGAATATAAAACCAAATTATACAAGCAACTGAAAAGTAGAAATATTAGTAGGTAGTATTAGTAGGTAAGGAGAAATTACACCTCATGTGGAAGTACTGCTAGCATAGGAGTAATGGGCCTAATGGCTCCCTTCTTTAGTGATAATGTCAATCAGGTGACATTCTCTCAAACTTGAAAACTTAGCCTCATGACCCAACTGATGAAATTTTAATCATAAGGAGAAGTCAAAGTGACATTTATTCTGCGTCCACTTCTGGGGAGCCAAAACTAGAGGAAATGAACGTGAAATAGTCAGCAACAAATCCAATAAGAAATTGAGGAGAAGGTTCTTTAACCAGGCAGTGGTGGAAGTCTGGAGAACAAAAGTTGTTGAAGTGCATAGCTTGGAGATTCATTGAAGAAGAAGAACACAAGGGGGAAAGGTATGGAAGACGTGCCAAAGTGAAGCAGGAAAAGGTTCAAGCTTTTAGAAAAAGAACTAATTCATGGGATGTGGGTACCACTGACAAGGCCAGCATTTGTTGCCCATCCCTTAATTGCCTTTGAGAGCAATCGCTGTGAATCTGGAGTCATATTTAAGCCAGACCCAGGAAGGATGCCTGATTTCTGGAAGGCACTGCCTGGGAGATTAGTTGAGGGGGGCAAGTTCACAATCTTTAAACAATACTTGGATGAGCGCTTGAAGTATCATCATGTTTAAGGCTAGGGGCTCAGGGCAGGAAAGTGGGACTAGGGTAGGTAATAATGTATATCGGGTGGCATAGACTCAATGGGTCGAGGAGCCTCTTCTGTACTGCATAGAATCATAGAGTTATAGAGCTGTACAGCACAGAAACAGACCCTTCAGTCCAACTCATCCATGTCGATCACATATCCTAAATTAATCTAGTACTACTTGCCAGCATTTGGCCCATATCCGTCTAAACCCTTCCTATTCATGTACCCATCCAGATGCCCTTTAAATGCTGTAATTGTACCAGCCTCCACCACTTCCTCCAGCACTATTCCATGCAAGCACCACCCTCTGTGTGGAAAAGTTGCCCTTAGGTCCCTTTTAAATGTTTCCCCTCTCACCTTAAACCTATGCCTTCTAGTTTTGGACTCCCCTACCCTGGGAAAAAGACCTTGGCTATTCACCCTATCCATTCCCCTCATGATTTTATAAACCCTCTAATAAGTTCACCCCTCAGCCTCTGACACTCAAGGGAAAATAGCCCCAGCCTATTCAGCCTTTCCCTAAAGCTCAAACCCTCCAACCCTGGCAACATTCTTCTAAATTTTTTCTGAACCCTTTCAAGTTTCACAACATCCTTCCTATAGCAGATGATTCTACAATTCCCTCCCAAAAGAACATGAGCGAACTAGATGGGATTTTACAAGAATTAATCCTAGTTCCATGGTTACCATTATTGACACCAGTTCTAAATTTAATTAAGACAATAATCTGAATTATAAATCCCATCAGCTAGAATGGATTTGAACCTTTGTCCCAGTGCATCAGGATTACTAGTCTCAGCAACATTACATGACCAATTGGCCTATTTCTTCTCCGCACATTTATGTAAATTTATGGATTGTTATTTAAGTTGACGTTGGGCATAAAGTAATATCTGCGTGTGAGCTATGTTAGTGCGGAAGTGTGCTTGGCAATTAGGAAACATTTGTGAAAACCTTTAAGTAGAGGCAGTCTGTCCAACATTCGCTTGCCTTGTGCAGATCGTAGACGTACCTTTTTGGTTTTGTCCATTGCCTTCAGAATGGAGATATTGAGCTGTTCCAGAGCTGACAGGACACTTTCATACTCCCCTAGATGCTCAGAAAAATATTCTGGAAAAACAACAAGGTAAGAATTTTTAATCTTCTCCTCCACAAAGCCTCAGGATAACTCATTTCCTTCCACCAGAGAATACAAACATACAAAACTGGAGCAGGAATAGACCATTTGGCCCTTTAAACCTAACTCAATATTCAATAGATTGTGATAGTGCTGGTGGTGGACTGTGCTGAACAAAGTCAGAAGTCACATGTTACCAGGTTGTAGTCCAACAGGTTTATTTGAAATCACAAGCTTTCGGAGCGCTCCTTCATCAGATTTCACCTGACGAAGAAGTTATGCTCTGAAAACTTGTGATTTCACATAAACCTGTTGGACTATAACCTGGTAACATGTGACTTCTGACAATAAGATGATGGCTGATCTGTTTTTGTTTTGAATTCCACATTCCTATCTACTCCAGATAACCCTTGATGATCTGCCTAATAAGAACTTTTTCACCTCTGCCTTAAAAATACTCAATGATCTTACCTCCACCACCTTCTGAGGCAGAGTTCCAAAGGCACACAACCCTCTGAAGGAAAATAATTCTCCTTATCTTGCTCCTAAAAGGGTGACCCCTAATGTTAAAATAGTGGGGCTTTTACTTCTGAACTGAACTGCCAGGGGAGGTGATGGCCTAGTGGTATTATCGCTGGACTGTTAATCCAGAGAACAGACAACACTCTGGGGACCCAGGTTTGAATCCTGCCATGACAAATGATGGAATTTGAATTCAATAAATACCTGGAATTAAGAGTCTAATGATGACCATGAATCGATTGTTGATTGTCAGGAAAAACCCATTCTGGTTCACTAATGTCCTTTAGGGAAGGAAACTGCCTTCCTTGCCTGGTCTAGCCTACATGTGACTCCAGACCCGCAGCCAATATGGTTGACTCTGAACTGCCTTCCTGAACTGCCTTCCAGTTGGCAGATGGGCAATAAATGCTGCCTAGCCAGCGACGCCCTCATCCCGTTAATGAATAATGGGGGAAAAGAAATGAAATAAAGAAAAACAAGAGGAAACATCCGTTCCACCCACCTTGTCAAGACCAGTGAGGATCTTAGACACTTCAATCGATTCATCCCTTGCTCTTCTAAACTCTAGAAGAAACGAGCCCGTTTGCCCAATCTTCCCTCATAAGACACCCACTCATTCCAGGTATCAATCTACTAAAGATCTTCTCCTCCATTACCAAAGCATAGGAAGGAAACCAAAACTGTGCACAGTATTCAAGATGTGGTCTCACTAATGCACTGGAGAACTGAAGCATAACATCCTTACTTTTATGTTTAATCCTTCTCATAATAAAGGTTGGCAGCCCATTACCCTTCCTGATTACATGCTGTACCTGCATACTAAACATTTGTTACTCATGGACTTATGAAGGCAGCTCACCACCACTTTCTCAAGGGACGGGTGACAAATGCTGGCTCTGCCAACGATGCCAATGTCCCATGACTGAATAATAAAATGCACAAGAGCTTCTTAATCTCTCTGTACCTCAGAAATCCGCAATCAGTCTCTATTTAATAAACTCTTTTCTCATTCCTCCTGCCAAAGTGAACTTCACATTTCGCCACATTACACTTCAGCTGCTAGATCTTTTTCAACTCCCTGAACCTCAACTTCCTGATGTATTCGTCATCACACCCTCTCTGACCTATGTCTTTCTAATGTGCCATACTTATTGCCTCATCTAAGTCATTGATGTAAATTGTAAAAATTTGAGGCCATAATACAGACTCCGACAGGACTCCATCTGTCACATCCTCCAAATCAGGGAAAAAAAACCATTTATATATACTCTGTGTTTTCTACAAACCAGCTAAGGTTCCACACATGCTATTGTGTTAATAATAATAATATCAATATTAATAATATGCCACCCTCTAGTATATTTATAACATATTATGGGATCCCACATTGTTGATTACATTGGTATTTTTGCAGTAAGGGCAGTTTGATCAATAAGTGTGGAGGATTGGAAAGGGAACACAAGTGCCTACATCCTGTGATGATCAGTGATATTCTCGGCACACTTGTTTTAAAAAACTGAACAAAGAATCTCAATCTACTTCAATGAGAGGGGTTGACCTCTACAGGAGATTGACAAGAAGAGAAAACCAAGGGAAGAGCTGGCTCACTTTCTTTGTCATTGTCTGCGCTTCACGCTATCAGCAGCCTCTGAGCAACTGAGGCACAACATTGCTCAATGTGCCCCCAACAAAACAGCCAGGAGCTTTGTCTATCTTTACAGTTGAAGGATCAGATTTGACAGAAACAGTGCAAATTAACTGAGTACACGATGGAATCCCTTCGAAGAATGCAATGAGGAATCTGAGGGTTGTTAAAGTGGCTGTGTACACAAGTTATTGCTGTGACAGTTCCCCTGGGATTAACCCAGCCACATGTCATTGGAAAAGACAGAGAAAGTTCAGCATTAAAAAGAAATGGCAGGACAGGAAAGGGGCAATGATATTATTGACTTACCACATAGCTCCTCTGTGTCCAAGTTGCTGTTTTAAGGAGAAAGTGAAATTGAATTACAACGATGCCTTTAGCAATGGCTATTAAAAGGATCAAATAATAAACATTAATCATGAGCATCTCATATTAAATAGCACAAGCTAGGAGCCGTCAGCCAACCAATTTCAGCTTCATATCTTCAGTCTGAGATCATTAGGTGTGACTGATAGTGACTTTTACCAGTCATTGATAAAATTAGAGAGTCTGGTCATGAGCTGGTTGTAGTCCTGGACTAGTAACCCGTAGATGACCCGAAGGATCTGATCCCCTAGACTATCCCTCCATGGAATACAGCAGCAAAGGAAGCTGGTTAGCTCAGTTGGGTGGATGGCTGGTTCGTGACACCAACAGAGTGAGGTCAATTCCCACACTGACTGAGGTTACCATGAAGGACTCTGCTTCTCAACCTCTCCCCTTGTGTGAGTCATGATGACCCCCACCCCCCACCCCACCCCACCTTGGTTAAACTACCACCATTGTCTCTCGCTAATGAGGGAGCCCCCTATGATAGTGTAAGCCTGTGGTGACTGCACTTTGTTTACAACAACAAGCACTGAAACAGGAGTAGGCCATTCGGCCCCTGAGGTCTGTTCCACTATTCAGGGTGAGATCTTGGGTGAGTCATAGTTTATCTAACAAAATCCTATCGAACCCAGTTTTAAATATTTCAGAGGAGTTCCAGATTTCCAACAAACTTTATGAGAAGCAAAGCTTTCTCATTTTGCTCCTGAATTGCCCATTTCTGAGGTTTCTGAGTCTCTTTGTTCTGGACTCCCTCACAGATGGTGCTTTTAGCGAGACACGCCACAATTTGTGGTTCTAAAAGCGTAAAGTCAACGGGTTGAGATTGAGACAACAAGGTGCAGATTCTAGTGTCCCTGATTTTTATCACTGCATGTTTGGGTGCCACTCTTTCTGGTGCTTGGACCTTAAGCTCTAGAGTTCCCCTTCTTCAACCTCTCTGTTGATTGGTCTCATTTTACTCCTTAAAGAATGTTCTTCAGCCCTGATCTTCTCGTGTGACTCTGGAAACTATTTCTGTTTAACAAAACTCCTGTGAAAGTGCCTGGGATGTTTAACTATGCCACAGATGTGAAATGAGTTCAGGTTTTTGTTGCTGAGAAGCTGCTTGGTAGCAAGAGCAAAAGCCCAACTAAACTGATTCTCTATATGGAGATTTGCATCAATCACTTTAGACATTAGATTGACAGCCCAAAACTGATGGGCTATCTGTCTGGAGTCCAGACTACAACTGTCAATACTCACGGAAGAAAATGTACTGAGTGAACACAGCAAGCCAAGCAGCATCATAGGGGCAGTTTCGGGCCTAGACCCTTCATTAGAAAATGGGTTGAGATTGATGTTTTTTATTGCAAAAACATACTTTATTCATAAAAAAAACTTTATCAATATTCACAGATACTAAAGCAGTTTTGTACGGTCTACGCATCAAGAAAAAAAAACATTGTAATTTGATATTCCTGCAGTTGCAAAAACCAAAGGCATTTCTTACTCATGCAGGGCACTACTTACATACACTGAGGCAACAAGAATGTCTGATCATTGAACACACTCTCGTTACAGGGGAGATGGACCTTAGATGGTGGTCTTTCCCCATTGCAGCATGGTAGCAGCTGCTCCAAGCTTTACCATGTCCCTCAGCAAGTAGCCCTGGACTGAGATTGATTATGCTAATAGTGACACGACATCAGAGCAAATCAAAGGCCACATTTTCACCATGTCTAATCTGCTTTCCACTGAGGGTCACTGAACAACTGCTCAAACGCTGCAACTGGTATAGAGGAATTTCACTCAGTACATTTTCTTCCGTGAGTATTGACAGTTGCAGTCTGGACTCCAGACAGATAGCCCATCAGTTTTGGGCTGTCAATCTAATGTCTAAAGTGATTGATGCAAATCTCCATATAGAGAATCAGTTTAGTTGGGCTTTTGCTCTTGCTACCAAGCAGCTTCTCAGCAACAAAAACCTGAACTCATTTCACATCTGTGGCATAGTTAAACATCCCAGGCACTTTCACAGGAGTTTTGTTAAACAGAAATAGTTTCCAGAGTCACACGAGAAGATCAGGGCTGAAGAACATTCTTTAAGGAGTAAAATGAGACCAATCAACAGAGAGGTTGAAGAAGGGGAACTCTAGAGCTTAAGGTCCAAGCACCAGAAAGAGTGGCACCCAAACATGCAGTGATAAAAATCAGGGACACTAGAATCTGTCAGGGAGGAGGGTGGGGGTCTCAGAGTGTTATAAGCTGGAGGAGGTCAAAGTGATATGGAAGGGCTTAGACCAGAAGGGGATTTGTAAACCAGCATGAGAATTTTCAAATTGAAGTGTGCCAGTCAAGGAGGCAAAGCAACAGAGTTTTAAAATCATTTAAAATTCTGACTCTGGAGTAATAGGATACACATTCTAGACAAATGTCAGTGAATAAACCGAAAACTGAAAGAGGAAGCTGTGGCAAAGAGGTAATATCACTGGACTTTTTTTACATTCACTCACGGGAGGTGGGTGTCATTGGCTGGCCTACATGGAGAAGGCTGGAGAAACTCAGCAGGTCTGGCAGCATCTGTGAAGAAAAAAAGCACAAGTGGCAGTACAGTAGCTCAGTGGTTAGTACTGCTGCCTCACAGCACCAGGGACCTGGGTTCAATTCCAGCCTCAGGCAACTATCTGTGTGGAGTTTGCACGTTCTCCCCGTGTCTGTGTGGGTTTCCTCCGGGTGCTCCAGTTTCCTCCCACGGTCCAAAGATGTGCAGGTTGGGGTGGACTGGCCATGCTAAATTGCCCATAGTGTGCAGGTAAGGTGGATTAGCCATAGGAAATACAGGGTTACAGGGATGGGGTGGGTTTGGGTAGGATGCTCTTTGGAGGGGTGGTGTAACCTAGATGGGATGAATGGCTTGCTTCCACACTGTAAGGAGTTTGTGAAAAACAGTTAACATTTTGAATCCGTGTGACTCTTCAGAACTGTCCCAAAGACTCAAAACTCTTAGAGAAAAGAAAATTCCTTCTCATCTGCATCTCTAATTGGCATCCCTAAATTCTGAGACCAGTCCCTCTGGTCCTAGCCTCTCCCATGAAGGGAAACATCCTCTCAGCATATACCCTGTCAAGCCCCTAAGGAATCCTACATGTTTCAATGAGATTACCTCTCATTCTTCTAAACTCCAGCGAGTAGAGTCCTGACCTGTTTAATGTTTGCTCATAATTCTTCCATCCCAGGGATCATCCTTGTGAACCTTTTCTGAATTTCTTCCAATGAGTCATTTGTTTTTGATTCAAATCAACAGCCCCTAAAGGTGCAAACCAGTTGCTGCCTCAGACCATGAACAGCCACAGCACTCACCAGTAGAGCGCTGTTTAAACCTGACCTCTCTGCAATGATAATGAGCCGATTTTCAGTCATACCTTCAATTATCCATCTCCCTATTCGTTTCATGTATGGAACAGTAGCCATGTTGTTACTTCATCTCGTTTCACAGATTGCCTGCTGCATTCAAAAATCTAGTTGTTTCTTAGTTATAATAGTTGAAGCCAACTGAAAAGGAGTTAATGTCTGAATTCATGAAGGTCATGGTAACTCTGATCAAACACTATACCATCAAGTGGTGCTACCCTGCCTCGGGGCCCCTGCTGAATACAAGCCAGTTCCATGGCAGAAGATAAGAGACTGACAGGATTGATCTGTGTTGCAGCAGAGAATGTTGCTAGATTTGATGCCAAAGGCAGCTATTAGCTCTTCCATTTTCATGCTTGTTTTTGAATAAGCCATGTTTTTAACGACTGTCACTTTCTGAAAGACTTAGAAGGTCATACAAATGTACCAACAAGGAACAAGAGTAGCTCACTTGGCCCTTTAAGTCTGTTCTGCCATTCAACAAGTGGCTGAACTGATCTTAGCCTCAACTCTACATTCTTGCATATCCCCGATAATCTTTCACCCACTTGGTCATCAAGAATCTAACTACCGCTGCCTTAAAAATATTGGAAGTTTGTGCATCCACTGGTTTTTGAAGGAGGGAATTCCAAAGACTCACAGTGCTCCGACAAAGAAAATGTTTCCTCATCTCTGTCTTAAATGGACAACCCTTTATTTTCAGAGATAGTAGGAAGTGCCGATGCTGGAGAATCTGAGATAACAAGGTGTGGAGGTGGATGAACACAGCAGGCCAGGCAGCATCAGAGGAGCAGGAATGCTGGCTTCGCAGTGGGGTTAAAACTCATTCAGAGATAGTAGGAACTGCCGATGCTGGAGAATCTGAGATAATCTGCTCCTCTGATGCCGCCTGGCCTGCTGTGTTCATCCACCTCCACACCTTGTTAATCCTTTATTTTTAACCAGTCACCCCGAATTCTAGATTCTCCCACAAGAGGAAACATCCTTTCCACATCCACCCAGTCAAGACCCTTCAAGATCTCACATGTTTTAATTAAGTCGTCTCAGACTCTTCAAAACTCCAGCCTGTGTCTAGCCTTTCCTTATAAGCCAGTCTGCTCTTTCCAGCTGTTATAGAGGTAGTTTCCCTCCCTTGCTATTTTGCATGTTTCTTATCACAAGTGGATGAAGGTGTTCGGTGGGTCTGCCAATCAGTCTGGAAGAGCCTCAAATAACTCATCCAAGTGGGAGGAGCTCTACTGGCCTCTGATGCTGAGGCAAAAAGAAGCAAAATAATTCTCTCCTTACCAGCAATCAAAACCATAACTTTAAATGTGAAACTTTAGCATCCAATAGCACTTTCAAAATCCAAATATCTAGGCATGTGGAAACAAACTGGAGGTATATTTATGTGGGTGGGAATCCAGGGGTCAGGTGCTGATAGCAACAAACTGCACAAGACGCCTATGCTAAGGGAATTCCATCTTCTACTTGGCTAAGTGCTGAAACTCACAGAATCCTTATGGTATTTCACAAAAGAAAAGAAACAAAGGATGTCCAACATCTGTTTATCAGCTTACGCTAACCAAGGATTTGAAAGGAGAGAGCTGGGATTTAGAACCCATATTGGTTGGCAGTGTTTATTCAATACCACACACCCGCCTCTCTCACACACACAGACACAGACACACACACACACACAGACACAGACACGCACATACACATGCACACACACATGCACACACACACACAGACATATACACACACAGACACACACACAGACACCTGATAATAGATTAATTGTTTGAGTATCTAGAACATTGGGATGTGGGCTGTGGAAGGAGCTGTAAGACTTAGAAGTCAATAAACTCTATCACCAAAGTGAAATGTCTTGGTTTCTGTCTCAACCAACCGGGTTGGATCTATGGAAAATCTGTCCTTCATTCAATATCACAAAAACGTATTTGTCATGTTATCATGTGAAATTTGGTCGTCATTTTTCTCACTGCCGTCATGATTATATAAAAAGACAAGAACAGCAAATGCATGGCGACCACCACCACTGCAAGTTCCCCTCCAAACTGTCATCCCAACTTGGAAATATATCACCGTTCCTTCTTTGGGTCAAAATTCTGGAACTCACTCCCTATTAGCTCTGTGGTGACAGTGACTACAGTAGGAAAGCAGCTCATTACCATCTTCTCAAAGGACAATATAGGGACAGGTAATAAATAGTAGCTTGTGATGCCTGAAAAAGGATTTTTATAAATTCAAAAATACTAGATTAGCTATAAAGCAGAGATAGTATGAACTGCCGATGCTGGAGAATCTGAGATAACAAGGTGTAGAGCTGGATGAACACAGCAGGCCAAGCAGCATCAGAGGAGCAGGAAAATTTCTGAAGAAGGGTC
>NC_063350.1:9794629-9826230 GCF_021869965.1 Rhincodon typus
CCTCTCATCTCCCGCCACTGAACTTCTGTTGGCCGTCACCTGTGATCCTCCCCGTTAAACAGTTTCCTCCCATTTATTGTTGTCAAAGCCCCCAGTGAGTTGGAGCACCTTCTTTCCGATCTCGCCGTCACTCAGCAGTGTGTCTGTTCCCTCCCCCCACCCACCGTGTTCAGAGGAGGCAGTGAACGAGGTCAAACGCCAGGCCGTGTCGCAGTTGCAGAAGGCGGTAACTGAGGCTGAGCAGAAAGCGTACGAGATGATAACAGCAGAGAGGGCCAAGATGGAGCAGAAGATAGCAGATGCCAAGAGGCAAGCGGCTGAAGATGCATTCACCGTCATCAATGAGCAGGAAGACACCAGCGAGGTAGGCTGCCCTCCCATATCCTTCTTTGGACCACGCGCACTTTGGTGCAGGGGTGAACGTTACTGAATTCTCTTATAGCCAGCACTGACTGCTTCATGATTCAGTTGCCCAATGTAGAACTGGGTCTTGCGAGCGTGATAAGTCAGTGACCTGGACCTCCCAATAAACCCCGTCCCATCTATCTAGCTTGGCTACTTCGTGCTGGTCTCAGTTATGCCAGGGGCTCGGTCGCAACTGGAGTGAGAATATCAGCCAAGACATCCCAGTCCTGATCACCAGCCCATGTATATGCTTCCACAAGGTGACAACAGGGTTGTGTTTGACTAACCCAGGAGCACTCATGGGCTTCACCCATGGCAAGATACCACAGGTTGCCCTGGGCACGATGTGAATGTCGCCAGCATTTATTGCCCAGTGGGCAGGCAATTAATTATCTAACCGTTGCCCCTTGCCATCATCGCCTTCACTGAATCCCCCATGGTCAGTGTATTACCATTGACCACTAACTGAGCTGCACTCATCATGTAAATCTAGGGGGCGATTAAGGATTAGTCACATCGCTGTGGGTCTGGAGTCACATGTAGGCCAGACCAGGTAAGGATGGCAGTTTCCATCCCTAAAGGACATTAGTGAACCAGATGGGTTTCCTCTGACCATCAACAATGGCTTCCTGCTCATCATTAGACTCTTAATTGTTTTTTAAAAAATTCTTAATTCATTTACTTTTTTTATATTGGAATCAAATTCCACCATCTGCTGTGGCAGGATTTGAACCAGAATCCCCAAAACATTACCAGGGTCTCTAGACTAATAGTCTAGCAATCATACCACTAGGCCATCACCTCCTTGCCTTTCCTTTATTCCTTCTCTTCAAATTACTTTATAAAATTGTTGTGCAGATTAGTGTCCATACATAAATATTGTTTAATAGCAGTCTGAACTTTAATCCTGATGTCATACAGTGTGGAAACAGACCATCCAGCCCAACTCATCCATATTGACCAGGTTTCCTGTGCTGACCTAGTCCCGTTTGCCTGCATTACGGCCCATGTCCTTGAAACCGTTCCTATCAAATGTACCTGTCACAGAGGTTTACAGCATGGAAACAGGTCCTTCTGCCCAACTTGTGCATGCCACCCAACTTACAGAATCATAAAATCCCTACAGTGCCAAAGCAGGCCAGTCAGCACATCAGGTCCACACTGACCCTCTGAAGAGAGGACCATACCCAGAACCACCTCCCTGCCTTATCCCTGTAACCCTGCATTTTACACTTAGCCTGCACATCCCTGGACACTATGGGGCAATTTAGCAACAGCCAATCCCCCTAACCTACACGTCTTTGGACTGTGGGAGGAAACCCATGCAGACATGGGGAGAATGTGCAAACTCCACACAGACAGTCACCCGCGGGTGGAATCGAGCGCAGGGTCCCTCGTGCTGTGAGGTGGTAGCGCTAACCACTGAGCCACCGTGCCACCCTTAAGCCACCCCTTATCCAAATGTCTTTTAAATGTTGTAACCGTACCTCTTCTTTCTCTCTCTTGTTGTCAGAGTTGCTGGAACTGCGGGCGCAAGGCCAGCGAGACCTGCAGCGGCTGTAACGCAGCCCGTTACTGTGGCTCCTTCTGCCAGCACAAAGATTGGGAAAAGCACCACCGCATCTGCGGCCAGAACCTGCACGCTCAGGCCAAGGTGATACCCGCAGGAGGCTCGGGCCCGAAGGCCACCAAAGGCGAGAAGAGCCCAGCTCTAGAGAAAGCTCCCCCGTCCACTGTGACTTCCAGATCTGCCACGCCAGCTGCTCCAGATGCCAGTGTGCAGTAACGTGACCTCCCACCCATCCCCACCCCGGCATCAACGGAGAAATGGGAATCAAAACTCCCGCCTGGGGCCATGGTTTGATATCAGTGTGAGCCTCAGCTTTTAATGTTACCTTTTTCTTTTAACATACAAAACAAAAAATCCATAATTGAGGGGGAGACGTATCGAGCTCAAGATTCCTCTTGAGTGCTTTGACTGAAATGTAGGCCGGAAGCAAAATCTACAGCCTGACTCCTGGTGACACAGGAAGCAGGTTGCTGTACCCATGTGCCAGAAACACTGCCATTTACCTGTTGACTGCAGAAAAGTTTTGGACTGGGACATTAAAGGCCTCCTGCCCGTCTCTCCCCACTCATTGCTGACTCCACGAGAATCCTGTATCTCGCTCTGCAGTCCGAAAAGACAACGTAAACGTTTGCCTGTGCAATCAAAGTGGACAAAGAGTAACCGTTCAGATTCTACGTACTCAAAACACTCTTTACCTCTTGATTTTAAAAAAGACGGAACTCTTTTTCAAGAGATTAGAACTTATTCTTTCAAAGAGAAATGTCAAAGGAATGTGGTTTGTTGCTGGTTTTCGAAGGGGGATGAAGGAACTTTCTTTTGACTTGTACATCCCTGTTCAGCTTGGCATGAACTGTGTAAAAGGAAATCTCCCGTCTTCCTCTCCCCACGAACGATACATACACTGACTCTTGTTCCCTCCCGCCATTCCGTTCCTACCCCAAGGGAACTCCACAAAGTGCTGACTGTGGCCAGTAACTGCTCTGGCAGTGTACTTGAGGGGGAAGGAAGTGGGTGGCCTGGGTCGGTCCCGGAGCGTGTAAAACTACTCTTCATACGACTTTTTGTAACGACTGACCTCTCGAGACGTTACTCCTCACCTCGTTTGTGATCTCCCGAACGCAAGTGAACAGTTTGTGTCACACACTAACAGTGACCAGCTCCAAACACACCCACACGCAAGCACGCGGCTGTTTGTCAAAATCTAATTTTACAAAAAATAGAATTGAAGTGAGAGAGTGTGTGTTTAGATGCTTCGCTGTCAGGGGTTTAGATATCTGGAGGTCCACCTTGTATCTAGTTTTCCCTCCTATCTGGTTGAAGGCGGAGCTAGACATATACCTGACAAAATTAATGTTTTGCGCCAAAGAATGATTCCCTTGGCAGGCGTTTCTGAATTAACAATGACATCTACCTTTTGATACGTGTTTAGTGACTAGCCATTGGTGGAGGGGTTGCTGCTAATCCCAAAAGGTCAGAAGGAAACACAAGACAAGGGATTCACCGCAGCTTTCGCTTGGAAATTGGTGGCTCCTCGATTATTCAAGCTTGCCAAAGGATCTCTCCACTCTTCGGTCACCCTGTCGCCCCGAGTAACACCGACCCTCACCCACCCCCCTTACCCCGCCCAACAAATAATCACACTGATTGATGCCAACCATTCTGGCAGTGTAAATCGAGGCTTTCCAAATGCTTTGGAGTTTGGAGCGTGGCTCAAACGACTCAGCCTCAGATTGGGCTCCTGCAGCAGTAATAAAAAAAACAATGGGCTTTGGACACTTTTTCAGCAAAACCGTGCAATCTCCCCACCTCTGCCTGTTCGTGCCACACGCTCCCCACCTGCCCCCTGCTCTACTCTTCCCACCCACCCGTTACAGGCCATTCCCCAATCCTCTCTTATAAGTTGGCCATCACCCCAGCCCCCGTTCTTACAGGTTTGCCGCCCCTCCCCCCACCCCCAACTTGCGCTCTTTCAGTTTTCGCTGAGAGGGCCATGATAGTTTTTTGGCCGAGAAGTGGGGTCCCTGTGAGAAAGGGTATGGCAACCCCTCCATTAAGCAGGATTAAACACACACCACTTTAAATATTAATCCCCATGCCTCGTAATAGTGGGGCAGAGATGAAGAGAGGTGGCCATCGACCAGCTTTGGTGATGCTAACCCTCAGACCTTGAATAGCTTGAAAAGTAAAGGATCTGGTCCACGTTTGGTAAACTCCTTCACAAGGGATATTCCGCATTGTGCTCAGGCAGCCCACGGTCGCTGAGGGTCATTCATCACTCGGAGTTGAGGTGTTCGGAGGAGCACCTTCCGAGTTCTGTGGTTTCCACGCAGGAGTCCCACTGTATAAGGTCACACTGTGGTTCTTATTCCAATGTATAATTCATCTAATGCTGTCCAATTATAGAACTCTTTTTACCATAACCAGGATTTGTGTCACCACAAGACGCGCAGTTCCTACTCACTTTCTGGTTCCTGGTCTGGTACCGTCGAGCCAGTTTGCAAATCTCAAAAGGCTGGTCACACCAAGACAGTTTCTGTTTCAGATACCCTCCCTCACTGCCTATGATGCTGATGGTATCCAGACTGATTATCAGATGCTGTTTCAGCATTGAGCCCATGATCTCCCAGAAGAACTGTGTAAACCTGCTCAGAGAAACTTTCCCCTCCATTTTCTGCACTTCCCAGGTACTGACATCGTTCCTGTCTGCCACACCCCACAACCTGTGGCACACGAGCAGCTCTAAGGGGAACCAGTTAGTGGCTTAATGCAGCTGAACATGATGATTGTCTTTCTTTGCAGATAGATCTACCATTTTGCTGGTGGTTGAACATGGGTGAAATTTACAGCTTAGAGCATGAAGGCTTAGAAAGATACAGGGAAGACGATCATATTTGACTCATGGGAGTGAGGAGACAGCTGGCTGATGGCTCAGAGTGCAGTACCTCCCTCAAAAAATTAGGCAACTGGGAATGATTTAGACACCTTATCGAGGGTTTAGATGACAGCATCTGAGTGTTGTTATTAATAAGAAATTCTCCATTTAATCACTGCCTATCTAATTGCAAAGTGATTTGAAATGTGTGGTATCTGTGGACATGTTAGTGTATCGAGGAATATGAGCTGCAGGTTTCTGTAGCCTTTAGCGTCGCTCTGTGTATTACAACGCGACGATCCTTTG
Source organism: Rhincodon typus (assembly GCF_021869965.1). NCBI lineage: Eukaryota > Metazoa > Chordata > Chondrichthyes > Orectolobiformes > Rhincodontidae > Rhincodon > Rhincodon typus. Next base: position 9,799,783 of record NC_063350.1, read on the forward strand.
AAGGGCTCAAGCAGCACCTTGAGCAGCAGGGATGTTGCTGTGGAACTCTTCCAATGTTATTTCAAGCGGAGGTGTGACTCCCTCAGTCCTGAGTATGTGTTCCTTAAATAAATAATGCTGCATTTCTGAGATAGCACAAGGCAGCAGAACTGAAAGATCAAATTTCAGGGTTTGTGTCAAGGTAGAGTTTGCCTGCATTTACCAGGAGTCTCCCTGTGATTTATCCCCATAAGATTATGGGGTATTTGACTGTTGTTGGGCTTGAGGATCCCCAGCTCGTCAGCAATAATGTTGCATTTCGTAATAAAACATAATCTTGATGCATTGAGGTGGGGCACAAAGTGCAAGTTTAAGATTGCCCACATGGGTTATGTACATTCCTGGAAGTTTCAAATTCTGCCTTTTGACTTCCCCAGATTTCCTAGCCACACCCCCATGCCCAATATGAAAAAAGTACTCCAGAAAATTGAGGAGGGTAAACTGTTTCAGTCGTGCCCCTGTGATTTTTCTCCCAGGAATACACTCGAAATTTATTCTCCATTCCTGGAAATTTCAGAGGGATTTGGAGTGTTGGCAACACTATGTGCTGTGGGCTTGTGTAAAGCAAGACCACAATTGTCCTGCTGATGTCTGTGTCAAATAGCGCCGTGTGAGATTACCTACAGATTTACAATTGATTAGTAAACTGGTTTTCCTCATGAGTGTGTTAGAAATGTTGCCCTTTAGTCCACTGCATGATCTGACCCTCTTTAGTACAACAAGGTCAAAGGTTAGCCTGGCCTTTCTTTGAAGGTCTACCTCCCAGGTCTGCTGTGCCCATGACCTGACTGGACAGAAAAGTGTAACAGAAGCCCAGGGACAACTATTAATATATATCTCTCAACCATAAGATGGTAAGTAGGCCATTCAGCCCATCAAGTCTGCACCACCATTCAGTAACATCATGTCTGATTTCATAACCATTAACTCCCCTTTCCTGACTTTTCCTTGTAACCTTTGATTCCCTTACTGACGAACAATCTGCCTTGAATGTACTCAATGACCCAGCTTTACCAGCCCTGTGTGGTGAAGAACTCCACAGATTCACAACCTGCTGACGAAAGAAATTCCTCCTTATCTCTGTCTTAAACATGTGATCCTTTACTCTGAGATTATGCCCTCTGGTCCGAACCACTCGCACAACGGGTCACAACATTTCCACTCACCCTTGACAACTGTGCTTTAGTGTTCCCCGGAGATTTCATCACTTGACCTCCTGGTGCCCAACACCGTTCTTCCATGTCGATCCCATTGACCATCCAACGAGTCCATTCCCATTGCACGTTGCCTGCCCACACCAAGTGGAAAGCACAGAAGAGCCTCCATTAGCCAATTTGAATCAAACTTTCAGTCCCATCTTTAATTCTTTTGATGTGATTCAAAGAGTCAGTAGTGCTCACAGAAATGGAGAAAAGCACACCAAAGTTTTTAATGACTAAGATATGTCTCCTTCCATTACTCAAAGCAGTATCATGGTGAATAATCTTCAGTTCCTGATGCATTGGCAACCGCACTCAACTCATGAAGCCAACGCTATTTGCTACTTCCATACAACGACTGGCAAACGAGCAGTGTACGGACTGAAATACACAATGTCATCACCTTCCAGTGCCAGATATCACTGTGCACTGTGACATAGCTTTAACTTACAATCAAATTTACCATCAGCTGCATTGAGAGCAATCACTGCCTGAAGACTTTAATCAATGTCTAAGTTTGACAGTCGAAAGCACATTGACCCACCATTGCATGTGATGCCCCTGTTCCCCACTTTTGATAGTCAATGACATCTGTCTATTTCCCTGCTACCCGCCCTATCCTGCGCTTTAACTTCCAGTTTCTATTCTGCCAAGCACAATTCATCCCCTTTCCCTCTAGGATTGGGATTAAATACCGTTCACAAGAAACGGAGAGTGTGAAACCAGCCATTTTTTTTTCCCTTTCCTTAGCACGGTTTCTTTTCAGGACTTGGGAGCTATCGCTTTCCCCTTTTCGATTCCCTTGTCTTCTAAAAGCAAAGTGATGTTTTCCTGCCTTGGGCAGAGATTCCGCTGAAACCAAGCACAAATGGGTATCCCAAACTTTGATTTGGATTGGAAAAAGGCAAATGGTTAGAGAGCTGCACAACTCTTGTGTATCCGCCAAATTGAGAACTGAACCAAATTATCATCCTCTACAACCAAACTGTCCAAGCCAAACTCTCTCTCTTCGGCTTACAAAAGTCGAGGGGATGGTGCCTAACTTGCTAGGCCAACAACCAAAACCTCATAGTTCAGGATTCATTACAAAAGCAAAACAAAACTGATTGATTGATCTAATCCCTCTGTTCAGCTGTGTGTCTCTGTAAGTAAATGAGAAGTACAGTAGTATTTGTTTCATTCGTGAACAGTTAATGTGAAGGATTGTAGTATCGCCGTTGGTGTAAGCAGCTCTTATGGGCCTGCCCTTTCTTTTTGTTCTGTGAAGCTGTCGTGTTGTGATTACTGAATTCTTTATTTTTTTGGGGGTTTCTTTTAAAATAGTTTTTTTTTAATTTAAGAAGAATTTGTGTTTGCAACTGATAAATGGCAACTTATCCTGCCAGTTCTTTTTTTAAAAAAAATGTTCTGTGTCATTGGCTTGTGCTACAGTTGATTTAATTGCCTATTTTCTCATTGTAATCAGGTTGAATTAACTCCTGTCTTCCTGTGCACTCAGGGCCTGTAGGGTGGGCTTGTCATGAAAGTGTTGGCATAGATTCTTGCAACAGTTTCTCTCCCTTTCACAAAAAATACTCTTTGTGTCATTGTCTCTTTTAAACTTAACATCCTACACATCAACTTACTGACTCGTGCAAGGTGTAATCCATCTTCCCTCAAAATTTCATTTAATTCCTCTTTGTTTTGGCCCCCAAAGAAAGGAACAAAGGTAACAGCTAGCTATTTATTCTGGAACCTTCTGAGGTACAGACTGCTGAGGTGGGGCCAGGAGAGGAGGAGTGAAATTCCATTATTACTCACTTAAGGCCATTTAGGAATAGATGTGTTGAATTATCTTGGGATCTCTTCTAGTCACTTTTTTGATTCTGACAATGATGCTCCTATCCATTGTAAACAGGTAAAGGGCCAGTCTTATTGAGGGTACTCGCACCAGACTGCAGAAAGCCAAGGGCATGCATTTTTATTTTCATAATTTGTGCAACATGAGCTTTGCCAATCAAGCCATCTTTAATGCCCATCCCTAATTGCCATCAAGAAATCAGCAATAAACCATCATTTCAAATACAACTGACTGGCTCACTCGGTCATTTCAGAGTTAACCTCATTATGTGGATCTGGAGTCACATGTACGTAGTGATGGCATTTTTTTTCCTCTAAAGTGGATTAGTGAACCAGATGGGGTTTTTTTTGACAGCAATCTGTTAGTTTTATGACCACCCAGGACCATAGTTACTAGCTATTTTTAATTCCAGATTTTTATTGTGTGGGTTGAATTTAATTTGCATAGCTGCCATAGTGGGACTTGAACACGTTAGTCATCTGATGTTAGTGGATGGTAGTCTACACGACGCTACCACACGGTAATTCTCAAACAGATTGCTGTAAATTCTGTGAAAAGTCTTCAGGAGAGGAGAGAAAAATATCTGGGACCATGGGAACTACTTGATATTGTAAAAACGTCTCTCCCACTTTAATCTTTTCCCCTTCGACACTGCTCCCCTTTAGCTGATGTGTGAACCAGACAGCTCAAGGTATGGAACCCAGAGGTTCTGTCTTACCATCAGGGAAGGGACCTGTTTTCAATGGAATTTGATAAAGTATAACAAGGAAGAGAGAACCGAGAGCCTAGAGGTCTCCCTATGTCCAATAACACAAGAGGAACACAAAGCTGTGTGCCCGTGGCTAGTTTTTCCTGGAACGGCCATCAGACTGTCACGAGGGATTATAGCTTGAGCGGTGCTTCTCTGCATCAATTACTCCATGCCCTTCATGCCTGCCATAAGCTTATTGGAAGGAGACTCTGGGCAATTTGTAAAACATGCAATGCTGGGTCAGTCTTGCCTCTAACCTCATCTGACTCATCTCTGCCAACTTGATGGCCAGCAATATGGTTGATTCAATGTTGCCTCTTTACCTGTAGTGTTCAGGGGTGTGTAGATTAGGTGGGTTAGAGGGGGATGGGTCTGGGTGGGATGCTGTGAGGGTCAGTGTGGACTTGTTGGGCTGAAGGGCCTGTTTCCACACTGTAGGGATTCTATTAAATCCAACAGAGAAACAAGGAGACATTCCAGGAAGGGCTCGGGGCAAAAGGATTTGATGCTTTCAACAGAGAACTTGAGAGGAAAAGGGACAGAAAGTGAGGCTGAGATACTGTGGTAGGGTCGATGTTAATGGGAATGCAACACAGTGAGTCTAAACACCAGTATGGTGCAGTTAGAATGAATGTCCTGTTTCTGTGCTGTATTTACTATTGCCCAATATTATACTCATCGCTTCCGTTCCCACCTGACCCTCTTTCCCAAATGTTGATCTCATAGGCGTGGATGTTTTTTTTTAAAAGGAAGACTATGATGACAACAATAGTTAAGCCCCTAGTAGGCCAGGTCAATGTGAGCAATACTAACACAAACCATTCTTCCATTTCGACGCATTGACTGTAATCTTTGTACCCTCTGCAAACCCCACAACATGATGGAAGTTTCAGGAACCTTCTAACCTGACAACGGCTATCCTCTCCTGAGGGAAAACCACTGAGTGTTTTCTTTCTGCTTTTTCCTCAGAGATGTGTGAATTTTATGCTGGTATAACGTGAAGAATTAATCAGCCTGTGGTTTGGTGACTTTGTTGTCCCAAATTGTGCAATATGTAATTACAGGTTGTACAAAATTAATTTCTGGTTTCTCAAGTTTTTTTTCCAGCCTCTTCCAGTCCCTAAATAATATCAATGCAATCCGGACTTCCAGAATAAAAACATAAAATCCAAAAATTAACTTGTCTAATTGGGTGGTCAACTGCCCATTCTCCACTGTACTTCCTGCCTAGAAACCTTGCCATGAGCTTAATGTGTCAGAACTCCAGGGCTTTGCCATTCCACAAGCATTTTTATACGACTGTGTGATATTTTGAAAACTTTGGATTTATCCAACATGCCAACTGAAAAGCACGAGCACTCTCTAACTTAAAAACAAGGCAAAGTACAAAATGGTGCCAATGAAATGTGATTGAGTGATCGAAACACCAGTAATGTTGACAGTTCTGCTCAGTGACCTAGTTGTGCCAGGGAGAGGGTGAAGCTAATACCCTCAGTGGGTGCAGTAGGACCTTATTCAAGTCCAGGGAGAATGGAGTTAGACCGTTGAGTGATATTCATGTCTTTAGTGCACAAACTAAATCAGGTTTCATATTCCGCTTGGGAACCCTGCAATCCAATGGTATCAATGTGGACTTCACAAGCTTCAAAATCTCCCCTCCCCCAATGCATCCCAAAACCAGCCCAGCTTGTCCCCGCCTCCCTAACCTGTCCTTCCTCCCACCTATCCCCTCCTCCCACCTCAAGCCCCACCCCCATCTCCTACCCACTAACCTCATCCCGCCCCCTTGACCTGTCCATCCTCCCTGGACTGACCTATCTCCTCCCTACCTCCCCACCTACACTCACCTTTGCTGGCTCCATCCCTGCCTCTTTGACCTGTCTGTCTCCTCTCCACCTACCTTCTCCCCTATCCATCTTCCATCTGCCTCCCCCTCTCTCCCTATTTATTTCAGAATCCCCTTCCCCTCCCCCATTTCTGAAGAAGGGTCTAAGTCCAAAACGTCAGCCTTCCTGCTCCTCTGATGCTGCTTGGCCTGCTGTGTTCATCCAGCTCTACACCTTGTTATCTAACATTGAGAAGTATTAGCTTTTTGATTTTGGTAGCGGGCATGAACGATTTGTCACCCATGCAGCCATAAACACCTCAATCTTGACCACATGCAATGCCATCCAGTCAGGAGCTGTTTTACATATTTCCCTTTTGTCGTTTCCATTAACTTTCAACAGTTCTAAAATGGGCTGCCAGTTCTTGCAACTGCCCGTTACACACATATATACAAAGTGAAGATCCAACCTCATAGAAAGTGTATAATAAATCTCTTGGTTATAGTACGGTTGTGCTATTTTCACCTTTTTGATTACATTTGCTTCCACACCGCTCCCTACTCCTCCTGTCCCACCTTCTTGCATTCCATCACCACGTGCCCCTTAAGGACTCCCTGTGCCACATTACAGTAGACAGTTCAGGGCTCAAGTTATCTCTCGCGGATATCAGTCAACTAAGCATGTGAGGAAATGGACAGAGAATAAACGCCTCAGCCTTGCCAGTTTAATAGCAAGGGGCTTAATACCCTTAGAACCGTTTGTTATCATTTCAATCTGCAATAAAAGAAATCTAACCCTGCATCCTGGCCACTAGTCAGATGAAGTAGAGTCATAGAATCCCTACAGTGCACATAGAGGCCATTTGGTCCATCAAATCAGTACCGACCCTCCTAAGAGCATCCCATCCTATGCCCGTAATCCCACCTTTACCATAGTTAACCCACCTAGCCCTGCACAAGTAACTCTGACGTACAGGGAAACCTGCTTAGCCATGTGAAATAATACTATGCAGAAGGCCATCTGACAAATCTGCCTGTTCCAGCTCTTTGAAAAATCTGTCTAATTCTCCTACTTTCCCTTAGCCCTGAAACTATTTCCTATTCAATATCCAATTTCTGTATCCAATTCCCTTTTGTGGAATCCAGGTATTTGTGGCATTCCAAATCCTGGTCACTGCTGACCCTAAGGTGGGTTAAATAGAGGTCATGTTCACACCAACATGTCTGCAAACAGAGTTGCGGATCAGAATTGTCAGCATGTAGAAGCCATGCTCTCAGGCTCCTGGCAAGGAAGAGTGGGGAGATAATTGATTGCAAGTTTACTCTTGACTCTTGCCTCCATGAGAAACCAAAACTTAATTTGATCTGAGCTGTTCCCCAAGTTGAAGGGACGGTGGTTAACCTGTAGGGAAAAGTACTTTCAACATAAAGGAAATCCAAAATCTGGTTTGTACATGTGTGCCCATGGCAAACATTTGTGTGGCCTGCTCATCGGGATCCAGTAAAAGCAAAACATTGGCCATGTTCACCCCTTTAATGCAGGTGCTGTGTCTGAAGGTGGAGCTGGCCATTCTAAAATATCACTGAGTCGTACCCGACTCAACAGTCACTTATCGTCTCTCTTCACAGATACTGCCAGACCTGCTGAATTCCTGCAGCTACATGCTGTTCTTGTTTCAGATTTCCAGCCTTTGCAGTATTTTCGTTTTATTCTAAAACACCACTGCCTTGTCCCACTGACAAGAAAGGGGATAAAACCTCCAATATAGGCAAGCCACAAACTGGATAAGGAGAATGGGCAGTACATTATGTTGGAAGTACAGCTCCATATCTAGCTTCTTTTAAAGCAGTGGCTAACTATTGAAGATTAGCAACGGACCTTTGTGTCTTTGTTACTTTCAATGCAGTGCTTCTTTGAATCGGGTATTGTACTTTTTTCTCTCTCTCTGTTGTATATGTAAATAAATATTTGTAAAAATTTGAAGTGTTTTGTGGCCTTCTGTGCATTTGCATTTAACTGCAGGTTGAAGTTGCGATCCAGAAACTTGTTTGAAAATAAGGAATTGTGTTTCTATAGTGCCTTGGAAGGGCTGAAGAGCCAATCAAATCCCTTTGAAGTGTAGTCACTGTTGCGATGTAGGCAAGTCAGCAGCTGAGAGAATGGGATGGAGTCTTTACAGCAAGCAGGGTGCAAAGGGTATGTAGTCAAGGTAACTGTGGGAATTGGTGGGTTTATAGTGGCTATTTGTGGCCAATTTATCCCAGAAGTGGAAAGAGAGACGTCAAGTAAGGGGAAGGAGGAGTCAGAGATGGACCAGGTAAAAGTGAGGGTGGGACTGAATAGACACACAGCTTACTCCCACACATTGCAAAGCCATAATGTCCAGATTATCTATTTTTCTGATATTGGTAAGGACACAAGGGATAATTCCCTTGGTTTATCTTTTCACCTGAAAGAAGGGGTTTCTGGCTGAGCTGCACTCCCTCAGTACTCCCCTGGTGTATCAGCTTTGATTGTGGTCATACCTGGAGTGGAATGATGAGCCCCCAGTCTCCTAACTCAGAGCTGTGCATGCCACCCACTGAGGCTCAGCTGATACAAAAACAGAAATTACTAGAAAAGCTCAGCAGGTCTGCCAGCACCCGTGGAGAGAAATCAGAGTTAACATTTTGGGTCCGGTGACTCTTCCTCAGAACTGATGGTAGCTAGGAAAATGTTGGTTTTTATGCAGAAGATAGGGTGGGTGGAGGGGTTAAGGAGTAAACAATAGGTGGGGATAGAGCCCAAAGAGAGCAAAAAACAGTTGGACAGACAAAGGAGTGGATAACAATCTGGCTAGGAGGGTGAATAGCTGTTAATGGGAACTGTTAGTGGCTAACAATAGGTTGTATGTAATTGCAGACTATGTGATAACAAGTTAAAAACCAAAAGAACTGCAGATACTGTAAATCAGAGATGAACATAGAAATCTGAGGAAGGGTAACTTGACCTGAAAAAAAGTTAGCTCTGCTCTCTCTACACAGATGCTGCCAGACCTGCTGAGCTTTTCCAGCAATTTCCATTTCTGTATGTGATACGGGGGTTGGGATAAGGACATGGGAGAGCTCAAGCCCTAAAGTTATTGAACTCCCCACTGAGTCCAAAAGTTGCAGGGTCCCCAAGTGGAAAATGAGGTGTTGTTCTTCCAGCTTGCGCTGAGCTTCACTGGAACACTGCAGAAAACCTGAGACAGCGGTAACAAGGTGTAGAGCTGGATGAACACAGCAGGCCAAGCAGCATCATAGGAGCAGGAAGGCTGACGTTTCGGGCCTGCTGTGTTCATCCAGCTCTACACCTTGTTATCTCAGATTCTCCAGCATCTGCAGTTCCTACTATCTCTGAGACAGAGGTGTTGGCCAGGGAACAGGGTGGTGTGTTAAAGTAGCAGGCAACAGGTAGTTCAGGGTCTTTTTTGTGGACAGAACATAGGTGATCTGTGAAGTAGTCACCCAGTCTGTGCTTCGTTTCCCCAGTGTAGAGGAGGCCACATTGTAAGCAGCGAATGCAGTAGACTAGATTGTGGGAAGTGCACATGAAGTGCTGCTTCACCTGGAAGGTATGCTTGGGCCCTTGGATACTGGGGAGGGAGGAGACAAATGGGCAGCAGGGGAAGGTGCCATGGGACTGTGGGGTTTGTGGATGTTGTTAGGAGTGAAGGAAGAGTGGACTAGGATATCCTGGAGGGAACGGTCCCTGTAGAAGGCTGACAAGGGAGGGGAGGGGAATATGTGGCTGGTGGTAGCACCTCACTGGAGGTGGCGGAAATCAAGTCTAATGATCCTCTGGATGTGGATGCTGGTGGGATGGTAGGCATTGGCAAGGGGGACATTATCACTGTTACGGGAAGGAAGAGAGGGGGGTGAGGGTCGAATTGTAGGGGATGGGTTGGACCCGGTTGAGGGCCCTGTCAACAATGGTGCTGGGGACTCCTCAGTTGAGGAAGAAGGTGGACATTTTGGAGGCTCCCTTGTTGAAGTTGGCCTCATCAGAACAGATGCAGCGGAGACGGAGGAACTGAGAGAATGGGATGGAGTCTTTACAGCAAGCAGGGTGCAAACGGTATGTAGTCAAGGTAACTGTGGGAATTGGTGGGTTTATAGTGGATATTAGTGGCCAATTATCCCAGAAATGGAAAGAGAGATGTTGAGTAAGGGGAAGGAGGAGCCAGAGATGGACCAGGTAAAAGTAAGGGTGGGACTGAAATTAGAAGTGAAATCAATAAACCTTTCCAATTCCAGACTAGAGAGGGAAGCAGCACCAATGATACCATTGATATACCGGAGAAAGAGTTGTGAGTGTGGGCCGGAATAGGACTGGAACAAGGAACGTTCCACGTATACCACAAAGGGACAGGCATAACTGGGGCCCACGAGGGTATCCACAGCCACCCCTCTGACCCAAAGAAAATGAGAGGAGTTAAACAGAAGTTGTTGAGAGTGAGGATGAGCTCGGCCAAGTGGAGGAGAGCGGTGGTGGGTGGGGATGGTTCAGGCCTTTGTTCCAGGAAGAAGTGGAGAGCCCTAAGACCATATTAATGGGAGAATGATTGTGTAAAGGGATTGCACATCCATGGTAAAGAGGAGGCAGCTGGAGCCCACAAACTGGAAATTCCGAAACTGATATAAAGCGTCAGAGGAATCATGGATGTACGTGGGCAGGGGTTGGACCCGGGGGAAGAAGACTGAGTCAACATAGGAAGAAATGAGTTCTGTGGGGCAGGTGCAGGCTGAAACAATGGGTCTGCCTGGGCAGTCCTGTTTGTGAATTTTGAGAAGGAGGTAGAAGCGAGCTGCATGGGGCTGGAGTAGTCTCAGCTGATAGTGTGCATGCTTTACAGCACAGGAAGGAGGCTATTTGGCCCATTGAATCAAATAACAAAGCTAAGAAATTGCCTTTTAACATTGAAGTTCCCAAGGCACTTCATAGGAGCAAAATGTAACCCTGAGCCACATTACAATATTAGGAGAGGTGACCAAGCACTTAGTAGACTTTTGGTAGCAAAGAGGTAAAAGTCTGAGAGCTTTGGCAAAAGAATTCCAGAGCTTTAGCCGAGTAGCTGAAGGCAGTAATTAAAACCTAACCACTGACTCTATAATTCTGTCTGACTACTGCCTGTGACTGAATCAGACCATTTAGAAAACTTGAAGTTCGATCTGGCTCAGTACCAGATTTTATTCGATTAGTGTCACTACATGTCTGAAAAGGTTAATTCTGAGGATTGCTGTAAACACCACCCACTATGATGATGTCGTATGGACTTATAGGCAGATCAGCTGATAATCTCAAAGGAGTGAGACCCAATATCTGACCCTCCTCAAAGTCTCTGTAACAATGTGTGTTGTAGCAATGTAACCCGTAATTAATTGCTAATGTGCAATAAACTAAGTCTTGTTAACTGTAAGAGACTCTTCTAGTTACACCAGGAAGTGGTTTTCTTTCACAACACTAGACCATGTCAATCCCTACACTTAAATAGGATGGTGGCAGCAACTTCATTACAAGTAGGTTGCTGATACTGCGCAGTGAGCTGGCATCAACATACAACATGCTAAGGCAGGGAATGTGGTTGACTCTGAACTTCCCTCTGGCCAATTAGGGATGGGCAATAAATGCTGCCTAGCCAACGACCCTCATCCTGTTAATGAATTTTTAAAAAACGGATTTGATTTGACTGCCTGTGCTACATGGTGAGAAGCGGGGTGAGAGATCTTCAGATTCAACTTTAAGTTGTCTGCTCATACAGCACAAGTCAGCAACAGAGAAGAGCTAAAGATTTATGAACTCTATGGAAGAAAGTCCTGAAAACCTTTGACTGTTATTTTAGCTTCAGAGCTAAGAAAATTCTTGAAACAGCAAGAATTAATAGAAAAAATCCAAGAGAATTCATTGTCAACCTCATTATTGATCTCTATGGATTAGTGGAAAAAATGTGACTGGTGACTTCCACTTTGAATTCATAAGAGATGGAATTAATGTAGGCATTGTTGATGAGTCTTTGTCAGATTTATTACAGTCCAAAGAAGACCCAACTCTAGAGAAAGCCATTCAGATGGTGAGTGAAGCAGAAGTGCAGAAGCAGCAGCACAGATCAATCCTAAGAGGAGAAGAAAAATCTTGGCACAGAAGAGAAACTATTATGATAACTAATACAGTGGTAAGACAGACAACACCAGACACAAAGTCCTAGCTGGCATTGTAAAGCAAAGAAATCTCACCAGCTCAAACTGTGTCCAGCTAATGAGAGTGAATGCTTCATCTGTCACACAAGGTCATTTTCAGAAAATGTGCAGAAATGAGTCATAGAATCGTGAATTTATGCAGTGCGGAAAGAGGCCATTCATACCAATAACCCTCTGAAAAGCATCCCATTCAGACACAGACTCCCACCCTATCCCCGTAACCCTAAACTCACTACAGCTAACCCACCTAGCCTGCATATTCCTGGACTCAATGGACCAATTTAACATGGTCAATCCACCTAAACTGCGCGTCTTTAGACAGTAGGAGGAAACTGGATCACCTGGCAGAAATTCATGCAGACATGAGGAGAACATGCAAACTTACACACAGACAGTCACTCAAGGCTGAGATCAAACCTGAGTCTCTGATGCTGTGAGGCAGCAGTAGTAACCATTGTGCCACCCCAGACTTGCACAAAAGCAGGAAATCACTTTGCTATCCACACAAATAGGTTAATGCAACAGAACAGAGGAAAACACTAAAAGTAAAACTCAAAGCATTTGGAGAAATAGGAGATCCAGACCTTATATTTTGGCAAGGTAATAGATATGTCAATTGTCGTTTCATGAATTTCAGGCTAGACACTGAGGCCATTGTTAACTAGATTGTGAGATATTGATGTATGGTTAAGAAAACATGGTCACCGCATCAACATTGCAACTACATTCTCCATTTACAAAGCACTGAAACTTGATGCTGTGCTACAAGGAACTATCCAACATCTATGACACTAAGTACTAAAAATCTAAACATCCTTCATAATCAGGAATCCTCACTTAAGTAGAAAAACATACCTGACCTTATCCTCACCTACCATCCCACCAGCATCCACATCCAGAAGATCATCAGACACCATTTCCGCCACCTCCAGCAAGATGCCACCACCAGACACATATTCCCCTCCCCTCCTTTGTCCGCCTTCCGCAGGGACTGTTTCCTCCGGGACACCCTGGTCCATACTTTCTTCACCCCCAACATCTCCCCAGAGCCCTACGGCACCTTTCCCTGTAACCGGCGAAAGTGCAACACCTGCGCATTTACCTCCTCCCTCCCCAGTATCCAAGGGACCAAACATACCTTCCAGGTGAAGCAACACTTCACCTGCACTTCCAAGAATCTAGTCTACTGCATTCGCTGCTCACAATGTGGTCTCCTTTACATTGGAGAAACGAAGCATAGACTTGGCAACCGCTTTGCAGAACATCTACATTCTGCTCGCAAAAAAGACCCTGAACTACCTGTTGCCTGCCACTTCAGTGCACCACCTTGTTCCCTGGCCAACATCTCTGTTTTCGGCTTGCGACAGTGTTCCAGTGAAGCCCAGCGCAAGCTGGAGGAACAACACCTCATTTTCCACTTGGTGACCCTACAGCCCTCCGGACTCAATATTGAGTTCAATAATTTTAGGGCCTAAACTCTATCATGTCCCAGTCCCCCACCCCACACACCAGACCTTGTTACCACATTGCCTGCCATTACACACCCACTGCTGTTAGTCACTAACAGTCCCAATTAACAACTGTTCACCCTCCCAGCCTAATCGTTAGCAACTCCTTTGTCTGTCCAACTGTCTTTCTCTCTTTGGGCTCTATCCCATCGTTTACTCCCTACCCCACCCACCTCCCTATTTTCTGCGTATAAACTGACGTTCTCCCAGCCACCATCAGTTCTGAGGAAGGGTCACCAGACCCGAAACGTTAACTCTGTTTTCTCCTCCACAGATGCTGCCAGACCCGCTGAGCTTTTCCAACAACTTTGTTTTTGTCCCTGATTTACAGCATCCACAGTTCTTCTGGTTTTTATACCTGACCTCAATCTTATTCAAAAGGTGGAAGGGGTTAAATACCAGAAGTGAGGGAGCTCTTTTAAACAGTACTACCCTAAATTATTTAAAGGGATAGGGACATGTAATACTGAATACAGCATTATACTGAAGAAAGCTAAGCCCTTATGTCTCCATTCACATCCCTTAATTGAATTAGCTTTGTTGTCACTGAAAACAAAATGCTGGAGATCACAGCTTGTCAGGTAGGATCCATGGAGAGAGAGCAAGCTAATGATTTGAGTCTAGATGACTCTTCAGCTCTGATGAAGTGCCATCTAGACTTGAAACGTTAGCTTGCTCTCTCTCCATGGATGCTGCCTGACAAGCTGTGATCTCCAGCATTTTGTTGTTTTCAGTACAGATTTCAGCAGCTGCAGTAATTTGCTCCTTGCTTTATTATCACATTTACTCACATGAGTACAATGAAAAGTTTAGAAGACACCTCTTATGGCACCATCTTGTGTACAAAGGTACCTAGGTACAGATTCTTGAGTACGAATTCTGAGGAAAAGAAAATTAGAAAACTAAAGAAATAAAACATCCAGCATTGCAGACCCTCAAGAGTACAAAATCACACTAATAAGTTAGAAAAATAAATAAATAGAGAAATAAAATGTTCAGAATAACAGTCCTTCCATGATAATATAATGAAGAAAAAAGAAATTAAATAAAGATAATTTAAGAACATTGTCCACTTAATCCATTTCATGGCTCTGGGTGGAGGACCCGCCCCCGCTGTTGAAATCCTGGGTCAAACTGTCCAAGATGCCGAAGAAATTGCTAGAGGGAGTCACAGACCAACTGAAACCCCCGCAGGGAGGCCCAGACCAATGCCAACCACCGCAACGACTAAAGAAGTAACTTGCAGAAATGTCAAGAATGGGGATCATTTCCTTGGTTACGAGCCATCTGAGAAGGACACAGACGTGGTTGTGTACTCAAGGTAATATTTATGTTGATCTAAGGCAGCTCAGCAAGGTTGTGGCAAGAGAAATCCACCCTACATTTACAGTTAATGAAAAATAATTAAACAATCCAAAAGTAGCATTTTCAAGAAACTCAATGCAAATAATGGATTCCGGCTGGTGCCAATAGACGAGCATTTATGGCCATTTACTACATTCAGAATTCCATTCGGGAGATTTTGTTTCAGTAGGTTACTATTTGGAAATGCCTTGACTCCTGAGACTTTTCAACAGACTGTGTCCAATATTTTACAAGGTCTTCATGGAGTCATATTCCCCATGAATTACATGTACTGGAGCAAGGATGTGTTGTTGCAGTTGTACAGGGCCTTGGTGAGACCATACCTGGAATATTGTGTGCAGCTTTTGTCTCCTTTTCTGAGGAAGGATGCTCTTGCTCTCAAGGGAGTGCAGCTAAGATTTCCCAGGCTGATTCCTGGGATGTCGGGTCAGAAGTATGAGGAGAGATTGATTAGAATGGGATTGTTTTCACTGGAGTTCAGCCGAATGAGGGGGGTATGTCATAGAGATTTATAAAATTCTAACAGGACTGGACATAGTAGATGCAGGGAGGATGTTCCAGATGGTGGGTGTGTTCAGAACCAGGGGTCACAGTTTGAAGATTTAGGATGGAGATGAAGAGCCATTTCTTCACCCAAAGAGTGGTGAGCCTGTGGAATTCATTACCACAGGAAGCAGTTGATGCCAAAACATTGAATGTATTTAAGAGGTGACTAGATATAGCACTTGGGGCAAATGGGATCAAACGTTATGAGGAGAAAACAGAATTAGGCTATTCAATTGGATGATCAGCCATGATCGTGAAGAATGGTAGAGCAGGCTTGAAGGGTGAATGGCCTTCTCCTGCTCCTACCTTCTATGTTTCTATGATACGTGGGAAAACAGTTGAAAAGCTTGATCAGAGAATGCACACTGTCTTAAAGCAGTTACAAGCAGAAATTCTTACCCTTAATGAACTCTTCAACAAATCTGTTTGGTACTTAGAAAACATTGTCAACATTGAAAGTAGAATGGCAGACCCTCAGAAGGATCCCCCCAACCCCATCCAAAGTCAGCCCTGAATCTCCAAAGATTCTTAGGGAGAGTAAATCAGTAGGTGAAGCTTGAGCCTCATTTGGCAAAGTCTACAGAACCCTTTAGCCAACTCTTCAAGGAGTTTCAAGGATGGTATTGGAATACACATCAAGAGAACTCTTCTTGGACAATCAAGGACATGTTGATGTCTTACTGAAAGATGGTCCATACTTTTCAACCAGCGTAGCAGCCAATGCTTCAAGCTTTACAGCAATGCTTTTTCAGGAGAAACTGAATGGATGTTGCAAACTGATCTATTACACATTATGAGCATTTCACACAAAGGATGATATGCTGTGATTGAGAAGGAAGCTCTCTTGATCACTTGAGCTTGTGAGAAAATTTCAGACTCCATCCTTGGCTGGAAAGTGATTGTACAAATTGATCACAAATCTCTAGTTTCTCTAATAGGATTAGAAGAACCTAGGTTAAAAATCACATGACACCAGGTTATAGTCCAGCAGGTTTATTTGAAAACATGGTGGCTCAGTAGTTAGCAATGATGCCTCACACCACTTCAATTATAGCCTCAGGCGACTGTCTGTGTGGAGTTTGCACATTCTCCCCGTGTCTGTGTGGGTTTCCTCTGTGTGCTCTGATTTCCTCCCACAGTCCAAAGATATGTAGGTTAGGTGGATTGGCCATGCTAAATTGCCCATAGTATGTCGGCTAGGAGGATTAGCCAAGGGGAATGCAGGGTTACAGAGTGGGGTGGGGTGTGAATCTGGGTGGGATGCTCTTTGGAGAGTTGGTATGGACTTGTTGGGCCAAATGTAGGGATACTAGTGTTTTCAAATAAACCCAACGTCATGTGATTTTTGACCAAGTCCAACACTGGCACTTTCACGTCACAGAAGGATGTAGCAAGGAGAATCCAAAGATTTTGACTTTGTCTCACAAGGTTTGCCTATGAAACTATATACAATCTGCAGACACTGTGTTGTCCAAAGCAATGGTTGACATGAAGTCGAGTAATACCCTCAGTCCATGGCAGCTCAATGACCAACCAGCCATTCTCAGCTTAGCCAAATCCGACACTGAGGGACCACGAACGTACCAATATCATTTGGTGTTGTATTGAATGTTGTCCAGATCAAAGGTCTGGCAGGTTGACCATGAAAGCATGCCTTGAACACCAGCTGCATTTTAGAATGCGGTTGACGTACATAGTACGTGATAAATAACTGGTCAGCCTGACTTTACTTTGGGAAGACATCCAAAGGAAGCTGCAGCAGGGACCTCTGGTGATTATCAAATGCAGAGCCAGAGTCTAGTCAGTACCAGGGATCACCAAAGACATTGAGGATCTCAGCATGGAGTGTGAAACCTGTACCATCCACTGACCAGAATAACAAGAGCCATTGATGCCCGCCAGACTCTGTAAACTGGGGGACAGATCTACTTGGTGAAAGGATGTACCTCATTGTCATTGACTATTTTTCCTAATGGCTAGATACTAAGGAGTTACAAACCACAACAATACATGTGAGTATTAGATGAGACCTTTGCAATGCATGCTGTCCCTGATGTGGTCATTTTGAACAACAGGCCTCAGTTTGCTAATGAGGTCTTCAGAAAGTTGTGTGTACAGCCCAGACCATCACGGAAGCCAACCTCCCATCCATGAACTCCATCCACATTTCTCGTTACCGCGGAAAAGCTGCCAATGTCATCAAAAATCCCTCTCACCCTGGTAATGCTCTCTTCCAATCTCTGCTGTTAGGCAGAAGGTACAGAAGCCTGAACTCATGCACCAACAGGTTCAAGAACAGCTTCTTCCCGGCCATTATTAAACTACTCATTGGACCTCTCTAACTTCAAATAATGTTGATCTTGCTTTGTGCACCTCCTGTGCAGTGTAACCCATTTACCTCTCTCTGTCTAAGCACCCTATGATTTGTATGTCTTTGTTTGCTCTGATCTGCCTGCACTGCTTGCAAAACAAAGCTTTTCACTGTACTTAGGTACACATAGCCACAATAAATCAAATCAAATCAAGCTAAACTTGAGCCAGTTTCAGATTTGAATGTGTCGCAAATTTATCGAGAGACGCACAATTGAATGGGGAAGCCAAGCCTCGGGTCAGGATAGTCAGTTGATCTTAACAAGTAACAGCAACTTTGATACGGCACCCAATAAATCACAGATACACTCCCACATCAATATGGTCTAACACTATCAAAGCTGAGGATGGACAGAAAGATGAAGACTCAGCCCCCAGTCCTTCTAGAGATGTTGACTCCACATTATGCCTACAGGACTATTGAGATGTATACACAGGGTCTACACTATTTCTTGTACCAATATTCATTGTTTTGCATAAATATGTGTGTGTATATATATATATATATACACATACATACTCATTTTATTAGAGAACAATTTCCATTACTTGGTCAGCTGCTCCCTATTTGTTATTTCAGCGTGTAGAAAATTCATTCATTAATTCTTACAGTAAATAATCCCTGTTTTTATGTACTTTTGCTTTTTGTCAGTTTTTTTGTTAAGTCATCACCTACAAATGGCGAAAGCCCCCACCACTACCACACAATAAGGAGTCTCAAGCCCAACAGGCCACACACCACAATAGGTGTTACCTTCAGCATTGGCTGTCACATTTAGTTCAAGAGAAACAGCTGTAAATAGGGGATCGGAACAGAAAAGGCTCAGTCATCCAAGGAGCTGCAGGCCAGCAGAGATCATGTATCATTTGTGCAGCCAAACAGCTGGTAAAAAGGAACCACATTATGGGTTTATCATCCATCACTGGTCAATTGTGATGAATCCAGTGGAGAAATTAACAATGCAAGGGGCCAGCAGACTTTATAAGATTGTGAGGTTGGATAGCAATGTACTTTTTCCATCTGTAGATGTGTCAATAACCAGAGGGCATAGACTTAACGTGAGAGGTGGCTGGATAAAAGGAAAGTTGAGGATAAATATTTTCACTCAGAAATCTGTAACATACTGCCAGAAACTGCTGGAACATTGAAGCAGTATTTAAATATTCAGAGATAACAAGGTGTAGAGCTGGATGAGCACAGCAGGCCAAGCAGTATCAGAGGAGCAGGAAAGCTGACGTTTCGGGTCTAGACCCTTCTTCAGAAGCTCTTTTAAATATTCACTTGTGTTGTAATTGCCAACAGGGCTATGGGCCGAGAGCTTGAAAATGGGATTAGTATAGGCTGATTTTTGTTGACTGGCACAGACATGATGGACTGAATGGCTTCCTTTTTTGTGCTGTATGACCCCTTTGCCAGTACAAATAATATATGATCTCTGCTGGTAGATGTCTATAAGTCCACTTCAGACAGTCAGAAAGAGAATCAAAGTTCCACCCAGCAGGTTATCAATCTTCCAAGTTGAAGACAACACATTTCAGGAGAATATTAATTTCCCAATATCGCATGAACTTGTAACGTCAGACTTGGGAGATTTGCTAATGATAAGTACACTTAGATTTAGATTTTTTTTGTCACATGTACTCAAGTACAGAAGTACATGAGTGCAGTGAAAAGTGTCTAATGCCACCACACATGGTACCATCTTAGGTACAAAGGCACCTAGGTGCAAAAAAACTTAGGTAGAAAGCAGTAAAAGAAACAAAGTTTGCAAAGTTAAGTATTACCTTTATAGAATAAGTAGAAAAATAAAGAAATGAGGTAATAGTTAACATTAAAGTGCTTCTTAATATTAACTAGAAAAATAAAGGAATAAGGTAATAGTTAGCATTAAAGTGCTTCTTAATATTAACTAGAAAAATAAAGGAATTAAGTTTAAAGTTCAACAATCTTTGATGAGTCTTCCACATAACTCACTGTCCAGGAGACCTCAGCTGCCTGTTCTCAACGTCACCACTGCAGATACCGGGGGACCTCCCTCACCGCTCACTCTTCCCACGTTGGGCCACGATGCCATCATTGCTGCCGAAAGTGCTGCTTGTCCAATCTTCTCCTGCTGCCCTCTGCAACATGCCCGGGCAGGACCCATTCGTACGCAGAGAGACCGCCACGAGCTACCGAGACAACGGGCCTAGAGATAGCCATGTGCCGCCAAGAGACCAGGCTGAGAGACTGCTCCGGGGGCCTGGCCAGGCCACGTGGAAGTCTCGCCAGGTCCATTCTGAGGCCATGAGTGAAGAAAAGAAGAAACACCACCAAAAAGAGAAAGACATACGAGAGGAAAAAGAGAGAAAGAAACAGATGGAGTGGACAAGCTTTGGCGAAAGCATCCTACTCCACCACCATCTTGGGGTACATAGTTATATACACATATGTGTGATATGAATAATGAAAATTCCTTGTGGGGTGATGTTTTATATGGATGTGAAAGGATTAATACTGAGGAGTGCTATAAGCACCACCGAGTGTGATGGTGACATGGACTGGTGAGCAGAACAGCGCAGGAGCACAAAGCAGTGGGACTTAACATACTGTCCTCAAAGTCTCTATATCAAAACTACCCATATCACTGTAACCTGGAACTAGTTGCTACAATGAAATAAACTGTGTCTTGTTAATGACTAGTTAGAGCAGGAAATGGTTTTCCTCCACCGTGCTAGAACGAGCACACCCTGTAGTTTCCAACATTTAAAAACAATGGTGATACTGTGAGGAACAGTTCAGGCAGCATTGTGTTCTGGCTTGCTCATAACAATAATCATTGCTTCTATAAAACAAGATGGGAAGTTACGCCACGCTGTAGGGTCGATACATTTTTCAAGAATTAATCATTCAACTTGATTCAATAAGTTAGGAATTACAAAGTGTTCTGTTTGAATGTGGTTAGTTGTTAAACAGTTCCTGTTGAAAGTCTTTTGACACTTTAAACGTAAGGTTTAAGATTTTTAGGGGGCTGAATCTTACATTTCTTTAGCTGAGTGTGAGTTTATTTTGGAGGGATTCTCTCTGTGAAGCGTAGCACATTTTCTCAGTGTATCTTACCAAAAGCAGCTCACTAACGAGTTAACCTGTCTCTTTGCATCCCTTTCATCTGATTCTACCTCACTCTTGCCATGCTTCATTTGCCAGTGCCAGGAGATCTCTCCCGAGACTGACCAAACTGCCTGGTACCCATGCCAGCTTTAAAAGGCTATTATGCACCCAGACAGGCACTCTCTGTCCAGGGCTGCCCTGCATAGTTCCTGACATCTAGCCCTGGATGTGACAGACAAGGGAAATTTGACAGCCTGCTTTACAGACAGAGACCATGGAATTTCATAGAATCCCTACAGTGTGGAAACAGGCCATTCGGCCCAACAGGTCCACACTGCCCCTCCGAAGAGTATCCCACCCAGACCCAGTCCCCTAACGCTGCATTTCCCATATCTAACATGCTTAACCTGACATCCCTGGGCACTATGGGCAATTTAGCATGGTCAATCCACCTACCCTGCACAACTGTGGACTGGGAGATCCTGTTGGATAGAGTGGCGCGCAGCAGAGATGGCATCTTTACCCAAGACCAGTGATGGCATCTACAATATCGGGGTGTCCCCACTCGCCCAGGGAAATGTAGTCTCAGATGTCTGAGGAATGCCCAGCACTGTGGTAGAAAGGTCAATGACCTTCTCCACTCCACCGGTGAAGGTGCCAGTAACTTCTCTCCACCACTTCGCGTACACTCTATCTCTGTTACTGACTCCACCTCCCACCCAACGCTCACTTTCCACCACTTGCATTGCCCACAACATCTCCCCTCATTCGCTCTCACTGGTCTAACCCTCAGCACCACGAACCCCTCTGTGCTGCCAACTCACTTACTGAGGGCACCCACCCTACCTGCACCAACAGGAACAGCCATACCATGCATTTTCACCTTGAAAGCATTAAGCCGCTCTCTCGTTCCAGAAGGTAAACAGGCCGCAGTAATGCAGAGAGAGTCAAGACAAGTGCCCAGGATTCAGCTCCTCAGCCTTCACTGACTCTCACCATCCTGAGCGGCTGATTGATTGAGTCCAAACGCCTGGACTGTTTTTACAGATTGCCCTAGACATACTGTGCCATGACCCCTGACTGAAGATTGTCTCCCTTCGCTTGACTTGTTGACCATGACAAACTTTGTATGTGTTCTGAATGGCATCGCAATACAGCAGTAATATGAGCCTGGTATCTCTGGCTGAGGAGACAAAGCGCAGAACGACAATGCAAGGCAGGGAGTCTATGAGTATCCAGGTGGGCCCAGAGAGAGTAAGTGCTATGACAATGAGTGAGGAGCCTGGAGATACAGCCTGGTGCAGTCGGTGAACTGGGGGTGTGTTCCTGAGTGCACAGTGTCCTTGCTGCAGCATTACAGTGAGAGTTACCAGGACAGCCCAAAGCGCAGCATTGAAGTGCATAAATGTCCTGTAAGTGAATCAGAGATGTGGCCTGTGGGTTCTTAGAGGCTGGCACATGTCAATTGCCAATGCCCCTGGATGTGAGGTGCATATGACAATGCCCCTAGAGTGTGCCCTGAGGTGTTGGTGCCCAGTGTCCTTTGGAGTGAGCAGGGAGTTGAAGAGGGCAGGTACTCGCTCTGATTCCCATGTTGAGAACTGTCAATGTCTAGCTTGTTTGGTGAGATAGGAAGCAAAATATTAATGATGAGTTGTGCCATTAATGAGGAGCTTAATAAGTAATAATCCCCTTTAAGTGGCAACCCACCACTGCCCAGCGAGAAACTCTGCCTCGCTGTTCAGCAACAGCATTAAAGATGGGAGCAAGCTGCTCCTGATGTCAAGAGGGATCTTTTTAGACTTAACGAGTAATTTTGCCACAAATCTCCCCACAGCCCATGTCATTCAGGCCCCTATAATATTCTGCCTGTTACTTTACAGCTCAGGCGAACGGTAAACTTAGACGAAGATACATGAGACTGCTTTGAGGTGAAAAGTTGTAACTTAAAGACATAGCCATGTTTTAAAATGGCTCAGTTTTGTGATTTGCAGTATGTAAATGCACACATTTATAAATGAAACTTCAGAATTAGATTGGATGATGAGTTTTGTAACTTTTTGAGACAAAAACAGAAGTTGCTGGAAAAGGTCAGCAGGTCTGGCAGCATCTGTGGAGAGAAATCAGAGTTAACGTTTCAGGTCGAGTGATCCTTCCTGAAAATTATACCTTTTGTAGCTTTCTGGGTCTTTTGCATCATTTGAAACATTTGGGATAGTGGTTAATTAGTGGGAGGTGTCACTACATGCACTAAAGCAGACACATAAACTGCTCATTTGGTGCCAGCTTGAGAGGGGAAAGATACAGAAGGGACCATAGGGGCAAATTTTTCGCAGAGAGTGCTGCACGTATGGAATGAGCTGCCAGAGGAAGTGGTGGAGGATGATACAATTACAACATTTAAAAGGCATCTGAGTGGGTATATGCATAGGAAGAGTTTAGAGGAATATGGGCCAAATGTTCGCAAATGAGATGAGATCAGCGTAGGATATGTGGTTGGCATGGACAAGTTGGACCAAAGGGTCTGTTTCTGTGCCGTACGACTCTATGACTATCTTCTCATGGTACAGATTGATGGAATAGGAATCGAACAGGAATAATCAGCTATAAAAGGGTTGATGTTATAAAATGATTGACATGTGAAAAAACGAATCAGTGGACAGTAGGAGGTGATGTCAGTCGGTGACCATTACATTTAACAAAACCAGTCAGAAACTGGGCTTTAACTGTTTAGCCAATCCAAGATTGACCATGAACTGTTCCTGCACCCAGCCAGTATCACCTAGCCAATTATGAATCTAATCATGCAATGCCTGAACCAATCAGGGATCAGAGACAGCGCTAATCTTGTGGTACAGAAAGAGTTAATAAGGCCTGCTTTTCAGTCATTGTGTGTGCAGAGAGAAGGGAGAGAAAGAAGAAGGGACAGCACCCCAGCCAACTGAGGATCTGTATTCCTTGGGGGAGTATTTGGGTCCTCTGTCTGGATGACTATCATTTAGGTTGTACTTGTTTTGATAATTTAATAAATGCATAAGCCTTGTCTAAACACACTTGTACCCATCTCATATTTAGTCAGATCCTGAATGCTGCAATCAAAGTTAAATTTGATTTCAGAATCTTACAACAGTAAAGGCACAGTATAAATACTGGGTGATAATATTGTTGGTAAAACTCGCCCTCAGCATGAGCTTCCACCAAACTGCCATGGTGAGACCTTCTCTACAACGGTAAGAGACATTTGTCCTAACTTTATCTCTCATTCTCTCTCTAATAGATTTGAATACTGGATATTGGCTTCCAAACTATCCGTTAAAAACATATTGGGCCTATATGGAGTATAAATTAGGTTCATTTTGGATATGAATAAAATAATGTTATGGTCCCCAAAATAACTCCACCAAGACCAGTATCCTGTCACAAAGTGACTCTTTATTCACATGTGCATAGTAATTGACACTGGCCCAGTTTCCTCAGAGCCAGTTCTTAGAGCGAGCAGAATCTCTGACTCACCTGTTCATATCTGTCAGCCAGATCTCCCTGATTGGACCATGTTAACAGCCCCAATCAGGGAACTCATATTCCATGAGACCCACTACCTGACCTTGTTACAATCACTAAAATCCCAGTCGATGTTATTAATGGATAAGTCAGATTCTAGACTGAAATCTGATTTGATAGATCGTATTTTGTACTTTTTTAAATTTAGCTTTCACAGAAATGTTCAAAAAGCACAAGCACACAATTGTGCAGATTTGGTTTTAATAATAAAACAGAAGTTTATTACATTGAAAAAGCTAAAATGTAATGAAGTAATGTATTTAACATATATTACAATGTGAAAGATTTCAAACCACACAGTAAAAATACAATCCCATTTCTCCCAACACGAACATTTTATAAATAACAGACGAGTATGCTTCTCTATCACAGCTATAGTTTTAACTTAACTGGTTCTTTCCATTCCTGGTCGTGAGAGTTTTGTAGTCTATTTCTCAATTAATTATACAACTGAGCTTAGATTTTCTCAGTTTTGAAGAACCACTTCAGGGTACTAAACAATCACCTCTGGTCTGGAAAGTTTCAAACTAAAATCCTGACATTGAGGTAACTTACTTCCTAACTTTTCTGAACTAACTCCTTTCTCTAGGAAAAACTGTTTCACGCATCAAACTTCAAATGGAACTTCTGAAAAATGGAAAACAAAAGATGTTTTTTTTTTCTTAAGCAAAGACGAACATTTCTTGATGCTTCTGACCAGAAAGCAAGCTAATTCCCTTCTACATTTACTCTGCCCACTTGTGAAGCTCTTCCAATGTCAGCAAATTCCCATTATTGCCCCATGGGCTCCTTATCTTATATTGGTTTTAAAATACCATGGCTGCAGAAATACTGACAAGTTAATCATTATACCCCCTCATACACACAGACCAAAATTCACATGCCATTAGTTTAAAAGGCAAACTTTAAAATAAATTTTAAAATATAGATATATTGTCTTCCCTTACAACTTTACATTACCATAAGCAGTAAAATAAAACAAAGAAATGCGGATGCTGAAGATCTGAAACGAAAACAGAATTTGCTGAAGAAACTGGCATTATCTGTGGAAAAAAACAGAGTTAATGCTTCAAGTTTGTATGACCTTTCCTCAGAACTGAAGAAGCGTCACTGGAGTCGAAACATTATGTGATATTGTATCGTTCAGAACTTTAATAACTGTTCATGGGTCGAATGAATCAACAAAAGATGAACTGTTACACACAGAAAGCAGCAGCAGTGACTCTGTCTGGAATAAACTACTAAAGACAAGGGCAAACTTATTACAGGAATTGAAAGCAATTAGCCAAGTATGGGAGTTGAAACTATATGAATAAAACTATGTTGACACCTACTTGATAAACTGGATATTTTTTTGCCACAAAGGACAGGGATTGCACTGCAGAGGAATTTAGAGTTAATCACAGGAAAGCTGTGTCCTTGAACAGACAGCCAATGTCAAATGTAACAAGGAACAAGGAAGCTGTTTCTGATAAGAAGGCAAGCTGCAGACTAGCAGTAATTTGGATGAAAGGACTTTAAAATATCATCAATAATATCGCACATAGACCTGAAGGATAGAAGTCTGTATAAGAATCGAACACCAGAACTCACCCTTCGGCAGAACTTTGAAGAACAACACTGTACACAGATCGACCTCTGGACACATCCAGAGAGAGACTTCGTTGGTGGGATCATGGCCAATTTTTACAATCAGGTACTATTAATCAGGTAATAGTCAAGCTGGGTTGTGAGGCTTAACTTGCTTTCTTGATGGGTCTTATTTTGGTTGCTACATGCAATAAAATTTAAGTTATTGTTTCGGTACTTGACTGTCTGTGAAATTTCTGAATAAGTAGCCAAATTAAAGGTAACTTGTGGTGATTGACCTACAACAATTAACTCTGCTTTCTACAACTGCTGCTAGACCTACTGAGTTTCTCCAGAATTTTCTGTTCTTGTGTTGGCAAATGTAGAGGTGCTTTGTGATGTTAATCTCAGTTGTACACATCAGTGTTATGTAGCAGAGGTAGTAGGAACTGCAGATGCTGGAGAATCTGAGATAACAAGGTGTGGAGCTGGATGAACACAGCAGGCCAAGCAGCATCAGAGGAGCAGGAAGGCTGACGTTTCGGGCCTAAGGGTCTAGGCCCGA